>NW_027271380.1:0-342500 GCF_040938485.1 Diadema antillarum
GCATAGAAAGATCTCGCATGTCCTCAGAGAACTAGGTGTCTCTCCGTTCAGCCTTCGACATAAAACGTGGAAACATCGACCTTGCATAACATGATTACCTTATTATGCTTGCGTGAATGCTCTATTTGTGTTGCAGATGGTATTCAGGATCCGCACAATGCCAGCGGTAAACAAAGAGACATATATGTATAACTGCATGAATGATGCAGCTTTTTTTTCGACATCAAGGGCATAGCTCTATAGCGATCTTCTGTGCTCATCTTTTAGGATCCTGTAATACATGTATGCACAGACAAAACATCTAAGATTCGTACTTACATCTTTTGATCAGAGAATCACCCTCCCCCCCCCCTCATATTTTTTTTTCCAAACTCCATCCTGATACCATTCCAATTTCTTTCAGTCAAAAATAGAATGCAATGATAATCATGTGTGAATGAAACCACATGGAGTGGGACATAAGATTAGACGACAATGTTTTATCAATACCTGCATAGCTACCTGATATACGCAATCTTAATTTTCTCTCCCGTTCTCTGTAACACCATAGCCAACAATGCTGTCCAGGGAAAACCTGCGTTACTTAACTCTGCTTCATAAGATTATGCAAACCCTAATCTCTACTCTTCTTCCCTGCATCCCTGCATCCCTGATACCCAACGATGCTATCCAGCCTGAAAATGCTTCACGTAATTATTCATCACTGCAAATTTGCATGTACATCTATGGCAATATATATGCCTAATAAGTGTGATGTACAGTCAACCTCGCCCAAGTCAACCTCGCACAGATGAATATAATTGCCAAAGATGAAGAAAAATTCTGCCTCAGATGGATATTAACATGCACTAATTCTATCGCGTAAGTCGAAATCCATTCAAGTCCAAGGAGTTTCTCTGGTCCCTTTGAATTTTAACTTAAATTCAAGGTTGACTGGTATAAACTTCCTGTGTAACATATTATTCTGAGATCACTATAACTGAGTCTTTTGGAAAACATTGGCCCGTTTTCTACTTTTTTATAGTTAGTTCCTCTGGAAACTAAAGTTAACCCAAGCTTAGTTTATCAGCACTTAGACGGGATCTCATACTAAGAGTAGATTATCAGTAGTCTCACACTAACTAAGTCTGCACTATCAGAATACCAGCCATTCTGTTTTTCAAAGCCATGCAACTTTCTTTTTTTATATACAAGCATTCAAATACCAGAAACGCTGTATACAGAGTTGCAGAGAAAATCTAAACCTTTCCTGTTACGTTAATTTCTGCTGTCCAAATCTTGCTGCATTCAACTGGCATACAAGATTGTCAAGTCCTACTTACTACCATGAATGGACAAACTAAAAAAATAAATAAATTGTAAGAGATTATGCAGATTTCAAACCAAGTTTTGGGTAATGCTACAATCTTCACTATCTAGTCAATAATAGAATATAGTTTCATTGAATGCTCTAGAGATTAAAAAGTTCAACATCCTGGGGGGGGGGGGGGGGGGGAAGGGAAGGAAATACTGTTCATTTTTGTACTGACTTCTTCCAGTATGTGGGAAGGCTATTCTGTCCATTGCACAGTCATGCCTGATTCAAGTCATGTCTTTCTTCAATCATTTGCCTACCAAGGTTAAAAATTTGCACTACCGGTACCTTGGCATATCATACCAGCAGGGAATAGCTCCCACTGTGGTGGAAGAGTTATAAATGCTTGACACCCCATTAATTAGTCAGGCTTCAAACGTGGTGTGGCTTTCAAAATCACTACCTCACCCAGCCACGTTTCCATGAGAACGGCACACATTCACGGCATGTCGGTATTGACATTGGAAAAGAGTCTCATTTATTCAGTGACATTTCCCCCTGGTATTTGTAGTTGTACTGCATTATCTGAACAGACTAATTGCACTCACAAGGATTACTCTGCACAGTTGATGGCTGGAAATGCCAGATATTTCATGTTATTTCCAGCACATTTTTCAGGCATAAAATGTAATAAAGAAACATTAAAATGCAGTATAATCAGCATGTTTAAGCACCTCTATCAATTATATTTATCTACATTGTATTCATTTGTTGTTGCTAATTTTTGTCTCATTATTATCATCATTTTTTTTTTCAATCTCAGAGCATTCCTGATTATGGTTGGTACAGTGTATGTGACGTTTTAAATCCGACTACATTGATCACAATATATTGGACCATAACAGTATCCATCGCGCGAGAGTGAATTGCATTTGAAGCTTGCTAGCTGCATGCACTTCAATGCTACTGCTAAGACATGTTTAGCTCATCATGCACTAGTTCCATTTCTACCAACCCACATACTGAATGATGAGGAGGGTGTTTCAGGAATAAAAGCTGAGTACACCAACCTTTACACTTATGATCTCAAAAATGCTCCAAAACACCTCATTACCCTGGCACATTGCATCAGCCAGACAGGTTTCTTGGTAGAACCTTTCAATATATTGCAAGCATGCAAGTTCCAAATAGTGGAAGATCAATTTTGAGCCCTTCCAATCCGGTATATGCCACGTACAATCCGTATCTAGTGAGTCTAATTTTTTTTGTGTGTGAATCGGGACTTCCTGACAATCTCGCAAGTGGTTAAATTTGTGATTGTGGAGTACCCCGTACAGTATATGTACATGTATTGGTGTACAGTGCTGAACAGGGACATGTACGCGTGCACAGATATCCATGTCAGGATCAGAGTAAATATTTTCGTGTGCTTTTACAATCACGAACAGCACCCGATTTGCGAAATTTGAGAAAATGCAAAACCTCGTGAAATATTCGGTGTACTGTATACAGTATGTGTTTAACAGCTTTAAAGTCAGAGAATCTCTTGTAGCTGAGTGGATAGGACCTCAGACTCCAAATCATGGTGCTCCTGGTTTGAGTCCACTGGCGATAGTAGTTGTGCCTTTAACCCATTGAGGACGGACTGATTTTCCTACAACACACATTTCCCATAGACACTTGCCCGAGTATACTCGAGACTCGTCCTCAACGGGTTAAGGCAAGGCATTTTATCCTCATTACCTTAACCAAATAGTGGGGACTCAAGAGTCGCCAATCCCATAGTACATGTAGCTTGCTGAATGCTTCAGTAGTAGCCACTTTGAACAGTAAAAAAAAATGCCCCCCTCCCCCCAAAAAAAAAAAAAAAAAAAAAATCTTCTTTGGCAAAGGCTGGAATGGTCAGCAACATAAACATTAAGGGGAACACAAAAAAGCCGACCAGTATGATTTGGTACTACTTTCTACAAAGTTTTGATATGGGCAGCCTAAAATACAAACTGCCATTATTACAAATCCATCTGAATTGCACATATGAATCAAGCATTTTCAAGGAGTATAATTCCACATTCTGTGGATACCATCCTACCGTTTTGGTGCTGTGGCATCATTCACAAATGCACACACACATACGATGCAATTAGTTGCCCATGCTTATCTTGCCTATGTGCATATGTGGAATTAAGTGTGGGGTTAGGTATCAAAGAAACTAGTCAGATCGAAAATAATCATGTCAAGAATTTTCTGCAAATAACGGAACTTGCAAATAATTCTTTCACTCTCATTCAGATTCAAGTACCCAAGTATTCAAGGATATATCGAAACTGAAAATCAAGTCAGCACAAATCGACACACACCCCACCACATTGCATCTTACCAGGATTTGATAGTTCCTCCTCTTGCTGATAATGAAAGACATCTCATCAGCTCAAATTAATGAAAGAAAGTTGAGCTCAAGAGTGAGAGATAAATATAAAACAAATTATGAGTATTTCAATTATGAAATAAAAGACAGATTGACCTCACTATGCTAATTATGATAGTCATTTTTTTCTCTGCTCTGAGGACGTATAGAAATGTAAGCATGATGTTCAAAATCAATATCTTGACGAGGACAGCATAAAGGGGCTGGTATTGTCAAGCCTTGTCAGATATTCAATGAGCGCTAACCCAGAAAGCCTCACCCAGAGCTGATGATAAATCACAAAGCTATGAGATACACACCTGATGTTCTCCTTCCCCATGACAATAACCAAATCCAAGAGGAAGAAATTCATGCACAGCTGCGTATTGATAAAAATGAGGAAAGAATCTAAAGGCAGCAGCACCCACGACGACAACAGCCCACGAGATTACTGGCTCCTCCTTCGTTTCTCGTCGGCTGCTCAAATGCAGTGCCAATGGGAACAATGCTGGCGGCAGGAAAAAACGGATAAGTGCAGAAGTGCATGGGGATGGGGATGGGGGGAGAACGCATGGAGGGGGGGGGGAGGGAGGACAAAATTGAGGCTGAACAAGGAGGAACGAGTGATGTTATGAGGTTTCGGAAGGAAAGAATGCGGGCTGCTATTAGCTGGTCGTTTTAGCTCTGGTTGAGGACACGGCCGAGTGTCGGCTAATATCAGCTTCTCCCGTACCCAGCACCGCCGTCCCAGATGTACCGACTAACGAGTAAACGATGTATAGATGCAGTAACCATGGCGCCGTTACTCAACTGCATCCATCAAGCTATTATTAACGTGCACTAATTATTGCCCATGTGGTGTGTGGCGGACAATTTGTGAGATGAGTACAGACATCAGGGTAATCATTGGTCCATCACATACTGTACTTGTCCAAACAACGATATGTTCATTTGTGACACACACACACCCACACACACACACACACACACAGCCCAATGGGGAATAAGGGCTTGTGCATGGTAAAGAGTATATTGCTGTAACTGAGACTTAAATAGCGATGTCTTCCACTGATGGGCATTAGGGAGATGCAATGAATACACTGTAATGCTCTTTTCACACGGCTTGATGCTGAAAAGCAAAGTGCACGTGGAAGGCAAACTTCAGCTTTAAGTACATTGTACGTGCATCTGGCTGCCCATCTAAAGAGACATAATTCACTTTCCTATCCATCTACACAGTACTTTAATTTCTCTCCTATCCCCACCCCCCCCCCCCATCCGACATCAGATTCCGAGCATGTGATTTGAGCTCTTTTACCCGCAAGATCAAGAACTCCGCCGTTGCTACCAAGCTCTACTAAAGTCGCCGCTGATGGAATGTGTCAAGCTAGATCAAAAGCCGACAGACGCAACACATAGGGGGAGGGAAAAAAATGACCACAGCATTGTCGACTTATGGGTGCCTTTAGCCCAGTTTTTCCGGAGGAGAGTAGGATGGCTGTCGAATGGAGAGCCGCGGCACGCTCGTCAGTGCTTCTCATGCCGATCCGTTTGCACTTACTAATAGAATTCCCGGTCTGAACATCTGAGCTAATACGGCCCACTTCTCACACTCTGTGCCCTCCAGCTCACATATCCATGCTTCCCTTAAAGGACAAGTTCACCTTCATATACATGTGGATTGAGTGAAGGCAACAATGTTAGTAGAACACATCAGTGAAAGTTTGGGGAAAATCCGACAATCCGTTCAAAAGTTATGAATTTTTAATCAGTGCAATCACTGCTGGAGGAGAAGATTACTACAGTGTATGATGTCACATGCGTACAACAATATAAGGAAAATAAAAAGAGAATTTCACAAAACTTGACTTCTGGAATAAAGTGCACATTTCCTCGACTTGTTACTGACTTATGTTAGGGGTAATATTATCCCCCGGACTTCTGAAAGAGAGAAGTTGAGTGTTCTTTTATTATGTGAGAAAAGTGAGAATATCTTGAATTTTCTTTATACTTCCTATACTATAATACTCGAAGTTGTTGTTGTTGTCGCGGCCTTATGTATTTCCTGTTTTATTCCGGCGTTGCTGGTTTCTCTATCTCCTCCCGAGCCGTCGGCTCCGAGCAGCTGCGACCGATGCCGTCGGCCGCAGGAGAGTATCCTACATCGAATGGCGCGGGTTTCGTCCCCTCTCCGCCTCCGTGTCGACGTCGAGGACGAAAAAGAAAAATTAATTAGCTTAATGCATAATGCATTTTTGTGCGTGACGAAAGAGCCGAGCGTTTCAATATTCACCGATCCTGCGCTGGCCTCCTGCCTTCTCGATCTTTCATCTTTTAGCTTGCAGAGACACTGGGGGATAATAAAGATGATGGTGCAGCGAAATCTCCGACATCTTCCGGCGGGCGCGCACGCACACACACAATGTACCTCGCAGAACTCTACACACTCTACACTGTGTGTATAGTTCTGTGATGTACCTTTGTCTCCGCCTGTTACGTGTACTGTATGTAATGTATTGACGATGGTACACGAATCTGTGTGTGCGTGATATGGACTACAAGGGCATTTACGTACAGTTCGCCATTATTGGCGTCCCCAAATGAAAACGACGAACGTTGTTATTTAATTGTATTTTGCACAACTGCAGAATACTATATGCAGCTCAGGTACGTCATTTAGTTTGCTCGCCGTTTGCTCTCAAGTGCGATGTCATTGTACGCAGACTGTTTAGGACGCGGCTAAATATATTTGCCGACAGTACCCTTCCATATCAGATTACACGTGCAGCTTTGTCCATTCGTTTACTGCAGAGCTGCTGTAATCATACATATTCATAAGATGAGCGGACGTAGAGGAAAACCTCGCTTTGCCGACCGCCTATTTTTAAGATTGCAAGTGGAAATAGAATGTGTGGTTCTATGGTCTATCAAACCAAGTTTTGGTGACAAAAAAAAAAAGGAGGGAGCAAATGAAGACGAATGCAGTGATGTATATATTCTTCTTTCTTCCATAACATGGGAAAAACATTAAAGAAAAAAAATACGAGGTCGTGAGACCCTACTCCCACGGGTGCCTATTAAACCTGATGAATATGATCTCCCCCTCCCCAAATAATAACAATGATAATAATAATAATAATAATAATAATAATAATAATAATAATAATAATAATAATAATAATAATAATAATGATAATAATAATAATAAGGATAATGATAATAATAATATAATAATAACAATAATAGGAGCAATAATTGTAGGCCTAATATTAATTATGATAATGTACAGTCTGAAGCAGATGTAGTTCTATATGATATATCAAGCCAAGTTTTGGTGATTAAAAACAAAAAGGAGGGAGCAAAATTATGAAGACGAAAATATCTTATTTTTCTCTCATAACGTGGGGAAAAGAAACATGAAAAAAACCCACAAAACAAACCGAGGCCTTGAGACCAGCCGTGTTCTACTAATATTGCTGCATTCACTCAACCCTCATGTCTATGAAGGTAAACTTGTCCTTTAACACCTAGCAATGTGCGAAAGAAGTTCAGGAGAGGCAACAGATTTGGGGACTCCTAGAAATCATTGAAGTGAATGGGATTTTCCCTCTGTGAGGAATACCTGTATGTGATGGCACAGATCCCAAGCAGTGCAGATAAGGGTCAAGCTGTTTAGCCGATCTTAAAATTCATTTTACACTAGATTTGAATAGTAACAGACTTGCCAACAGGAGCAATCTGGGAGATATTTGTGTAATACACGCATCTCAATGAACGAAATAATTTCTGAACAGCACGACTCCTAAATTCTCTCATCCAGGCATGAAGATATGTTTGACATCACAAGCTATAGCAGTCTTCTCATCTGTTTAGCCGATCTTAAAATTCATTTTACACTAGATTTGAATAGTAACAGACTTGCCAACAGGAGCAATCTGGGAGATATTTGTGTAATACACGCATCTCAATGAACGAAATAATTTCTGAACAGCACGACTCATAAATTCTCTCATCCAGGCATGAAGATATGTGCAAGTTTTTAAGAAGTCTCCTGCAGACTTAAGGGGACTTGGTTGGTCTGTTGTACTACAATGGGCCAGGCTTTCTATGCATTGAACGACCTCTATCTATCAGACGCTAGTATTGAATTTCTTTTCAAGTACTCAGCAAAATGTAACATCATTTAGCTGTGATTTACTTGAATATGAAACAACATCCACTCACTGCTTAAAAAGGCTTCAAGTGCAAGTCTTTTGAGAATAAGTTTTAAGAAGAGCTTTCTATCACAAAAATACTGTCCAATCGCTATGTCCATGACATTGGAATTGCCCACACACATATGTGAAGACCTACATTCGATCTCTTCCCGCATACTATCTGTAATAACGAACACCACGATGCATACAGTCGAATGGTGCCCTGAGGATGAGGGACGTATTAAGACCAGACTGACAGGTGTGAAACCAGCAAAGTGCCAGATGTGACAGTCTGTCTGGTGATCAACCTCCTGTTTTCCCTCCATTTTCCTTGATTTTTTTTTCTTATTCAATGGTACTGTTTCCCCATCAACATTTGCTATGCAGCAGCAGAGCAATGTAAACATGAGATATTTTAGCTGATTGATTACTTTCTTACTTTTTTATCCTTTGTAATCTCAAATCATTTCCTGCCAGTGACAATGCATTACTGCTATTTCTTTTGTGTTCTCACTCTTACTTACTCCTCCCTTCCCCCTCCCACCCCCCCCCCCCCATGCAACCAGATATGGCTCCCACAAAAATTAATTCTCTTCCCCAATCTTCACCATCAAACAGATTATGAATAATACAGCATGCTAAAGTTAAACCTATAAAATAAAAAGACAAAAAAGCATCGCTTGCATGCAATTATATTTCATATGCAATATGCAAACTTAAATACCACTGTTTGTTCCTAGGTAATGACAGAACTTAACATTAGATGCATAACAGTATCAAAATATGTCATCCGATATTCCAAGCTACCATCGGTTCCACTTTGTACATGTGGAGAGCTAAGGGTACCAGATGCTGTGGCTGGTATATGGCGCACTGATTTACACTGGCAAGATTTGGCAGTACATCTCATTAACCTTGTGCTATTTGCTCCATTGGTTCCAAAGGTCTGAAAGGCATAGGGGGATGCACCATTAATGCACAGACTCATTCAGTACATTTACAACAACGGTACAGCTACTGCCTAAGGAAGAGGCAATGTACTCAGCACTAATGGACGTGGACAAAAGTGAGTAAGTGGACGAAACAAGCAAACTGTCTGCACAATTTCGATACGCGAATGAAGCAGGGTGTTACAAAGGTTCCGACCAGTGAGATGTCAAGCATCAAATTACTCACTGGCTGAAGATGAGATGATCGAAGTGTGAATCGTTGACCGAAGATAATACCATCAAGCCTGAAACAACCAGAGGCCATTACGAGAGTCCACCTCACGCTTCTTGGAAGAAAGCAGAGTTAATGATCACCACTCTCAACTTAACCCGTTGAGGACAAGTCCCGAGTATACTCGGGCAGATGTCTATGGGAAATGCCTGTTGTGGTAAAGTCCGTCCATCCTTAACGAGTTAAGCAATGATCAGCCTAAGATAGTTTCATATAAACAAAATGCCCAAAGATTGTAAGGTAAAGAAAGTTATAATCAGCTTGAAGTCTTGTTTGCAGCCAATACTACAATACTGACCAGTACAAAAAATTCTGATGATTAAATATAAGGCGAGTAGCTTGCCAAAACTATCATGGTGCTGTTAAAAATGTCTCTAAAAGTACAACAGAACCTGAAGTAGTACTTACCCTGGATACATAAAAGTAGTTTAACAAGCTGTTTGATCTTGTGTTGAGTCAGAATCAGTTGTTGTTGTTTTTTTGTCTCGGTCACACATTAGTAAAATGATGAAATTTCGAAGTGTTGGTGAAAACGACTTGCCAAAATCCATGTGAAGTCGAGGCAATGGCCATCGAAGTGACGTGGAACTGAATCAAACTATCACCCAACAGATGCCAGGACATGGTATTTACTGCTTATAAAAAACAGACACATGGCAGTTTTAAAACATGACAAGCCTAGGCACCAGCATATGGCAAGACATGTGCACAGGTGAGCCCATTCCCATTCTGCGGAATAAAAATAGCGTGTGTCACGCACCTTGCACTCACATGCATTATTTGCTTATCTCAAATGATCTATGATGTACTAGCGAGATACTATTAGAAGTGTGAGCAGTACATTGCTGCACATGCATGCACCTTCCTCTAAGCATATTGATTACCCTAGTGTAAAGGCTGCTATCAACCATATGTGTTCTGAATGAAGCAGGCCATGCAACACTGTGAAATGCCAGTGTTGCATGTCAGTGGTATAAACACATTCTGCAACAACCATCAATTTGGAGAACAAACTACCAATGAGTGAGTTTAAAGGCCCCGTCACACTACAGCGAATGCCCAACGAATGCCCAACGAATGTCCAATACATTAGAAAACTTGAAGATATGTTCACATCCGTTGGTAATACTGGAATAGTTCATAATATGCTTGGCGTTCTTTGTATTCATTAGCTATTTGTAGGGATTCGCAGAGATACGCTGGAGCCGATTTTTTTTAAAAAAACATGTCCAAAATCTCCAGCGTATCTCTGCGAATCCCTACAAATAGCTAATGAATTCAAAGAATGTCAGACATGCAAACTGTCTTCACATTTTCAAATTCGTTGGGCTTTCGCTTGGCATTCGTTGGGCATTCGCTGTAGTGTGACAGGGCCCTTACACTGCTATACAGAAATGAGAAACAAAGTCAATAACTGTCTATGCTGTCAATATGCAATACACTTGAAAGAAACAAAAAAGTATGAAAAGGTAAAAACAATTAGGAAAAATATCATATGATGCAATAGAAAGTGTTCGTGACTGTGAAGTTCATACACTGTTACTTGTAAGTAAACATAGTATCAGATAACACTCAGTTTTATCTGAAAATAGAAACAACTTCTCATAATATCCAAGTGTTATCTAGAATGAGCAAGGAAATTCTGTGAGTTAATTATTTTGTGCTCGACGTTATATAGCTTTGATATGGTATATATGACACTCTGTGATGTACTTCCTCATTCATATGGGGGAATTATGTATTTGCCATTTGATAACCATGTTCATTTTATACTATAATGTGATACCTCACACATGTAAAAGATTCATTATGCTTGGAATATGACTTTTTATATTCATATTGGCAGAGTGGTATCAATTATTTCACTGCAAATTCTCATTGCATTCAAAGTTTGATTATAAATATTACAGTCACAAAATACCAGAGCTCACTTCAGTCCATGTGGTTGGACCCACATACTTATTTTTGTGTGATATTCTGGAGTGAGAGAATTGGCAGAGTGAATGCTACTGTGCCTTGTAAAATGGCGTTATCTCTGACCCACGTTATTTAAAGAGTCCCTGAAAACCCTGCACTTAATGAATCACAACCACACAATGTTGACAGCTATATATAGCGCCATCAAACGCGAAGGTTAACTCGCAATAACACCACCGTGGCGACACCAAAAAAAATAGAAAGGGGAACCAACCATGTTCATTTTATACTATAATGTGATACCTCACACATGTAAAAGATTCATTATGCTTGGAATATGACTTTTTATATTCATATTGGCAGAGTGGTATCAATTATTTCACTGCAAATTCTCATTGCATTCAAAGTTTGATTATAAATATTACAGTCACAAAATACCAGAGCTCACTTCAGTCCATGTGGTTGGACCCACATACTTATTTTTGTGTGATATTCTGGAGTGAGAGAATTGGCAGAGTGAATGCTACTGTGCCTTGTAAAATGGCGTTATCTCTGACCCACGTTATTTAAAGAGTCCCTGAAAACCCTGCACTTAATGAATCACAACCACACAATGTTGACAGCTATATATAGCGCCATCAAACGCGAAGGTTAACTCGCAATAACACCACCGTGGCGACACCAAAAAAAAATAGAAAGGGGAACCAATAATGGCGCATGAGTGGCATGTGCCCAGCCTTAAGTGAGAAATCAATACACCACAGCACTTTAGAACATATCACTCACACTCGATGCCCATTTGCAGCATGCTTGCTATAAATTGGTAACATCCTGTTCTGGACAAATCTGAAAATCAATATCAGGAAACTGAAGCAAAAAATATTGTAAAACATTGTAGTCGCTGCTGCTTTCATGTTGTTACTAAAGCAATAACTTGACTGACTAGTTGATATAGCCTTATATGGTCTTTCTAGCTAAAAGCAATTTCAATGAAGTATTATAAGAGGACAATATTCTCTTCCTTTCTAAAACCATGTTCCCATTATATCAATGATGAATGCTAAGCAAATCCAGTCAAAATATAAACATAAAGCACATTATTTCCTTTCAAAATGTTCCCCAAAGTCATTCAATTTGTTGCTTGAATGAAATACACGTCATCATACTTAACTCACATGCCGACACTTACACAGGAATTGGTATGATATAACCACTCATCTACCTAAGATATGAAAATGTTGCAAAAAACTTCCTTCATCATTTTTCACTCAAAACAAAAACAGAATATCTATTGGCATTAGAAATGTTAATTCAAATTCAAATTCAATTCATTTTCATATGAATACATCAAATACATCAAATATAACACAATTAAATAATACATGATATCAAGCTAGGAGACATAATATGACAAAATGAAATACAATACATGATATCCAGCTGGGAGGCATAGCAGAGTATTGCAAACATATAGAACATAGTGGTTGATCTATGAAAATTGGAATCTGAGAATGAATGCTAAAGAAATATGATGGAACCTACTTAAAAGCAAGCTTGTCGAGCATAGGTCCCACTTAAAATCGAGCATGTTACCATGGAGACTATGTTATGGTGAAACAACACATTCATCATGTGAGTGTCTAAATATGGCCCTTTGACCGTTCATTCTATCTTTACTTGAAGATTCATGGTAACTCTGATGTACACATACAGTATTTCTTCAGATAACACTATTTCCCAATGCCACTGAGAACAAGATCTACCATAAAAGAAGGGGAAAAATATTGAAAACAAAGGTGTTTTTTTTTTTGGGGGGGGGGGCTGCTCTCAACAACACATCAATGTGATATATTATATCTCTAGAGACTGGCACAGGAAAATATCACACTCCATTTGCAGAATCAAAAGATTCTCTCTGTGGTCCTGGAGATTTACAAGCCAGGAGAGCAACTGGCCACATAAGATGACACATGGCACAACACTTTCAATGCAGAATCCTTTAAGTTAAGTAACACACAGGAATTAATGTCTGCTATTTATACAGCAACAAGATTTGTCTTGGTGTGTTGACACTGCAGTCTGGAACTGCAGTTTGGATACTCACTTTTCTTAGCATAATTGCCTGTCTTGTGTTTGCAGTGGAGACTTCGCAAACAGGACCTTGCGATATATTTTTTTTTTCAATGTGTTGGCATGACCAGTTTTGTTAGAGCCAGAGAGCAGTTAGCTACATTCACAGTGCACTGAGATAACATCCTTTTGCTTCTCACACTTCTATATTCTTACAAAACAGAAAGCAAAAACTAACAAACAGCAAATATACATAGAAAGGACAAAATATAGACTGAGGAAATATAATCAGTTGCATTAATAACGTCATATATCCATTTTCAATCTAAGCTGACATCAGCGGAGTCAAGACTACTGGAAAGGGGAAAGTAAAAATAAGAAAAGAAGGGGTAGATGTAAACAATATGAAAGCAATTGTTTAACAATCCTTAGGAAATGTTCAAATAAAAATAAACGGGAGAAAATCCACCCACACACCAGGCTGATGAAAAAGAGTCCATTAGGATAGTGAATGCAACATGTAGCACAGAAGGCCATTAGTGGAAAGTGTGAGCCCCTCATTTCTCTTTAATCAATGGGCATGTTGCGAGCAGCAGCCACTAAAAACACATTATGTTTGGTTTCACTTTTGCTCTTCCAGGTTTTGCGGGTGGACTGTGGGGAAATGATAAGGTAGACAAGTGCGGCAAATGAATGGTTTCAGATATTTCTCCCTCATCTAGAAACATTTGTGGTTATTCTGGGTGTAGTTGTTGTTGTTGCATCCTCATTTTCTCCACTTGAGTTTTTGATTGCTTTGCAGCTTCTGTGTGTTATTTCGGCCCACAAGTATCAAGACAGAAAACATTGACGAGGAAAGTAAAGTGCTCTTAAAGTGGTCCCAATCCAGGTCAATGACGGAAAGACATCAATAAATTAAAATGGTATAAATAGTCTTGACTGCTTGATGGAGGCTAAACTAGTCTACAGGAAAACAAAACAGAACACACAAACATGAAAAGGTAACGAACTAGTGAGTGAAATTCCCTTCCACCCACATACTTTCTAATGGTTTCAACTTACAATCCAGTCACTTTCTTCATGTATTCTTAATAGCTGGATGTTATTCATCAGTTAACCAATGACTACATGTCATGACATCCAAAAGGATTTTTAATTGGCACAAGGCAATAGCAGGAGTAACAACCTTGCAAAAACAGCAGTCAGTATTCTCAGGGCTAAAAAAAATTGTCCCACATATTTTTGGTAGAAAAAGCATAATCTTGACAGATTTTTTTTTTTTTACCTTTCCTGCAATAGATACATGGAGTAATGCAATTCCGGAAAATAGTTATTTTCAATAAAACCTGCAGTATTTTGACCCCCACCCCCCCCCCCAAAAAAAGAAGAAAACTGTACAAATTACTGCAAAAAAAAAGTAACAGTTGGAATCTCTGCATTAGTACAATTCTGCTGTCCTGTGATGATAATGTATTGTACTTTGTATAATTGTACATCTCTGTGTAT
Source organism: Diadema antillarum (assembly GCF_040938485.1). Lineage (NCBI taxonomy): Eukaryota > Metazoa > Echinodermata > Echinoidea > Diadematoida > Diadematidae > Diadema > Diadema antillarum. Next base: position 14,609 of record NW_027271380.1, read on the forward strand.
AAGTGCAGTGCTCTACACACACACACACACATACACATACACACAGACACATACTGTCAGTTAGTATCACAAAGCTCTTTTATATCACAAATTCATCCACTGGTCCCCCAAAACAATCTGTACATCATATGTACACAAAGAAAAGTCAACAACGAAATGCCAAACTCCCATAAAACTAATTTCCCTCTCCGAGGATCAACACAAGAATCAGCTCTCCACTTAAATGTCAACACGATAGCACGGCTCTCCCAAACAACCGGATATTTGCTCACAGGAGGGAGTATCAAGTTTGTCTTTTTCATTTTTTTTTTTTTATTGGTTGCATTTTTGCTTTTCTAAGCTCCCATAGAGCCAGAACATCATAGGCAGAGACCAGCACGAGTGGTGGTGTGTGCACTGCTGGTAGGATTTTTCCTGGAATAAATTACCCTTCTTCATGACTGCTTTCCAGACAGGCTGGGATTTGTGGATGGACGTTAAAAGGCTCTGCACACTTTCTTACTGGGGAGAGACCACGAGACATGGCTGACGCAAAGAAACATTCTGGCTGTCTGGGGCTGTGATGCTGGAGCGTGCCAATGGTTAGTCTGTGTTTCAGACTTGTGCCTGTTCACAACGATGGAGAAAACCCATTGACAGTACAGTGAACTTGGTCCTATGGATAGAGGTATCTCATGGGATATTTCATGATCACATTTTTCCAATAATGTTTGGTATCCAGCGATTATCTTTATACCATAAGCTACCTGAGTAAAGTACAAACAGTATACACATGATGTGAGTTTGTGTTGAGCCCTGGGTTCCAATGCATACAGACTATATACATGAAAATATCAAAATACATTTAAGTAAATATCACAATAACAGTCAATAAGCATTCAGGATTTGTGTTGGTTGCTATGGTAACTGCTTTCATACCATGAAATTAATCAAAAGGGAAGTTTCCTCAAACATGTGGCTTCAGTCAATGCAGAAATGTCAGTGAAACTACCAGAAAGTTTGAAAACAAAGTCGGACAAGCAATTTGAAAGTTCTCGACACTGCCATGTGCAACCCTCTCTGAAATTCTGCATGAAATCACTAAATCCATTTTACTAGGACATCCAAAGAACAACTGAGCTAGCTCTTCAAGTGGGAATGGGGAATATCTTTCTCATTCATCTCGGCAAAAAAAAGTCAAATCAAATATGAAACTTTCATTAAAAGAATGAAACACTCAGAAATCATTTTCATATGCACTTCTCTCCCTTTTACAAAAGTTTTCTGCATTTACCAACTACATTTACATTAAGGAAAAATTCAAATCTCTCCTCAAAAATTTTGTGCACTGAAATCCACACAAAAATGTCCTTAGTTTTTCCTCATATTCCATTCTATCATCACGAACTGCTGAGAATCAACCTGAATACTAAGCAAAAAAAAAAAAAAAAAAAAAAAAAAAACTCCAATAAGCACTTTGTTGAAATGCCATCACAGCTTCCCAAAGTCTTTCCCACCAAAGTAAACATTTGCTTGCTACTCCACACTGGGAAAAGTTCCTGGATTTGATCATGTGACTCCCGTGATTTGATCATGTGACAGGTGCATGCCAGCATGAGGGTCGTACAAATGGTTACTTCATCTCCTTCCTACACCCGCATCCCCATTCCTCCCCATCTCATTACGAGGAGTGGGAGGAGGCGCACTGCTAACCAACCTTAAGCCTTCATTACAAAAATAAATCAAAATTGAAGACAAGCACGTCCCAGAGGTTCTTCTGTGAGCGTAGCCTGTAGAGAAATGAAAAATAAAGAAACCCACATACAAAGGTTTTGTATGTATACTTCTGCACGATGCAAATGGACATAATATGACAAGAAGTTAAATGGGTGTGGGAGGGGTGTGGGAGGGGTGTGGATCCCGTGGATTGGGGGTGAGTGGTAGCAATCTATCTGGGGCAGCTCCAATTACAATAGGATGCTGCCCCACTAACATTTCCAATGAGGGGGGAAGAGTGTCAAACTGATCTGTGCCAAGACCTGCTACAGGGAAGTCGTATCTTTAACTTCTTCTTTCTCTCTCATCACGTGATCGCGACATGGCGTTTTTTTTGTTCGGCATCGACGAGCTAAATTGAGAGCTTCCCCTCGCCCCATCAAAGTGCTCGCTGGGATTGTTGCGGGAAAGGGGAAGTTGCCTGGATTTTAACATTTCATGGGAAGTGGTCTCTTGTGGCGGGTATCAGAAAGAGATATATTTTCATCCAAGCATGCCTGAAAACATCTCATTTACAGAAGCTTTTCGAAAATCTCAATTTGAAATGGTAATGACATATTGTTGTTTTTTCATGGGGGGGGGGGGGAGTTTCATTGCAACATATTGTTAAAGTTTCACTTTTGTGGAGACTGTTTACATTTTTTATGATTGATGCAATGATGAAATGAGTAATAAGTGATCAGTGAGACAGGTTTTACTTTTATTTATTCAGAGTTACAGCAAAAATACACCCGTACATAGACGCCAGCATCACTACTAATGATGCTGCTTCCAAAAATAGTTTACGGTTGCCATTAACTGATGGCATTCATACATCATTTGTTGATTTTTTTTTTTTATTATAAGGGCTCTTAGAAATGCCGCAGAAATGTCAACCAACAGCTAACTGGGGAAAAAGATTTGACACACACATACACACACACACACAAAGTAAACTAAGGCTGGAAAGATAGAGAAATATAGTGACAACATTAATTCTCTCTCTCTCTCTCTCTCTCTCTCTCTCTCTCAGTATACGTGACAAGAGTTTACGTCATCAACCTATCAAGCATTAATTCCTCTTCAGCCTTTCCTGAATGTCCTTGGGCAGCGATTTGCTTTTCCACTTAACTACAAAGCCTTCATAAGCATCCTACACTACAGCACTCTTAGTCTTTCATATAATCCCACAATTCCCTTTATAAGCGCATCAATGTTCTTTCCTACAAGAAAAAAAAAGAAGAAAAATGAGAGTAAACCTGGAAATACAGACACATTTCAACAAACTCGATATAATCCTGGTTCCCAAGGATGTTAATCTGTATCAACATGTACTGGTCGAGATGTCCCAATAAATGCGGATTCAAAATGCATTCATATACAAAATATATATTCAATATATGATGAGTTTAAATGCATAAACCGACACATTAATTTTTATCGACTTAAAATATCTAAGATTGGAAACTGCTGAATAAACAAACAAAACAATCCCAATATGTGAACATTCCAACATCTTCAAAAATATCTCTTGATATTTAATGAGTGCAGTATCATTTACAATTTTTATTTTCTCTATTTGATGATGACCTCACTTCAAAAAAGAAAATGTAGAAATTGCATTTGTCTGTTCCTTTGCATTAAAAGTCTCAAGAAACTCAATCCCTACAGAAAAAAGAACACCCCCACAAAAAAGTCTATTAAAAAGATAATGTAATGGCAACCATACATGAGTTTTTTGATGAGTTCGTACACTTCAAATGAAAATGGTATTGCTACAACATGAGTTAAACCCTCAATACAATGTATGTTCGCCCCTTCCTACTCAATCACAGATATAAACTTACGACATTCCTTGACATCAATGCTTCCTTTTTCTTTGACGAGCTTTTTGGCTTTCTGCTTTCAGTTTGCTTTTTCTATTAAGACTGCTTGTTTCAAACCAGATTTTGTAATTTCTATCATTCTAATATCCAACATAATGGGGGGAGGGACACACTCTAATTTTGGTATTTTAAGCAGTGCAAATGACTACGTTGAAAAGAAGGCAGAAATACTGCCTCTTTCAGTGGAATTGATTGGATTTGTCATATCTCAATGCTCATCATTGCATTTCATGCCTCAGAGCAGATAATGGGGAGGGGGGGGGGGGGGGGGAGAAGGGGGAAGGGGTAAGGGGTTGGGGGACCGTAGGGGGGTTGGGGGACCGTAGGGAAGTTCATGCAGAGTTTGAGTCAGTGATGGTGAGTGCATCACCATACAATCGATAATTCCATCAGAGGATACAAGGCCGGCTGCATTCCACAGTTTGACCGTGACTGTCCACTCTCAACATAAGGCACTCCCATTCTTGCTCACTATGTACTCCACCTTTGGGAAAAAAAGGGACGGAATAATTATCCCATGTGTGTTGTGTGTATGTATGTGTGTGCATCTGTGAGTATATATGCACTTATTTCTTTCCTGCGCCAACACATTCTTTTTTGGTTTGGTCTATGGAGACATGCATTCCGATAGTCCAAAGCAGTTTATACAACACATCTCACGAGACACACAGTTAAAAGTTCCATATTGCACGCTGCCACTGCCAGTCTTGCAACTTTGTTGGAGCAAAAATGGATATCGCACAGCTAATGTCACCAATTGTCATTGACCACAGTGTTACACTCATGATTGACTCAAAGATTTTGTTCCATTGCACAACTCTTATGTCATGATAAACAAACATTTGCCATTTGCACTTAACAATTACAAGCGTGCTTACAAACGCGCATTCTGTCACTCATTTTACTGTTTAAAACAACTTCGACTGGTTGGTTTCGCATACATACTACATTCGCTTTTCAAAGAAAATAGTTGCCATTTCTGCACCAAATTCAAGAATCTGTGTGGACCACATCTGTTGACATTTTAGGTTTTGTATGTTTTTATAGTGCATGGTCTTTACTCATGCAATGGTACAAAATTTTGCACTGAAATGTGAGGTGCTCTATTCCACATGGCGCAGAGTTAATTCCATTCCTGTTAATTTGGGATATCTGCAATAAAAGCTATTAAGTAATGAAGAAAATAATAAGAAACAATGGGTTATTTTAGTCAACTTCAAGAAATTTGCCTTGTTTTATGCAACAAGTGAGGTATCACAGTATCTAATTACCCTACCACTCCTGTAATTTGGGTGTTTTTCAACATAAACATACACAGATTTACACAGTATTTTTTTTTTTTCGTTTTTGTTTTTCCCAAAGCATCAGGGCAAAGTGTTTTTTACATGTAATTGCATAGAGCAAATATTACCACTGGCTATGCAAGCAATTGTAACCTATTGATTTAGGTCTCACAACATCTGCAGATCAATATATAGATTACTGCAATGTTCAAGGAAGAAAAATTTAGAAAAAAAAATAGTTTGTTTGAAAAATGGAAAAAATGCACATACATATACTTGAACAATTTCCAGAGAATAACAAATAAAAGTGACATTAGAATGACAGAGGAAAGCCAAGATTGCGCTGTTGTGAGATCTGAAGTTTGACAACTGCTATTTTGAAAAGAGACAGGAACAATATAGATAGAGAAATCTACAAAATCAACTTGATATGAAGAAAGGAGCCTGCCAAGTAATGGTAACATTAACCTTTAGGCAACATGAAAAGTCAAGGTCAGTCATTATAGAGAAACAAGAAGAAAAAAAAGGAAGGAACACTCGGGATTGTGTTTACGGTTTCCTGACCAATTTCCTCTCTCTTGCAACATAGTTTTTCATCTTCCTCTTCCCTTTTTCCTCTTTAACTCCTGTCACAATGGTGGTCTTTCCTAAGGCATTCAATACATTATCAACTGACTTGACTGCGGCAAGGGGGGGGGGGGGGGTTGTGGTGCGCCTGACTGTGGTTTGATTCTTCTCTTTTCATCCTGGCTTCCAACTTGAACAACTGAGCATTCTCAACCCTATAACTAGGTGCATTCATATCAGAGTTATCGTGGCAGTGAATACGACATTGATTTGGTGGCACTGCTCACGTTGGCAAAATACCACAGTCGTAGATGCTGCTGTAACTCATTCAGTACTGTTATCATTTATGAAAAATGGTGGTATTTCTGGTAAGCTTTGCACATGTGCACATTTCCAACATGAAAAGACATGCAGTGTGTGTCAGTTCACCTGAGAAATACACCCCTGTATGGTCGGTGGTATTTCATGACACAATTCACACAATAAATTTTGCATGGATATTTCATGCTAAATTTGAATTACCTACCTAAATACCATGGTATTTTGCAGTGTATTTGCATTCACATTACCAAATATCGCATGAAACATGGCAGTTATTTCCACCATAAATGTGAACGAACCTACCAAGCACTGTCAGCACATCCACTGGAGTGCCTTCTTCCCTGAATGGCACAGATGTGCAGAAACTAATTGCCAATGAATAGGAGATTATTGTATCAACCTAATCTCTAATGTATCACCATATATAGGCTTCCAGCTCACGGCCTGAAGGAAATTGTTCTGCCCTGAGGAATCATATGAATGCTGATTAAAAAGTGTGGCGAGTTACAGTTATGTTCCTGGGCATTAGGTTGAGTACCTCAGAATGAGAGGTACAGCGATGCATGTCTTCTAACATTTGCAGGCTTAGCATCAGCATGACTGTTTGTCGGGGAAAAAAAAAACCGCACAAGAGATAGCCTCGCCCTGCTGCTATTGATTGCACAATAGATTAGACAGAATAGAATTCTCATATGCGAAATAGAAAGAGAGAGAAAAAGAATTTGAATAAGAAGAAGAGGGATTGAAGAGTGCAGTTAGAATTGATGAACGCATCAGGAAATGGCCTACATTGTGAGAGAGGCTGAACTATAAGATCAGGGTTGATTCAAATATATTTGATATATACACAGAACTTTACTTCCATTCTTCTGTTGTTGTTTTTTATTTCTCACTTCAAATCAGTATGCATTTAATCATATTTTTTTTTTCATTAAACATGACAGGATATGCATTCTATATACAGGTACAACCTTACAGAAAGAAGCAACAAACAGCATGATTTACAAACTGATAATTTCTGCCAAATCTGGAGAAATAAGTCACCTCGGTTAGGATGCATTTATCTGTAGGTTTAGCAATGAAGGCAAGTTATAAAGAGAAAAGAGAGTTTTCAATAGTCAAACAGCAATCATTTAACAACAAAACAGAATAATTTGAAAAACATTTAAATAAAACAAACAACAATCAAGTGTATTCAAAGAAAGCACTAGGTAGTAACATATGAACAGAAAAGAAAGTTGACACATTAGACTATTAACAATAAAAGTGTTGTTAACAGTCAGAAGCCATGAAGATGGGGGAAAAGGAGAGAGAATTGCTTATTTTCGGGAAGAGAAATAGAAGAGAATGATTCAAAACGTAGAAAAACAGAAAATACCATTACTTCCACTTTTCAGGGGAAACTATTTCAAGTTTGACAAATCTGAGCTGCATGATTATTCATACCACCGGTCTCTGACACTTTGTAAAGAAGAAGCTACAAAAAAAAAAATAATAATAATAATAAAGTGCTAAAATGAATTCACGTTTGTGAGTGACTGGATTTCACACTATATTTTCTGTAGACAGAAGTGTTCAGAAGAAAATACTCACAGTTGATTTATTAGCATTTATCTCTTGATGGTTACAGTGCAGTATTATCAAGAGTTTGTATGCTGAGGTGTTTAACCATGCCTTTGAACATAAACATACAGCTTAGTCAGTAAAGTTTAGCCATTTTGGAGAATTAAGCAACTGCAATGTCAAACAGTGTCTTCATAAGACAGAAGTCGAGGTTTGAGCTGCAGATTTTTACTTCCTGATTCACCAGCCAGCAATGATCATACAGTATTTACACATGGTGATGAGAAAGTTGAAAAATGAGCTAAGTAGCACATGGTAAAGAATACATCAGTGTGCAATGGGTCGATAAATGGCATCATGGCTATCGCCAGACCAGAAAACTCACCGAATCCGAGCTCTCAGAATATGCGGTTTGCCAGAATTTCTTCATCTATCCGTGAGATGCGGGCGTTTGGGCACAGATCCACTGCGTGTAGATTCCGATGAATTGCTAACGACACCAGTGATCAGACAGTCGGACGCAACAGCTGACGGGATAGATTTTGTCGAGGCTAAGGCAATGATACCATTAACTCTCCGGAGGACTCTTGTTTAGCATGCATCACAGCTGATCAAATAATCACAAAAGAGAACTCCGTGCCATGTTCAGGCAACCTCCTCCTCTATCAATACTCATCTGCTTGGTGATTTGGCTTGGCTATACCATCGCCAAGGCCAGTGCCATGCTCTTTGGGCCTCAGTGATGAACTACAGCAAAATCAAAAGTTGACTTTTTGAAAACCAATCTGAAAAACTCATCCGCGCTTCCTGATTGGAACCATTATCTCGCACAACTCTACACCTCAGCACGAGCTGGCACAGACCAGCTTATTTCCCTCACAGAGTGGATCGGGATCGAATTTCACCGATATATCCACAAAAGATTCACTAGACGGATTCGGTGTCAGTAAACTGATCATCCGAGTCAAAAATCATCTCTCTAGGCTGCTTAAGTCCATAGGAGGCTCATGCAGCAAATGCTTCCGGTCAAACGAGGAAGAAGCGATAGATTTTGATATTCGCAGCCAGTCCTAGAAAAGTTATGACCTTTCACAGCTTTACCTACCTGACCACCCTGGCAACTAAAATCTTTGCTTTTTTAAGTCAAATAACTGCTGTTTTTTTAATGAAATTGAAGAGTCTACTGGAAAAAAAAAAATAGCACCATGCCAAATATTACCTCCACCGCACAAATGCAATGTATATATGAAGGGGTTGATTGCAAAACAGACCAAGCACAATTTTCAAATACCATAAAGCAAATCCATAATCAGATCAAGCAAAATGAAACCTGTCCAATGTTACCTCATTTGTTACCTGACAAGGAATATTCTTAAAGTCATAATTAAGTTTACCCCATATTTTCTTATTATTTTCTTTGTTTTTTGGCACCTTTAATCACAAATATCTCAAATTAGCAATAATGGAGTCAACTTGCAATTACATTCTTCCTATGGTCTCCAGGGGGAGGAAATCACTCACTTCGATTAATCACACAATTTAATACTAAAATGGGATGATTCTTAGTTTTTAAAGATGATACTTAATTTTTATTCGATCAGGGTTGTCGTTAGCCACAAAATAAACTACTGGTGATGTTGCCTTGTAAGTCCCATATTGCAAAAAAAAAAAAAAAAAAAAAAAAAATCATGCTTAAAAATGTGGTGTAACATGAGCTCTTTCAGTGCTAGGTTTTGGTGCAAAGAAACAATCCGACACTCGCCAGATGAAATTTGCTGGCAAACATCAAAACTAGGTCCACTTATTACAACACACTGCACCAAATCAAACACTGTCCTGGCTGATGAAATTCTGCTGAAAACAAGGACAAATATCACAGCAATGCAACTGTATTAGAATCATTGTCAAGCAGTACATTCTTTATATCTGCCATACAGGCTGATGTTTAGTCTTGCATTCAGACCTCTTTCCTGAATTTACATAGGTTACAGGGTCAACCACATTCGCACATCAAACTTAAAGGCATACTTCAACATTTGCAAATGAAAAAAAAAAAAAACCCAACATTAATTCTTCAAAATATAGTTCTAAAATGTGAGTTAGGGATAGAAACAACCAATGTAAAAATTTGAACCAGCGTTCTCGATGTTAAGTATTGTTGAATATGCAAAATGTGAACGATAGAAATATAACAAAACTGTTTCCAGACTAAACCATCTACAGTTATGGTTTAATGAGAAAAACAGTGATATCTTCTCATATTTTAGTCTTTATTGCAAACATTTTATATGATAGGATGTTTTGTGATACAACTGACCTACACATAAGCATCAAAAGTAATATCTTGAACTTTTTTTTTTAAATCACTACTCCCAAAGGTAAACAGGACCTTTAAAAGGAAATGTCGAAGAGTAACCTGACAGATACTTGTGTCTTCTATGCATCTCTTGTCACAACATGAAGATAAATCTTATTTCTTTGCAAAGCATCATTTGTAACCCAAGACATTTAGCAGCTCTTGGGTTAATCCGGAACAAACTGTTTAAAGTTGGAAGAGCAATAGATGTTTTAGCCGCTTACAAGTGATAGCTGATACTCTACTCAAAACTAATGAGTCCCTATTTATTTGTTCTCTCCCAATCCTGAATTAGTTGTGATATCATAATGACAGCACTGAGGAAAGAAAAGTAAATATGTCTGAAAACCAGACTAGTGGTTGTCTTTTTAAAAGGCATGTGCTTGAGGCATCTCCCGAAGCGTGAATTACTTATGTGAGTTACATGTTCTACTTCTCCACTTATGAAAAGGCCACAAGTTGTTATCATTAATTCAACGATCGTGGAGAGGTACAGTGTACCTGGTACTCATCACAACAAGCTCCAGGCTCTGAGCAAGGTACTAATCCTTTCAGTTTCCCTTTTATAATGCAACCACATAATACATGAATATCACAAGAAGCGAAAGATTGCCAAGACTGTACATCGTACAATGATGATGATGATGATAATAATAATAATAATGACAACAATAATAATAATAATAATAATAATAATAATAATAATAATAATAATAATAATAATAATAACAATAATAATAATAATAATAATAATAATAATAATAATAATAATAATAATAATAATAATAATAATAATGATATTGAAAATAACAATACTGATGATAATAATAATAATAATCATAATAATGATAATGATAATAATGATAATGATAACAATGATGATAATAATAATAATAATAACAAGAAGAAGAAGACGAAGAAGAAGAAGCAGGAAAAGAAAATGATTATAAATGATAAAATAAATGATAATTATAAGAGTCTACATTTCAGAGGTATTTGAAGTTGAAGAGGTCACCAGGCCAACTCAGCTGCATTCCTCCACAAGGTCTTGAAGATGCCTCAGCAGCCCGTTTTACCGAGTATTATCCTTCCCTTCTTACTTTCGAACACTCCACCTGCCTTTCATCTTTGCGACTCTCACCTCCGAGTACGTAACCCTCACCATATAGAAGATACCAGGATAGTATTACATATCACTCCGACGGATCGCTTGCCCGTCAACAAACTCACCTATAAACTAGACCTTGAAAACGCGTCAATGTCCCGTTTTAATGAAAGTCACTTAAGCCTTTCTTTACACTGCACCCTGTGCGATATGTACTGCACGCCTTACCATACAGGAGACGGATGGATAGTATTTCGTATCACCCCCTCCGATCGCTTGCTCTCTTCAGACAAGCATTCCTGTTGAGATAAGCCACCTACATGTATATACATACCCTGGAAGGATCACACCTTTTGCAGGTTAAGAAAATTGCATTTGGCAGTTACTGTGACCCACTGCAGGAGCTAGACCACAAAAGAGTATCCCACAAGATTAAAGGGATTGTACAGTTTTGGTTGAGACCTAATTTAAAGTTTCTAACATTTTTTGGTGAGATGATGAGAAACCTCTTATGAAATATGAAAGAGGATGTAATTCTATGAGGAATTCAACGTTTATTTGATGAAAATTGGTTTTGAAATGGCTGAGATATCCAAAAAAGAGCAATTCCAATAAGTGTGGGAACCACACTTTATTACGATCGCTTTGTTTTAGTTTGTTTTTGGATGTTTCAGTCATTCCAAACCCGATTTTCATCAAATAAACTTTGAATTCCTCTTAAAATGGTATGCTCTGTACTATATCGTAAGTGTTTTCTTGGTATCTCGAAAAAATTTAAAAGCCCAATTTTCATCTCCACCAATACTGTACTATCCCTTTAAACGTAGCGTTCGCTTCTCTCCTTTTTTTTTTTTTTTGGGGGGGGGAGCATAGAGCTGACTATCACAAAATGCAAGACCGATGTGTCAAAACAATTGAGTATCAGATGCTTACCCCTCACCCTACATTTCATGGCTACCACTAAATGCAAGGGTGAACATCCGTAAGCCTCTTTAGCAAACGTAGGAGGACAAGGCTGTTGTTGGGGGTGTCTTTTATAGAACAGTTCAGACACTAAAACCCTTGTGGCCGAATTACAACATAAATTCATGACCACAATTAATCTGTCACATGACAACGCTGACGACAACAAGCAGCTATGAGACGCCTCCATCACGGCGCAGAGATAAAGTCAGATCGAGGAAACTACGACCACTTTTCACTATCATCTGAAGTACAGCGTACATGGTGAGGTTTAGGCAGACATTAATACGGAACAACATATTTTCACATTAAGAAATACATGTCATCTCCTACAATAAACTTTGGAGAGAATTAGTGTGGACTTGTGTACGAAAAAGAGCAACATAAATACCAAGAAAATTTCTTTCAAAGCATTCCAACTTCACATGTTTGGTAAACAGTGTTTGCTAACTTTTTCTTTTCTGTGTTTTGGTACTTTTTTCATATTGATCTTATAACAAAGTACAAACATTCAAAGATTTTCAAAAGCACTTCCTTGAACACGATTCTTTGACGGGAAATGCCATGCATAATTCATGTTTAGTTTTATTTTTCATTTGCTCTGTTTTCAATTTTCTTGTGGAATAAATAAAGCCAGCTACCACAACCCTTACTGAAGAGCAGATTGTATGAGGATCCCCATGTGCCCTCCTCTTTAAGACTGCCAACTATTTCCTGCTTTGGTTCATATCACTTTCAAGAAAGAGTAGACTTCGTGATGATAAATACACAGGGATCTTGACATTGATCCTACACGGGAAGCGTGAGAAGGAAAAACAATGTGGAGCTTATTACACTCTCTGTACCCCTGGAAGATAGATTTCCTCATTTGTCTTTATTCACCACTTTCTTCCTCTTCCTCTTTCTCCTTTTCTTCCTCTCCTTCTTAAACATGTTTGTTTATTTACATTTGAATGGCAACCTTACCCTTATGATACTTAATTGGCAGGTATACACATACAAGATCCAAATGCAAAGAGGTAAACATGTGGCTATTGATATGTTGTTTGGATAGCAGTATAGATGCCTGAGTTATGCACAGACAAATAAGAAGAAATTTCAGCAAATGTATATGCATTGATACAATGTACACTTATTCACATAATATTACATAGGCCTACATAGATACAGTCATCCACCATTGACACTTTTATTTAAATTGTACATTCCTTTCACATTGTACTTTTCATTTCCACTGTATGTGCTATTGATTATGTTGGAGAAGGGAGAAAAAATTAACTCGAACTTGAACTTGCTGTAATAAAACTGATGACATTTTCACATTTAAGACTGGTGGATATAAATACCCCCAAAAAGGAAGTTTGCGACCAGTTAGCATGATTATAAACCATCTTAATACTTTTTAACTGTCCATGGGAAATCCCATGCAGCAGGGTGTGATATGAGAAGAGCCATAGGCTGCTATTCTTCCTGACAAAAATACCATAAAAGGCATAAAATGAGATGTATTTCATGTATAAAGGTTAGAGGTAAACAACAACACTTTCAAAAAGAGGATGCACTGATTTTTAACCCTTTATTAAAGTGAGCATGCACCTAGTTCAACTTGTCAGGCTTTTTCATTAGCATTAAGTAATGCATCCAAACTTAGTAGTAATATAGTAGTAAAGACAAGGTAGTTTTTAAGACCTAGTAGTAAAGTTAGTAAGCCCACTCAGGTATTGCAATGTGCCATAGTCCAAAAGGTATGCCATAGTGACAGAATAGATATCAGAGGGGATGAGGTAATCTCTGTTCATTGACAATTTGTATCCAGACATGTGCGCCAATCAGTGAGCAAATACAGCACGAAATAGAGAAGCACTCTTGAGAGCGCAGACCTCCGCCATGCATGCAGCTCATTTCCACCACTGATCTTGTTCTTCCATGGAGATATCAGTGATTTGCATCCATATACGTACTTATAGCATTGCGTGCTGAAAGTCGCCCAATTTCCCAATATAGAAACCCTTTGTTACGTCATAAACCCTCAGCTGCGCGGCGCGCCTCGCCCTGGCAGAAACTAGAGCACGCAGTTTAGTGCGAGCACGCACTTTAGTGCGCGCATTCAAACCTCAAATACGCCCAGCCTGAACTCCCAAGTTCATTGACCCTACCAGCCAAAATATCAAAAATCCTTCATAAATTCCCCCAAAATTCTCCGATCACTACCAAAATTTAATCATCTGTTACTTGTATCATTCTAAACTTTCCTGCAAGTTTCATCCAAATCTGTTCACTACTTTTTGAGCTATTTTGCACACGGACAAACTAACTAACTAACTAACAAACAAACCAACGGTAACGAAAACATAACCTCCTCCCTTGGTGGAGGTAATTAAAGAACTTGTTAAAACATGATGTAAACTCTATGTATCCAATGGGAATTCTAGGGCAAAGTATAACATGAGGGATTCTACAATCTGACACTTAACCTCCTCAATGGAATAGATTGGGGTGGGGCTTGCAAAATCATTTTACAAAAGCAGGAAGTGTAATGAAATTAAGCTGTGATATAACTGCAGTGCTTGCGTGCACTCGCATGCTATGAGTCATGTGTTGAAAACATAATTGAGAAATAAACGAGCATACATGCTTTAGAAAAAAAAGAAATGAAAAAAAAAACAACCAAACAAACAAAAATGTTTGAGTTTCCAGACAACAGGCCATTGGGGATGGGATATCTTTCATAGCTTTCATAGAATTTTTGGGTGGTTACCATGCTTTAGAAAGAAAAAAGAAATGAAAAAAAAAATGTTTGAGTTTCCAGAAAACAGGCCATTGAGGATGGGATATCTTTCATATCTTTCATAGAATTTTTGGGTGGTTACCAGGAACCATACCAGTCAATGTACGGAATGTACGTGGTAAAAAAACTGGGTCTTTCATTTCTAATATCCAGATGTCAATGCCCTTTCAGGTGTTTGAATGGAAATAGAAAATGAACCTTTCTTTGCTGCTTTTGATTGCTCTCCGGGGAATTCCAGCCGGAAGCAACATGTTGTTGTCTACATCCTGCCACATTTCCTGATGGAACATAAAAAAAAACCACTTCTAATGACATTCATTTGATAGTTTGATGGAAATTGAAAGGGATAGCAAAGAGAGGCTCTCCTTCATTAGAAATAAAGCAGCACATGTCAAAGTTCCTTTTGATACGTGGAGTGAAACAAAATGTTCAAACAACAAATCTTCTTAAGTTTCATTAAAACAAGATAAAAATTAGAAAAGCACTCGGAGAGTTCTGACCTTCACCAAGCAGCTCATTTCCACCCATACACACATGCTGAAAATTGCCACAAATTTCCAAATATAGAACCCTTTTATTACATCATCAGCTTCCAGCTACTCGGCATCTCATCCGAGCAGAGCATGTGGTTCAGAGTGCGTATGCAAACCTCAAATATGTGCAGCTTGAACTCCCAAGTTCATTGACCTTATCTGCCAAAAGATACAAAATCCTTCAAAATTTCATAGAAATGCCATGATCACTACCAAATTAAATCATCTGTTTCTTGTATCATTACCAACTTTTCCTGCAAGTGTCATTCAAATACATTAACTTTTTGAGTCACTTTGCAAACAGACAAACAAACAAACAAATAATGATGGAAACTAACCTCCTTCCTTGACAGAGGTAAAAGTGAGTTACAGAATTTAAGAGTTTACCCTTTTTCATGGTACAGTGTATCAGTCAAAACCACGGACACTATGTAGATGATATGATATCACTGTTTCACAGAACAGCTGCTGTTGGTTTGTGTGAAAATACAGATTTAAAATATCATATCTTTTGTCAGTAAATTATTGGCTATAAGCCCCCTACTCTTTAGGGTCATCATTGCTGTAAGTTATCAAAATTCTAACACTCACAATAATTTGATGTGAAGAATATGACATCCTCTTCTCGCTTTCAGTTTAAACAAGAAATATTCCATGGAGCTTTGGGTGCACAAAAGTGGTGCACTTGTGAGGTGAGGACATCATCACTTTAACTTACTTGCATATCATGTGGTTATGGTCAATACCTCTACTCTCTAAAAAAAAATCGAGTGAAAATATTCACTCTTAAATCCTCACTCCTAAATCTTTGAGTGATCCCTGAGGTCACTCCAAAATGAGTGAAAATGAATATTTTCACTCAAAATTCACTCCATTTTCACTCTAAATTCACTCTTTTTTGTATTCACTCTTTTAAGAGTGAATATTTTCACTCGATTTTTTTTAGAGAGTACTCAGTGAAAACGTGTAAAATTTTCACATTCAGAGTTCTCTTGCTTAACATCCATAAAAAGAAAGCTTCTACCATTCTCTTTAATACTTTTCGCACTATGCTGAACAAGCTTGCTTCTAATTAGGATCCCTATTTCTTTATAGCATTTATTCTCAGATTCCAATTTTCATAGATTGACCACTATGTTCTGTATGTTTGCAATATTCTATTATGCTTCCTAGCTTCCTTGCTGGATATCATACAATATATCATTTCATTTTGTTACATTTGATGTATTTTTTTCACTGACAAATATGAAAATAAATTGTAATAATTGATATACAAATCTTCTCATTTATTCATTTTCTTTTTTCTAATATATATATATTTTTTTACTGTGGTTTTCACAAAGTCAACCAGCACATCGAGGGTGCATTTCACTTGAAATGCAAAAAAAAAAAAGAAAAGAAAAGAAACTCACGCTCTTTTCCACTACTTTAGCTTGCCCTAAAAGAATTCTAGCCGGAAGAAATGCGAGATTGGTCTACAGCCTGACCGCCTTCCTCCGTCGGAAGATAGCCCCCAGCAACAGCAGGATGATGTGCCTCATTCAAAAGTGCACATGTTCCTATGCTGCAGAGCACACTTCGACTCGATGTTCTTGTGTATAGGGATTGAGAAGAGGAATATAATCAAACACATAGGAATGGCAGAGTTTTGGTGAGTGTGTGTGTGTGTTGTTGTTTTTTTCAAAATCAGACCTAAAGTAATAAAGTGATGTAAGTTCAATGTCCTCTGATGTCATCGCTTCACTACAGTCCCACAATAATCTTTAGTAGATTTCATCTCTTTATATGATATGAAAGAGATGATCCTCTACACTGAATATTCATTGTGTTGCATTAATAAACCAAATAATCATGATTATTATCCATACAGAGGATTTTTAGAGCCCAAATACAAGTGTTATTTTGTCGACGCACCTCATAACCTCCAACCCACTTAAAAAGTTTGTTGAACTCGACCAATATTTTTTTGCCGAGGCGACCAATATTTAAAATATTGGACGGCAAGAGGGGGATTCCCCAAAGTTTTTATAAACTGCACCGTGATTGGTTGAGATATATACGAGATGACCTGAAATAAGAAGTAAAAACGTCTGTGATTGGTCAATCACGAATTAACTAGAATATCGTTTCTTCTAAAATTCTGTGTTTATACAAACAAATTTCATATATCAATTAGTTGAAATTGTTTTTCACACATATTTTTCAAAATATCACTTTCATAACAGGAAGTTAAATTCAGGTTTGATGAAAACAAGTTGCATTTTTTGTGCATGCAGGCGCTAGGCGACGATTGATCTGCAGCTCTGCATGCTCAGCGCTACTGCTAGATAGCCCGCGCGCGATCAATGTAGCCGGCCGCCGCCGCTGCGCTTGCATTTGCATGCGCGATATGCATATTACAGTTACTGTACATGTACGTACTTGTGTACAAGTACGTTATATACAGCACAGTATAGGACTAGTTGTGGTAGTGGTAGCCTAATTCAATCTTTCACGATCTACGGTAGATGTGACGTGAATTGTTTCTCAGATCTCGGATAGAAATACATCTAATTCTGGTCTAAATTAGCTAGATCTCGGTCTAACAGTAGCATGACGGCTACCTTGGATACATAGATCACTGTTTTATCAGAGACTGAAGTGGATTAACTTGCACTGAAGAGTGTACATGTACCATACCCCATGTCAGGATCACTACACAGTAGGAACAGCACTCGGAGTCGGAGACAGAAAGGGTTGGCCAAAGTGAAAACATTCTTTGCTAAAATCCTCTGTAGGATAATAATGATGATATTGAATGTCCTATTTTCGATTAATACAAGGAAATATTGGACTCGCTAAGCAAAATATTGGACTCGTCTTCGACTCGTCCAATATTTGTGCATAGCTCGTCCAATATTTCCTTGTATCAATCTCAAGGCCATCCAATATTATATAAGTAACTGAAGATTGTACTGTATAAGCCATTATTTTCGTGTACAGATATTTTCGGGAATGAGGAGGTCACAGACATTTAAGCGAGATGTCGTTTACGCAAACTGACACCAAGGATATCGTACGTGCACTATCACCCTTGCGCATGGCAACACTTTTGCATGTTGTTAAACATGCGGTCCAACAGTGATTTGTGAAATTCGTGAAATATAAAACCTTCTCAACTAAAACAGCTTAAGCAGTAGTTGCCAGATCAGTAACCAAACGGATATTTGTAAGAGCATTTTTGTGTGTACCTTTGAGTATTTATTAAAGAGAAAGATATTCGCATACGGTTGGTTGCAACTGGCAACACAATGCTGTAAAAACTTGTGAAACATTAAGTAAAAACATCCTGTAAGTTTCATATAACACATTTCGAAAATCAATGAAACTTCTACCACTATTATTCGTCAAAGTGAACTTGATCTTGGTGCGGAACCGCACTTTAAATTGGCAACGTCCGACAGGGGAGCATACCATACTCACACTTACAAAAGCACTACGACTGATTGTGTGTATCTTTAAAGTTTCTTGCCATTTACCCTCACACACCTGAGTAGCCTGGCAGTTTCCGTTGTAATAAATCACCGAGCCGCCCGTGGCCATCCGTACACTCACCGCACGAACTAGAGACTGCAGTCAGCTTGTTGATCATCATGTTTACTTCACACAGGGAGGTCGCCACTTTCAAGCTTACATGTTCGTCACTGGCTCATTGCGATTGTATTACGTTTGTGCAACGTTAAGAAATGATGAATTTGTACTTGACTGAGAAATTGGTCACAAACAACAAAACATGAACATATGGTCAGATAGATTGATAGAAAGATAGAGATAGATAAATTAACTGATTAACTACTAAAAGTGAGAGATGTGGAATATTTTTTTCAAATCTACTGCCAGTCTTTTGGCAAAGTTCTTTGCAATCAAAAGAAAAAAAAAATAATTACCTAGCAGAGAAACCACAAGTTCTTTGCAATAAAAAAAAAATCATTACTTAACAGAGAAACCACAACACACTCCATAACAGAGACTGGCAAGGACAGACTGAAAGACACACTGACAAACAAACATCACTCAGGAAAGAGGTAAATATAAAACAAATAACACGCCACATCCAACATTCACAATCTTGTGACCTTAAGGGATAATCGTCAGGACAGGACTTACAGACTCAAAATCTGCATCAGTGGACATTCTCTAACTTCATGTGTGAAAACCGCATGCAGCGTAAACTGCAAGTCCGAAAAACAATGTCCAAGTCAGTTCCCTTCTTCAACAGCATTGAAATATCCCAGCGAGGGGGAAAAGAAGATACTCAGGGCCGAATGCATCTATGCAAATTAGGCAGTCAAGGCTTAATCCTTTAGAGTATGCATCCATGAAGGTTGACAGGCGGCAGACAATGAAGTGACCTTAACCCACCCACACACGCTGGGATCTCTGAAAGACTGCAAGAAGGTCAGTGGAGGAATTATGCTATCCAGTCTTTTCCTGCAAACACAAAGGTTTCAGTGCTGGAAATAAAACAACAGATGTAATAGCATTTGGCCTCAATCAGCATAACAATGCCCACAAGCAAGCAAGCACACAAACATGCACACACACACACACACACACACACACACACACACACACACACACATACACAATTTAAAAACACAATGATGTAAAGCAGGATATTTTTGCACAATATAGGAGCATCTGGTCAGACTTGCATAAGCATGATAAACAAAATACATAATAATTCATATTAGTTTTCACAGCGCTGTCCTAAAATTTCATCTGATGATCTGCTAAAAAAAAAATAGTGTTGACTTGAATTTGATGCCCTCTTGGCAAATGAAATCAAGCAGAATAGAATTACATCTAAAACTTAAGATGTATCCATAGTACAATGACAAAAACTATTCATCTGGTACATCATTGCGATATCCATATAAAGTCAGAGATCATAAAAGGAAGAAAAACACCTGTAAAGATAAATTTGGCAATATATCCTTCACAGTTGCTATTTTTGTATTTTCCTTGCAATGAAGTAGGACAATTACATATAGATTAAAAGCTTAGCATCCAGAGAATGCCAATCTGCCAGAAAATAAGTTAATTATTTTACCACCTCTATGTGGCTTTTTTGATAACAAATCACATTATGGAATATACCAAGAAAGTCTAAAAAGGTAAAAAGAACTACATTTGTACATAGTGCTATTTTTGATACAGCAAAGAGCATAATCGTGGAAACATGTTCTTAATTCAACATGATGCATCATCTACAGCAAATGCCATACCCAGGCGGAGAGCTTTACTGACTCACATGACAACAACAAAAACAAACACCTCAAGAAACTCTAGAAGTGCTGAATCATTCCAGCATCTTTCACCAGCCACATACTGGTTAACAGAAACCAATGGATGCTATGGAATGCCCACATCACATGAATCAGAACATCTGGTTGGTTATCAAATGCCTCTTTACATCCCTCCTTCCCTTTATTACCCCTTCTCTTTATTGAAGAGTACATCATGTCCTGTATTGCCTGGTGGATCACAATAGCTGTTCAGCTGTACAGGTACCACCACTGGGGGCAGTATCACAATTTCGTTACGACACTTTTTCAGTCACATAGTGTTAGGGTCACCCAAACTATACGGGGAAAAAACAAAAACAAAAGCAGAAAGAAGAAACAGGGGACAGTCAATGTATATGTTACCTTTATAAAAGCCAGATATAATGGACTATGATTTAATCA
The DNA here is from genome assembly GCF_040938485.1 of Diadema antillarum. Lineage (NCBI taxonomy): Eukaryota > Metazoa > Echinodermata > Echinoidea > Diadematoida > Diadematidae > Diadema > Diadema antillarum. The sequence goes on from NW_027271380.1 coordinate 35,437, forward strand.
TGTGAATATTGAAAAAAAGAAAACAACACACACACAAAAAACAAGCATAAGTGCCTCCTCACTCTTTAATGCCCAGACTTACTTGATCACATCGATCATTTTGAGATGAATAAATAATCCTGCTAAATGCTGACAAATGTCATAGTATGAATCATATAAGCCCAACAATACTTTGCACCCAACCCTAATGAAAATCTTTGATATGCGCACATCTTTCAACACTAATGGCACACTGCCTAGGGAAAAAAATACATATGATTACTATTGTACTCTTCCATCCCTTTCCCACAAACAAAATGAAAAAAAAACCATAAAGATAAGAATTATATAATAGAACCACGGTTAATTACTGGGTAAATGACACAACATAACATACAGCATATCTCCGCATAATAACCCCGACGCTGCACACTGGCACTGGTGTGACAGTCCCTAACCGGTAGAAATCACTGTCGGACCAGTAACTTGTTCAGATATGGATCAGTAAAAAATGGATGAACTGGGTACCTACTGGTCTGACAGACAGGTCGGACCGGGAGAAAAAAATGGGCTAGTGTGAAGCCCTGCATATTATGGACACATTTTCATGGTCCTCAGACTGGCTGTGTCCACGTTGTTAGTCAGCTTAATTCTGGATCGCATATGGCACAAAAACAAAGGAGAAAAGGTCTTCGATTCTCACATGTATGTAAAATACAGACAGACAGACAAACACACACACACAAACACAAAACAGCAACAAGAACCAACTTACACCGTATTTGTAATCGCCACCCTCATTCCGAGTTCCTTGCGTGCACGGGAACACACAGGCCAGAAATAGTTTCCGCTGCCAGGGAACATTTTCTGTCTTCCCCTTCCCCCGTCTGGCCGCCAGTGTGTTCCTTGGCGCATGAAAACGGGGGGTAGAAGGGAAAAAAAAGAAGGGAGAGAAAAAGAGGAGAGAGAGATGGAATCCCCGGGAAATGGTGAGGAGCTCTCAATTATCCTTCCTCGATGGTAGAAATAAATCGAATGAAGACCGATGCTCCTTTTTTTCCCCCGCAAAATCAGACGATCGGGAGCCCTAAACGTTGCCGGTTGACCACCTGTCCAAGAATATCATCTGCTCCACAAGATATAGTCTGATGCAGTTACCATGGCGCCATTGTAGTTGTCGAGGGGGGTGAAATCGGGAACGGGGTATTTAATTCCCCCATAATCGTAACAACGACCCGATTGATCACAGCGGCGGTGGCGGCGGAAACGATGAGAATGGAATCGGAGAAAAAAGCAGTCAAGTGACTGCACGGCATTCACTTTCACTTTTTCGGTATAATACACTTATGCAAATGTGTGTGTATGAGTGTGTATAATGTGTGTGTGTGTGTGCATATGAAAATATATGGGAGAGTGGTATTGTATAAGATGCAGAAGTCCACGAGGATGGAGAATGTCAGCTAGTCTTAAGTCAAGCCTGCCAGACATTCAAGATTTTGCAATGATGATATTACAATCATGTCACTCTCTCTGGTTCTTTATTTCTTGGTGAGGTCTGGGTGGATGGGGGACAGGTGCACGCATACCACATATCGTCTTTTGATGCAAGATTCTCTCCTTTCTATTTTATGTCACCATATTAGATGCATGGTTTTACATTAGTAATTACATGTATTTGTGTCAATGTAATTCTTAACCTTAATTAAGCATCCTTGGAAAGATATGATTTCACTTCCATCCCATCACAATATCACTTTTATCATCAGTGCCTTTTTGTTGCATTCAATACACCTCAGCATGAATTAATTCACTGACACTAGGAAACTATAAAATATCACAAACTTTGCTTTACTTAAATAGCTTATACTCTCATACCCCACCTTACCCTTTGAGGTCCAGCTATCCATTAGGCATGAACTGTCGATGTAAGACTAGCTATTGATGAAGGTGCACATTTTGTTTTGCAGGGTTGGTGCGTTCTTCTTTCTCAGAAAATACAAATGTAACATCCAAGGAAGGAGCACATGGGTGGTAAAATGACAGAGAGCTAAAACGATGATAGACATCAAACCCACAAGCATGGGAAAAGACAGGTACATCAGATCACAGAATCAAAATGAAACATATGCACAAAATATTCTATACAAAGATGAAAATAAAATACTATATACCAGAAAGTAACCTGACGAGAATGTAGATGGGGAAAAAATGTCATGGACACACAGACTAGCAGTATAGGGGGAGGATATGGAGTAAGGCAGCACATGCGGAGCCTTTACCCCATTATCGCCGCTGCCCAGGAACCTCTCAATAATTCATTCCGATGCGCGGCGACACCATCTTGCCCCCGCGCGTGCGCCTGCTTCCAGGCTACCGCGCACAAACAAATCACCAGGCCCGACACTCCACATCCGAACCATTAGGCTTTTGCTTTCCCTCTGGTCTCACGACAGCCAAGACAACACCGCGATTGTTTTGATAAGAGGGCAGGACTTCAGGGTAGCAAAAATGAGACAGATACTGTCGACCCAAAAAAAAAGGGAAAAAGAAAAAGAAAAAACAACTGTACGAGTGAAGTGAGATGCTAGTCATCATATGCGTTTTTGACCCCTGGTGCAGCGGGCCTGAGAACCTGGAATGCTATCCTTAATGGCTCTTTGATGTCTACAAATGGCTTATTCATGCTTGGCAGTGCATCGGTACATGGTGAAATGGAAAATGTATTACTTTCTAAGAAGCAAGTACTTTTTCCTGCACATGTATTATGCACAATCCCTTCCTAGATGTGTGATACCATCTAATTACCTTCTCTGGAGGTAGCTATAACACTGGCCTATAAATGACAAGAACTAATAGATAATGATTAAGACAATGCTTAACAATGTTTCTATCAAAGGGGAAAAAATGAACTCTATACTGCATGGTCCTACGCTTTGCCTGTCTTTCTGATATTGTGTGAAGACGATGTCATTAATAATTCTTTCATTGAAAATGAGTGCAAAATTCTTTAGAAAACAGTAAAATCCATAAGAAACCAGGATTATACTTCAGTGGTGTTTCAGATTTTCTGAACGTCCTGCATTTTACTGATTCCAAGTCACATGCATATTTCTGCATTCAACATTTTCACAACCGAGCCTCTATTCAAAGAACTAAACTGTGTTCAATCTGGTCTTACATGCACGCACAATGTGTGCATGAATGAAAATCAATCATATTTGATGTTTGCAACAAAAATCAGCAAAGTCCATATGGGTGCAACAAGGATGACAATACGTCAAATGAAGACTTCGCTCTCTCTCTCCTCATCTGGGGTAGATATGAACATTGCACATCCATTTCTGGCCTGAGGGTCTACTAGATCTCATTGGCCAGTTGCTACAGGACTCTGATACCGTAATGTGATCGATAAAACTGCATCTAAGATGAGTAACCAGCAATATGATATGATATGACTGTACTTTGTATCAGTGGGGCTGCTCCATGGACTTAAGGTGGCTGATCTAGTCTTAGGTACATCGAGTATGATGTAGGATAATCTATTCTGATTGTGGGAATTAATGATGAATAGTCATAGCGTCAAACAAGAAATAAAAAAAAACAACTTCAATCATCTGGGTTAGATGTGAAGTTGTTCAAAATACATCTACGCACTTTGGCAGTGGCATGAATACTGGACCCAAAAATGTCTGGTAATAACTTTTGTACATTGACAAATATGCTATATTTGTGATAGAGCTTAAAGGCATAATTTACCATTTGCAGATGAAACAAAAACCCAGCATTAGTTCTTCAAAATGGTTCTAAAATGTGAGTTAGGGATAGAAACAATCAATGTAAAAATTTGAAGAAGTATGATCAATGCTAAGTATTGTTAACTATACAAAATGTGAACAATAGTTATGATAAAATGTTTTTAGACTAAACCCTCTACAGTTATGGTTAAATGAGAAAAATAGTAATAGCTCCTTATATAACCCTCTACAGTTATGGTTTAATGAGAAAAATAGTAATAGCTCCTTATATTTTAAGCTTTATTGCAAAAATGTTATACGTTAGGATGTTGTGTGATACAACTGACCTACACATATGCATCAAAAGTGATATATTGAACATTTTTAAAACCACTGCTCCCAAAGGTGAACAGGACCTTTAAAGATCTTTTTGTATATCAACATGGCTGCCAGACAAAGAGCAAACAAAGAGAAAGAAAAACAGAAAATTATTTACTTGACTTGTTTGTTTGTTTTTAGTCAAAGTATTCAATCAATTCTGCTTGGGTTCTTCAAGTCACAGGTAACAAGAGGCAGCCATCATTATCAAGCACTTGCTTAACCCCTTGAGGATGAGTCCCAAGTATACTTGGGCAAGTGTCTATGGGAAAAGCATGTTGTAGCTGAAAATCAGCTCATTGTCTATGGGTTAAGGTGGCAGGCTCCTTCATTCCCCCCCCCCCCTTACCTGGTAACAAATGTATTTTCGATTCCTTTGATCTCATAGCATTATGTCCAAACTGTAAAGATTGTCATGATCATTATACGATGAATGTCATAATTTATATCTACTTTGCTGTCAGATACATGTGTTGTCATTTTTCATGTATGATTTCAGTGAAGAAAAAAAAATGCAGAAATGAAATCAAACTGAAACTGAAATGGAAGAATCAAAGTACATACACCTGTACCACATTATTTGCACACAAAAAAATGCCCCCCCCCCCCCTGCAATGAAAAAAAAAGGAGTTGGAAACAAATTGATATCCCAAAAAGCCAAAGCTTGTGGCATTATACAACTGAATGGAGAGAGGGGGATAAGATGAACATGCATGAAATTTGTGAGCCTTGATTGAGAAGATAACAAGTCAGACCTCCACCAACCTCAGAGTTCTCTGATCGGATTATCAACACTGGCATCTCATTATAACGAGGCCAATATAGCAAAATGCCTGATGGAATGGGGTCACTTAGCAGATCCCATTCCTTTTATATCCTTTCATTTGTATATGAAGAGTTTGTTCGCAAAAATCGATAAGTCCATTTTTGAAGGTTTTGAAGTACGGTCTCTGTCATAAAGTAGAAAATAATACCTTTTAAATGATATATTGGTCGCTAGATACAAAGGAACATTTTTGAAGTTATGGTCAAAAGAAGCAAAAATGTTCTTATTATTCTCCTTATTTTTCTTGACCTTTAATCGCAAATATCTCCATTTGGCAAATATGGACTTATCGGTTTTTGCGAACAAACTCTTTATATTATACTCATATCATGCGATACCCGATATCATGAGGAAACTGCATTGGTCCCAAGGAGCTCATTATAACAAGGCTCCCCTGGAATCCAAATGCAGCACAGAAGTGTGAAAATGGGTCACTGTGAAAATGGGTCAAATGCACAAAATGTAACACTATCAAAGTACGCCCTAAAAAAAGGAATAAAACTGCTCACAAAAGTGGTCATGATTCTACTTACATCCGAATCCTCATTCTCTTCCGTGATTGCACTCTCTTTGCTAAAAGCTGCAAAGGTAAGAAAAGAAAAAATGTCAAACAGGTTGGTAAGATAGAAATACAAAACCACAGCATAATGTATACAAGATATTTATAAATCTATCATGATGTGATATCTACACACTGTGCACGTCTGAAACACTGGCACATATTTTTCATAAGAAAACAAATTTAAAAATGATCCAAGTACTACACGAAGCATACATTGCAATAAATCAATTTATAATCATGTCACCTATATGTGTAATTACAGTCCCTGCAAGTAGACTGATAATGATAATGTACACTGTATATGAACTCCACACATGTGATGTCTATTATGCCTTTTGATGTCCTGCAAGAATGACTTTTTTGGCTTTAATTCATTTCATGCAATGTCATGCCATTCCATTAGACTAGGACCACTTTTTTTAGATATACAAGGGCAATTAATTACTCTGTCTGGATCAAAGGCAAAGAATGCTATACATTTAAAAGGACACAGATACATATAATGACAGAAAACTGACATACAAGCAAATTTTATATTAAAGTATAAGCTCCAGAGGTTACAAAACGATGTTGAAATTCAAAACTATGCTTCAGAACACGAAATTAGATCACATTATCAATTATCAATCTTCCTACTCTACATCCATTCTTCTTTCTATCCCTTCTCATCTCAACTCGTCTCATCAATTCCCTCTATTTCATATCCTCTCTTCCCATTTCTCTCTCTCTCTCATAATGCAGAGCTTCAGTTTCAGTTATTGTTGTGGTTCTATATACCATTCCAGCATAAACTTTGTTTATTGTTATATGTGTCTCACTATGACGTGATTTTCTGGGGGCCTAATTAATACAAGCTGTGCTTGTGATTAAGGCTCCCCCCCCCCCCATTTTGGTCCTTACAACTACTATCATTAATTGCAAGTGGTGTTATTAGTATATTTGAAGAGTTTGTTCGCAAAAACCGATAAGTCCATATTTGCCAAATGGAGATATTTGCGATTAAAGGTCAAGAAAAATAAACAGAATAATAAGAAGATTTTTGCTTCTTTTGACCATAACTTCAAAAATGTACCATTATATGTAGTGACCAATATATCATTTAAAAGGTATTATCTTGTACTTTATGACAGGGACCGTACTTCAAAATCATACAAAATAGACTTATCGGTTTTTGCGAACAAACTCTTCATTTGTTTCGATTATTTTTTTAACATAAAATGATCAAAATGTTATTGTAATAGTAATTGTAGTAATAATCATTGTAACTTGGTTATAAAAGCAAGAACAAACATATAGATTCAAATCAAATCAAATCAAATCAAATCAAATCAAATCCAATAATATCAAAGAAAGTTACCAGACATAACAGCATGACTAGTGTAGCTACCACCAGGCTTGTTTCTTGGAACATCATTGATTTATTGTGCTACATCTCTCTCTGTCTCCCTGTGTCAGTCCATTTTTTTTTAACTCTCCAAACCAGTCACTGATGTCCTTGTCTTGGTCTTCTGCTCATTAATCCATCAAACCAACTGACCATCACTTCATTAATCTATCTTTAGGACAGCCGCATCACAAATTCTGACATCCATGCTTCCATTCATAATTTCCACATCATGTTTCTTTCACTGTTCAATCGATTTCATTTTTGCCAGGTACTGTAGTCCATATTCCAGACATAATCTGTCTCAAAAACTTCAAAAAGATAACACTACAAAATGATGACTTGGCATAAGCTTGAGTGCAATTTGAAAATAAGGCACTGATTCCATTGAAGGAGCAGGAAATCAATGTTACAGTCCAGGGGGGCATTTCATGAAGGTACTTGTCGGATAAAATGTCCGACAAGTCAATTATATCCGACAAGTTTAGAGAAATCAGCCAATCAGACTAAAGAATTTCTCAAAACTTGTCGGATATAATTGACTTGTCAGATATTTTATCCGACAAGTTCCTTCATGAAACACCCCCCAGGTGAAGATGTGTGGAAAGAACCACAGAATACATTGCTTGCAGATTGTTTGTCACTGTAGACAGCACAGAATGATAGAGAGATAGGAGGAAGGAGAGGGGAGAGATGGACTGATACAGAAAGAGAAAAAGAAGGAGGAATCTGACGTGAGACTGACAGACAGAGAAACAAACAGGCATCGGTAGTGTTTGTGACATAGAAAGAGACAAGCATGTATATAAAAAAAAAATGGAACTAGGACCATAAGAGACATACAGACAGATGGAGATATGCAGAGACAGACAGACAGACAGACAGATAGAGATAGAGATGGAGAGAGACTGAATATGAGAGCTTAAAACAGGGAAGAACAGGAGAGGGAGGCAGACCAGAAGTGAATTTTAGGAGAAATAGAAGCAGACTGATTGGATACAGTTCTCGCGGTCAACAGCAGCACTGCAACCAAACTGCCTGTGCAGCTTTTGGGCATAGAGGGCGCTGTTCAACTTTGAGATGCTGCACCATTGAATGCAAGGAAAAGGGCCATGCTCACACTGTTCAGGCTTGTCACTTTTTCTGTCAGATTTTGTGCAAGCTAATCCACTCTTAGAAGAGACATAATCCCCCAAAAAGATTGATTTCCCAATAACACTTTAAGTCCTTGGCCCTAATCCGCAGTCCAAGTACTCTGCCGAGCTGCTTGATGAAATGGAATAGGTAGTAAAATCATATCAATTCCAGTTTGCAGTTTAAGGGACATTCAACCTCATGTTCAAAGTGATATTTTAACATAGTTTGATCAACCAATACAGAATGGACACAGTTTCAGCAGAGTTGGAAATGGAATAGAAAAGTTATAGAAGTAAGAACGAAGTTCTTTTTTTTTTTAATGATAGGGATATTACATGCAACTGCATATGAAACTTAGTGTAGCAATGTTGTCACCACATCAGTAGTTCTTGTATTGGTTTTTACATAGAAAATATGGTGAATTGAGGTTTGTTGTTGTTGTTGTTTTTCAGTTTTGTTTTGTTTTGTTTTTGGGGGTTTTTTTGGAAGGGGGGGGGGGAGATGAGGTTTTCAATATACCAACAACAATACCCTACACCTTTAAATTCCCAATGAATTCTATGTAACCACATCCCTGTCACCATCCCATGCAGTCAAGTGCTATTTGTGACAGTGGTACATTTCTATTTTCATCTGAATCTTTTGTTCTTTCTTTTTTTATTCCAAAAGATTGAATAAATAATTGGAAGTATGAATTACTCAGGATTCTATATGACAATGTCGTCAAATGTGGGTTCAGTAAACACTTGCCTTATACTCCTAATTGTCACTATGCCAATGTAGAACTTTCAAAGCGATACTTGTTCTCATCATATTTTGGGGACAGAAATACAGAAACACAGTTCTAGTCAAAGTTATGTCAAAATGCTAATAAGGAGAGGATCATGACATTTCACAGATAGTCTGGCATAAATGTGAGGAAATATCTTACAACCTGATAAAATGACGATTACAATATACTATGGGCCACTCATCCTTCTTTTCTTTGTCTTCCAGCAAGTCGCCAATGTACAAATTTAGTAATGATCAACTACTTTAACCTGTTAAGGACGAGTCCCAAGTATACTCGGGCAGGTGTCTATGGGAAATGCATGTTGTAGCAAAATCAAACCGTCCTCAACGGGTTAAGAAAAGTTGGTACAATTTTGTTCAGAAATGGCAGGATGTGCAACAAATTCTAATATACTCCAACTGTTCAAACAATATAGAGATGTACCAGACAGCTTTGACAAGAAGTAAGAACAAAATTATGATATCGTACTGTACAACATATGGCTTTTAAAAAGTGTACTCGTTTCCTTTCCGTCCATGCTGCGACATGGATGTATCCTAATGTCTTCTTCCTATGACAGTCTAAGTTCACGTCTGAAATTTGTCTATTTTCCAGTAGCTTCTTACACCTACAGTTGACTTTTAACAAAGGCAGAGAGCTCTTTCACCAATGGATGGTGAATTTGAAGAGTTTGTTCGCAACAACCGATAAGTCCATATTTGCCAAATGGAGATATTTGCGATTAAAGGTCAAGAAAAATAAAGAGAATAATATGAAAATTTGTGCTTCTTTTGACCATACAGTAACTTCAAAAATGTACCTTTACATGTAGTGACCTATATATCATTTAAAATGTATTATTTTGTACTTTATGACAGAGACCGTACTTCAAAATCTTCAAAAATGGACTTATTGGTTTTTGCGAACAAACTCTTCATTTGATGAATTCAAATTGTAGGCTTGCAAGGAGACTAGCTGTGTACACTAGAGAGGGTGGCTTGATGGAATGCTTCCTAATGATAAAAATAGGGAGAAGAAGAAGAAGAAGAAGGCTTTTTCAAACACGCTGCATCAAGATGGGGGGGGGGGGGGGTTTAGGAGGGTGGGGGAAGGAAGGGGGAAGGAGATGCGACCGGCGGGGACAATTTTTAATTGAAGTCGACATCCTTACACTTGCTCCAACAAGCCTAAGTGACAGGCGAAGGAAGATGGCTTTCCCACTTCTTATGGCGCCGACCGTACGCTTGTGGATAGGGGCACCACTTAAAGGGAGAGGCCAGCATTTGTTTGGAAAGGCAAAGAAAAACAATGATTCACGATCGTTTCTACATTTGGATAAAGATTGGGAATAATTCATATGGATCTTCATATTCTTCCTATCACAAACATATCAGGAATTTTTCATTGAATCTGCATGAGTTTAGTTGTGAAGTATAACTCCATTTAGTCATAGCTGTAAAGTGAAACGATAAAAACTTATTTGAATGGCACTGAAGCAGATAATCAAAGTCAACTCACTGTTTTAACTAAGTGCATGAGTCATCAATGGAAGAGCTAGCAACATTCCATTTTATCACTGGGTTGACAAGACCATGTATATTGAATTTGGGTGAAAATCACTCTTTTCATTAATTGTCAGATAATCAGTTAAGTCATGTCCTGTCCAAATCCTAGCTGTCTTTATACCCCACAACTGAAGCCACCACAGCATGTCAGAGGAAAGGGAATCCCATTTGTGCATAGGATCCTAGTGCTTAGGTTGTCATTTTTTTTTTAGTTCTCCTGAATATTTGACATTTTTGCGATATGAGGTTTTGTCGCCTCAACAGCAATCTGTAGCTTCATGATCACATGTTGTGGAGAAAGAATTGGAATCATGAGCAAGCCTGAAAGCTGCCTCATTGAAATCTACTCAAAGAAAATGCCAAGAAATTCTAGAAATGTGGGTATTTTCATTTTAAAACATCAACGCAACTCGGAGGAGGAAATTACCAGAGTATACTACCTCCTGTAGCTGTCTAAGTTGATTTAGGGCTTGGGGATCAATAGGAAATGGGACATTTCAGGCGATTAGAGTTGTCTTTCCACAGCATGCTAACCTGATTACTCCAGTTTATTCCTCATTACACGGACACCTTTATCCGAATGACACTTCCCGAGTCGCCATTTGTCGCTGCATCGCGTTATAGGCACCCAGATTCGATTGCTACGGCAATTTACTCGCCAATTAGAGTAAACCGATTCGTGAATTCAGCCCTGACAGGTGTCTTTCCACGGGGCTCTGCTTAAAATTGCATTTTGAAGTGACGTCCCAATTTCTCCGTCAAGATAGACACATCAACCAAGCTGTTTATTGGGTCTTTAGAGTCAGATATTAGCTCATACGCATCCTAGATAACTAATTGGCAATGACAATATTTTATACCATTTGAATCTACTGTAACATCTGGCAATTTGTTTAACTACGGATGCAGAATATGCTGTTATTGTGTGTTTTTTTCTGTTTTTTGTCATTTGTATGTTTGTCTTTGTGACTTCATTTTACTAAGGGGCTGTCGATGACCTGAAAAACATACGTTCTCCGAGGAGAGAGCTATATTTTTGAATTATATTGACATAATTTGTTTTCACAGACGACAATTACTGCGCTAATGCCATGAACTGTGTCATATAAATGACAAAATACATTTCTCCCAATTTTACTGATGTACGGTGATAACATTAAACTCAGTTCTTGTGATATTCCATTAGTTAATGGCAATTGCAGCTTCTACAATTAACCCGTTTAGGACAGACTGATTTTGCTACAACACGCATTTCCCATAAACACCCGCCCGAGTACTGTAAAACATGATATATTCGCGGCATGAATTTTTCGCGAATAGGAGCCGACGGTCTTTTTTGCGGCATGAAATTTTCGCAAACTGCCACTGGCATTCAGTGCATAAAGTGTACAAAAGAACTTTCGCGTGCATTTTAATTTCGCGAATCTTCACGCTCGCGAAATTCGCGAAATTAAAATGCACGCGAACATTTCTCGTTTTACAGTATACTCAGGACTCATCCTCAATGGGTTAACAAATCTGAGAAGGTAAAGTGGCATATCTGCATCTCACACACAGTCAGGTAAAATACTGGACAAAAAAAGGAGAAGATAAAGAGACAAGTGATGGTTGCTGTCTGCAAACAAACAAACAAACAAACAAACGAATACACAAACAAACAACAGAAGCAGAAACAAAAGACAAAAGAAAAACAAAACAAAACAAAGACAGACATTAATGGGGAAAACCAAAGAGTAAAACAAAACAAGAACATCTAAGATGCATAATGTGACTCACATGTTGTGATAGAAAACTACCCTCCTGAAGAAATAATTCAACATAAAACAATAAACATGTCTCGTCTAATAAAAAAAAAGAAAAAAAGAATAAACAGATGAATAAATAAATGAATAGGACATGAAATAAAGCACATCTCTGTCACATGATCGGAGGATATCAAGCAGTTTATGGTGATACGACCAGGAGCTATCAATGTTTCGCAGACAGCATGACGCCTGGTGAGCATGAATGCAATGTCATTAAAACAATATCAGGCATACTTAATGTGGACAGTAATTGCAGGTTGTCATGCCAACGATCCACTGAGCCATACACACATCTGAAGCGGGAGCAATTCCTGGCATACACAATGTGCAGTGTGCGGTTACAGTTGTCATGACAACAAGTACAGCACCGTGTCCATGTTTTAATTCATTTACAATATTTTTTTTTCACATCAGTGTGATAATGGTTTAACTGCTCAGAGTTTGGCATGAAGGGAAAGTAAAAGTTGTGTTTGTGTAAATGTTGAATTGGAATGCGGGGCAAAGTATGTTTTTGTCATCCCTTGTCTGGGAATTCTCCGCATGATGTAATCAGGTATCAGCATAACGAGTAGCAATAATCTCAACTCATACATCTATCAAATTGGCCAGAGATGGAGAGACAGATAAGGGGGATGGGGAGAAAGTGTTTTATGTTGTTTGTCTCATTATTTTCAGCAGCTAAGATGTCTTTACCCTGCCTTGAAAGAAAATATAAAACAAACTTTATGATCCTGGGAGAAGATATATAAACACAGTAATTGATTATTACCCTAAATGCATTTTACAAGTAAGTTTAACATCTTTACCATCACTACAATCTTGCAATATCCTTTTTTTTTTGTTTCTTTGAAAAGAAAAGAAAAGAAAGATTGCCCTCTGCTCTCTACAGAACTGTCCTGTAAAACATACAGACATTCTGAACATAGTTATGAACATAGTTCTTGGAAGGTACAAGAATAGACTGTTTGGTGCACCTTAAGATATAAATACATTAATTACCACATTTCCTGTCATAATCAGTAAAAAATATGATGGGGCTGTTTATAGCACACAATGGCTCTAATCAAGCAGCATGATGACAGAAAGATTACTTAATTAGGCTGACACAATTTCTCAACAAATTGCAAAAAAAAAGTTTGTCTGAAGAAGATTCCACTTCTTGTCCTTTTCTGTATAACGTACGTGCACAAGTTATTTCTTCCTCTCTCTGAAGTAGAATTTTTGAAAACTTCATTGAAGTTCTCCATGTCATGGTTGGGGGAGTTGCATGACATTATAAGCAAAAATAAGGGGGTAAATGGCAATAAAAAATCAAATAACTACATGTACTTTACATCTTGATAGTTCATATGCAATTTCTTTGATAATCATTTTATGTATACAGCAGTACTTGATGAAACCACATCCAAAGGCAGATACACCAGACAAACCACCCAAAGTATCCCATCGTGAAAGCCACCTGAACGTGAAATATTTTACTTGAAATGTGTTACCTCTTGCAAGGAAAGGGGGCTTTTGTGGGTACCTTTAAGAGCATGCAGGCATTTGATAAATTTTGCAGCTGCTATGGCTGGCAGCATAGGAAAACACCAGCGGGGCTAGGCCAACATGACGGATGGATCCAGGGAGGATTCGCCAAACATTCCAGAGGGAAATGAACTCTTCATGATTCTAGTCACGGATCTAGTGTATCATTGCTGATACAGTAGTCTCCACTTAAAGGAGACCTCTGGATAATTTTCAGATTTTTATATTTGAACGACTATGAATAAGTTATATACTGAGTAAAGAGTTTTGGAATTTATGAATATTGGGATGAAGAATTAGAATGTTTTCAAAATTTAGAAGAAATTGCAATGAACAAGGATGATGACACGGCAGAGTCAACATAAGAATGCATGAGTTGGGGCTCAAGGAAGCAGAATAAAAGATGAAGACATGCATAGATTCTACACAGGTGAACTCGCAAGCAAGTGGTATTGTAATGGAATTACACTGCTACATTTCTGAAATATGTGAGCCTCCCATGTCATCATCATTGTTCAGTGTAATTCGTTTTAGGTTTTTCAAAGTATTGTTTCTCTGCTCGAGGACCACAATAAATTCCACAAATCTGTAGGACCTACAGGGAACTGTTGATTTATGTACTACACGAAGAGAAATTATGAAAATCATCTGGAATGCCCATTTAACCCACTGATGACGGTTTAATTTTGCTACAACATGCAATTCCCATAAACTCTTGCCCGAGTATACTCTGGACTCGTCCTCAACGGGTTAATCGGGTTTGTTAGTGTCTGGCAAAGCATTTGAAGAGTTTGTTTGCAAAAACGAATAAGTCCATTTTTGAAGATTTTGATGTATGGTCTCTGTCATAAAGTACAAAATAATACCTTTTAAATGATATATTGGTCACTACATATAAAGGTAAAATTTTGAAGTTATGGTCAAAAGAAGCACAAATTTTCTTATCATTCTCTTTATTTTTCTTGACCTTTAATCGCAAATATCTCCATTTGGCAAATATGGACTTATCTGTTTTTTGCGAACTAACTCTTCATTTCATACTCGATGAAGCAGTACCTGATTAAACAGAGAGTACTGTATCTCCTTCGGTTGTTTTTTCTTCTTTCTACATGTATGATATCATCACTTCTGCTTGTCTCCCTCGACTCATCCATGCATGAGACGGTAATGTGTGAATGACAAGCTTGGTACAGATGAATGCACATACAGACACATCCGCAGACATAATGAATACATGGATTGATAAATTGTATGCACAGAAAGGGATAACAAGGTATACACTCAAGTGAATATGTCATTCTGATAAGGGATACATGAATAAAGACTAATAAGAAACTACAGAAATATAATTGAGTCATGTGATTTAAAGGACAAGATCACCCAAATATATGGGTGAATGCTGCAATATTAATTGAATCCATCATTGAAAGCTTGAGGAAAATTTGACAATCCACTCAAAAGTTAGGAATTTTTAAAGTTTCTGTACAGCCATTGCTGCTTGAGAAGACTACCACAGTTTTTGATGTCACCTATGAGTACAACAATATATATAAAATAAAGATATTCACGAAAACTTCACATTTTATGAAAAGTACACATTCCTTCAAGTTGATACTTGTTCCCTCTGCCTTCTGAAAGATGTAAGTCAAGCACGCTTCATTTTGCTAGAAATATAAAAACATGTTGAATTCTGTTTATATTCCTTCATATCGTTTTACATGCATGACATCACAAACTGTAGAAGTCCTCTCACTCAGCAACGCCTTTGTTTATGCTTCAATGGACATATTTGCTGCCCACCAGGATGGCCACTATTTGTGGTGTTTTAAAGGCGGACGATCGTCATCCCTAATGGTACGTAAACGCCCGTACGACCGAAGTTTGTGCATGCAATTGCGCAATGCCAGACTCGGTGCTATATCCATAAAACGTGTGGGACAATGATGCCACTAAGACATGTGTGTGTGTGTGTGTGTGTGCATGCGTGCGTGTGTGTGTACGCTTCATACACAAACATTGTGACCACGAGCTGCGGTGATTGGAGGAGAGAGGCTAGAAGACGCTTGGCTCTTTTAGCCACTCTTCATGCGCATGCGCACTGAGAGTGTGCGTCCATTCGGAAGATCTCGTGGCTCGCTCGGACCGCCATTTTGGGTCATGAGATTTGTAGCACAGAACTCTTGTAGTCTAGAGTGTTGTTTGCTGACCCATTGAGCCAGCGCTATTCTCATTCGGTGTCACTACATCTGATACAGAATGGGGGAGGCAGCGTGTTGCGTTCGTCTCCGTGCCGCACAAACCACTTGCCACGATTGTATGCCTTTAATGTACCCCGGTTACCAGCGAATTGAGATCGATTCTATCAGGCTACCCATGTCTCCCTATGCAGCCAGGTTTTTGTTTTTAAGAGGAAATCCACTCAAAAACTACATAAACTCCAAAAGAAAGAGAAAAATATTCCCTACAGAATGATACACAAATAGGATAAGAAATAAGGAAGATATAACATTTTGAAATGTAACATTTTGGGGGGAAAACATTTCTTGACCAGTCCGTATGAATATTCAAATCAGCAAGTTGACAATGTCATGCTCTCACAATTTCTTATTCAATTCATATGATACAGAAGTGACAAAAATCTCATATTTCAGCTGTATAGATATAAGACTTGTCTCAAAGCAACCCAAAATAAAAAATAAAAAATATTACCTCTGATACATCTTGGTATGGTAACATGCTTTTACTTGTACTTGCTAAATAAGCAATTTTTCTAAATTTCATATATAACATAGGCCTACATAATAAAAATTGTGAGGGTTTGACATCATCAACTCACTCATTTAAATATTCATTAGGACTGGTCAAGAAATGCTTTTCGAAAAAAAAAATGTGAAATTTCAAAATGTCATATCTTCCTTATTTCTTATCTGATTTTTGACAATTTTTGTATTATTCCATAGGAAAGATTTTTCTCTTTCTTTTGAAGTCTAGTTTTGAGGTGGATTTTTTCTTTAATGGCTCACTGGCTGTGAGATCGTTCACCAGCACACTGAGGCCCGAATTCACGAAGGTGGTGCAAATGAAAACATGGTTTAAACCATGGACAAAAACCATGGAGCGCCAAGTGTCGCATGGAATATTTAGTTACGAAATCAGTCATTTCGTCGATGAAATGATTATTTTTGAACGAAATGACAAAATTTCGTCCATGAATGATAATTTCGTTAACGAAACGGTCATTTTGTCGACGAAATTACCAATTTCATAACGAAATATTCCGTGCGACACTTGGCGCTCCATGGTTTTTGTCCATGGTTTAACCCATGGTTTCATTTGTACCACCTTCGTGACTTCGGGCCTGAAAGTGTAACTACAGAACACATTTTCAATCACTAACCCTGCATGGGTGATGGGATGATCCTCTCACATTCATATATGCTGGAGCGTCGGATCTGCCATAAGATCAACTTATTCTTTTCACACACCTTTATATATCTCTAGAGCACTATGTGGTGACACTTCACACTCGGATCTCCAGCGGCTGTCAACGATCAGATCTGCTCAGACAGGACAAATGGGGGGAAGTTCTAGAGACAGACCATAAATTAAAACCTTAACCCCAGCATTCCTCGCTTTCTAGGAAAGAGCTTTACACCACATGTGGGGGAAAACGTGAGAGAATGTAGACCATGCTAGTCAAAATTAAAAGGCAGAGCATTTGCCTGAACACCCTGATTTTTATTCCCCCTTCCCTCCCCCCCCCCCAAAAAAAACCAAAATCTTATCACATTCTCCTCTTCACATTTACCCTAAATGAAATATGTATATTGTATCACCACAATTACCTTCACCCCCCCCCCCCCCCACATTCCTGGCTAACTACTGGTTAGTAATAAGGTTAGAGTGAAGATTAGGGTTAGGGTTAGGTTTAGGGTTAGAGTTTGGGTTAGAGTTAGAATTTGGGTTAGGGTTAGGACTAGGTTCAGGATTAGGATTAGGGTTAGGGTTAGGGTCAAGGGAAGGGTCTGGGGTAATTGTCCAGGGGGGTAATTGCCCTAGATCCCATGTACCTATCACTTAATCTCTTCACGTTCCTTCTGTATCAAATTTCCTAACATCTATTTTTTTTTCAGCTAAACTCCGTTCTGTACTTGGCCTTTAATTCTACTCTTGGTGATCAAACTGGCTTCCGAAGAAGCGTAACATGCATCTACAATGTGCTCTTCGTAAAACCTGAAATGCTCCCATGTGTTCTCCATTCCGATGCATAGGCAGTCGCGTAAATGAGCAATGCGATACCGCAAAGAAACATGAGGCCCATAAAGCCTGCTCACTTTCCATACCAGCTTTCGTGTTTGTGCATCACCTTTCCAGCATTACTCACACACTACCAGCTCAAATTGCTCATCCACCTGCATCCCACTATGCTAGCTGGAAGATAGGCAGCGGCAGATCCCCGGTGAGCGTGATGCGCTCCGATGGATTACTCTTTGTTTTTGTTTTCTTCCTGGTCCGTTGCCACGACAACTGCTATCAGTAAATTTGCCCCCTCCCCCATCAGACACATTATCATAGAGTACTTTGCATGCTATGTTTATACTTTCCTATCTGTGACCGTTCCATAGACAGCAAGTGATGGAAAAATTCAATACAGGTATATACGCACATGTTTATAATAGATGTTCACCTTCCCATGCAGCCCTAAGTTATAAGTAAAGTTTAATTCCCTTATCATCAACACTTCTTGCATTCTCGTCTAATGTTATTATCTTGTCTTCTACTCACAGAACAGATTCCAATGATGCAAGTGCCCTACATAATCATCTCCATGAGTTACCATAGCAACCACTGTTCATGCATTGATTCTGCATCATGTCAGCATGCACAAATATTGTTGCCAGATCGGAAAAAACAGCAAAAAAAAAAAAAAAAATCAAACAAAACAATGGCACCTGCAACTACTGCAGGGAGGATTTGCAAAACCATTTATGATTTGTTTTGATGCTCACATATTATGCGCTGTGGTTGCCATGACTACCATGGACGTCCATCTTGTCCCCTGCAAGGCCTGTCCTTTGAACAAGAGGCCAAGCTATGTTCTGTCACACCTGAAATCACTTTAATTATACATTCAAGATCACTTTGGTTGCTTTTGCTTTTGTTTGTAGCCTCAATACATTCTGCTGGCTTCTCTATACTCTCATTACTGCCACATCATTTATTTATGATAATTCAATAAATGGAGGGAGGATTCTTACTCTGCAAGCGTGCATTTTCCATTGGTGAGCAGATGCAGCTAAATGTATTGTAAAGGCTTGATGCCCTTCCTTTCGCACCTGGATTCCCCCCTCTTCCCCCATCCCCACATCCATCTAGCAAATTTAGGTAGGAGGAGGAAATTGTAGACTGTGTAAATGTTAAGGGCAGCAGACGGGGCTTTTTCTATGCTTCTTCTCTCTCTTTTCTTCTTATTTCTGTTCTCTCTTTTCATTTTCTTTCTTCTCTTTTGCTCCATCTCTCTCTAAATCTCTTTGCAAATATCCTCCCTCCATCTTCTTGATTGTGATTGCTCAAGATGTAATGAAATCCGCAGTCCGTGTGATAGTATAATTGGATGACCCGTGCGAGTTCCGGGTACTGCAAACATTCATGAAAGACACCTTCTCACTAATTTTTTTCCCCTCTTATCTTTCCCTCTTTCTTCTGTTATTCTACAGGTGATGTCCAAACCAGAGAGAAACTGTTCATTTAAAGAAACTTTTCCACCATGCATTCTCTTTGGACTCATCCCTATACAGGCTTTATAACTGCCTCCTTATCTCTCTCTCTCTCTCTCTCTCTCTCTTTTCATGGCGTTTCAAAATAATGTGAAGATAATCTCCCAATGATAGATATTCTCACAGTTCCCTGCAATCGAGATCATTTGCACCATCTTTTCTTTTTCAGATTTCTCACTACCAGTTCTCCTGAGAAGTTCACGCATTTCATGAAGTTTCATCATTAATTTAAATATATATTTTTTGCCTAATAAGCCTGATCATTAGCTTTTCTTCTACAAATTATATTCTATGGTCTGTGGCATGGAAAGGACAATAACATGGAGTGTCCTCACATCCTATACAAAGGGTAAATTATTGGTGGAGGCGAGGATTAGGCTTTTAACTTTTTGTGAGCTCCCAAGAAACCACTTATGAAATAGTATACAAATAGTGAATGGTCACGAGTGCAATGGTACGAGATTTCGCACAAGGTGAAAGATAGAGGCGCTCTATTCAACGAGGCGAAGCCGAGTTGAATAGTGCGCCTCATCTTTCACCGAGTGCGAAATCTCGTTCCATTGCACGAGTAAAGACCATACACTATTTGATTTATACAACGTCCAAGTAGATCTTTTTGGTCTAAGTAGGCCTAGAAGTCTATATATGTATGAAAAATATAGCCATACTTACATGTGGATCCACTGCGATTCAGTGTAGATACACGTCACAGCTATACTAGCGCTCATACACGTACACTAGTACTACGCAGGCCTACGTACGCGCATGCATGTACCGCACACGTACACTGCGCTAGCTGCATGCGATCCTCAATATGCAACACACAGCACAGTACACGGAGTGCCGTAGAATTTCTTGAACCGTGGAATAGAACGAAAAAATCGAACCAAGTTGCACGTAAAAATAGAACCAAAATTGCACGGCGCGTTGAATGGAGTATTTATTGAATATCACGTCACCAACAATCCTCCAATCAAATTACCAGGATCTACTTGGACGTTGCATAATACAGAGCATAGCATTCTAGGACAAATTCCAAGTTTATTTGATGAAAATCGGTTTTGGAATGGCTGAGACATCCAAAAACAAAGAAAACTAGAGAAGCACTCTGAGAGCACAGACCTCTGCCAAGCATGCAGCCCATTTCCACCCACACTGATCTTGCTTCCACAGAGATCAGTGATTTCCATCCATACGTACTGCATTGTGTGCTGAAAGCCACCAGATTTCCCAATATAGAAGCCTTTGTTACATCATAAACCCTCAGCTGCACGGCGCTCCCGCCCTAGCAGAAACTAGAGCACGCACTCTAGTGCGCGCATGCAAACCTCAAATACGCGCAGCCTGAACTCCCAAGTTCATTGACCCTACCTGCCAAAATATCAAAAATCCTTCATAAATTCCCCAAAAATTCTTGGATCACTACCAAAAGTTAATCGTTTGTTACTCGTGTCATTCTAAACCTTTCCTGCAATTTTCATCTCAATCCGTTGACTACTTTTTGAGTTATTTTGCACACGGACAAACGAACGAACAAACAAACAAACTAACTAACTAACTAATAAACAAACCAATGGTAACGAAAACATAACCTCCCCCCTTGGCGGAGGTAATAAAGCGATCATAATAAAAGGTGGGTTCCACCTTTTATTAGGATTGCTCTATTTGCATATCTCAGTCATTTCAAAACCAATTTTCATCAAATAAATATTGAATTCCTCTTGGAATTACATGCTCTTTCATATTTCATAAGAGGTTTCTCATTATCTCACCCAAAAATGTTAGAAACCTGAAGTTAGGTCTCAACCAAAGCTATATGATCCCTTTAATGGGGACAATGGCAGCTGTTCAGAGCATGGTAAACTATGATGAAAATAAGACATGTCCAGCCACACTTAAGAATATCCTGTAGAAAACATATACATGCTTCACATCACAACCATTTGTGGTTCATTAATAGATCGGCCAATGGTATGTTTTCATTACAAACTGGGAATATAAAAGCAAAAACAACAACAACAACAAAAAACCCAAAACCCCAAAACATGCAATGTTGGAGAGACTCAAACCAGTTATATACAGTGCTCCAGAAGTGCTCCTAACCATGAATATATAAACAGACAATCAGGCCCTAATGTGCTCCAAAGTTATGACTACTTCAAGGCTAGGCTAAGGAGCTCTCCTGAAGCTCTCTAAATTCTGTATTTAATGGCCACCAATGTTCAAAGTGCTACAGAGGTCATATGCAGTTCACACTGAGCATACACTTTATATGTTTGAATTAATCTGCCCTAATCACAGTTACCATGTATGACAACTACCCCTCTCTCATCAACTTTGTGTGTGATCTCAGTGGGCAGCAACTCTGTATGAACAAACTCACCGTGGTAAATAGTCAAAGTGCATCAGGAGTGCTCCTGGGCCCAACTTTGCATATATACACTGTAAATGGGGTTTGAGAAACAACAACAAAACTGGCCTTCGCAATTTGAAAAGTGTCTCTGATGTGAACGGGCCTTGTGGAAAAGTCGCCAAAAGTTAAACTTTGCAGTCATTGTCTATGCAAGAGTAAAAATTTCCAGGGATGCGACCAGAAACACGACACTGTCACCCAACTCCAATTATTCCTAATGAATCTATTAGCTTGTTTGCGTCTGTGACCCCCCCCCCCCACCCTCCATCTCCTAGCTAGGACCCCAAGGCCACTGTAATGTGACCATGTAAATATTCCCAGCTCATTACTCGAGATGGACGGTAGTGTCACCTTATACTCCTACCCTGTCACTAACGCAAGCAATCTCTCGGTTGCTGCTGCCGTTGTGATGGCGGTTTTTATCTTCCAACCTTTCGCCCAAACCATCACCAAATGTCAAGAGGGAGGTCTCGCATAGTGGCTACCAATCACAACACAGGGAGATTTTGAGAATTCTAAGCAGAATACATCAATCAGATGTTTAGAGTCACAGCTTTTCTCACATAATGAATTAACTTCTCAGAGATGGGATATACTGTAAAACGAGGAATGTTCACGTGCATTTTAACTTTGCAAATTTCGCGAGCGCCAATATTCGCGAAATTAAAATGCACACGGAAGTTCTTGTCTTCACTATATGCATTGAATGCCAGTGGCAATTCACAAAAATGTCATGCTGCGAAAAAGGTCGTCGGTTCCATTTCGCGAAAATTTCATGCTGCGAATATATCATGTTTTACAGTATTCTAATCCAAGCATGTCATCACTGGAGACGCAAGTTTACTTTAGTGGCTATCCCTCTCCTGTAAAATATGCAAACTTGAAACCAAGATCATGTTTAAAATCTGTTTGATCTTCAGGTGACATGATGAATATAATAATTGCCCCTATATACTGCTGTACCACTAAAGAAGAGTGGCATACCATTCCAAGTTTGTTAAGTATACTTCAGCATGAGATCAACAATAGACTTCCCTCAATAGCCCTCCCTTTTTAACACTAGGCGTTTTCACACCAGCCTGATGTTTCGAAATAGTGCGCTATTTTTCTGACTTGGGACATTAAAAAATATCTCGAGCTTGGATTTTTATCGGGCTAATGTGAAAATGCCTACTAGGCTATGATTTAAGTACAATATTCGGAGAATAATTTCTAACATACTTGTAAACTGTTTTGCATTCCTCATATCAGACTGGTAGGCCTACACAACCACATGCGAGAGTGAATTGTACATGGCAAATCCTGTAAAACACGACATATTCCCGCCACGAAATTTTCACGAGTTGTAGCTGACGACCTTTTTCGCGGCATGAAATTTTCTGCGAATTGCTACTGGCATTCAATGCATGTAGTGCAGGCAAGAACTTTCATGTGCATTTCTATTTCAAGAATCTTGGATCTCACAAAATTCAAGAAATTAAAATGCTCGCGAACATTCCTCGTTTTACAGTATGAAGTTCTAGCATGGTTTTAGTCATATGCACTTCAAGCGTTTTTTAGTTTGGTTTCCATTTTTTGTTTCATTTCTAAACATGGATGTGGTTTGATTATAGTACATTGTAATTCATGACGCAAATTCCGACATTTGTTGAATTTTGTGGATCAGCACACCACCGATAAAATAACAAAACTCAACTCTGGGCTGTATCGAGGTCAAATACTTCCACCTGTAAATACATAGAAGTGAAAAGAGGATTTGATAAAAAGTGACAGACACAAAATATTCTTTTTCGGGGGGGGGGGGGGGGGGGGGTGGGGGAAGGGGAGGGAAGGGAAGTCATTTTCCATCACGAGATTGACCATTTGCTAATTTGTTCCACATCCCGAGTCCTCTGCATGGAGAGGTATACGCCAGTAATTTCTGGAGCAACCGAAATTCAGAAATTACACCGCGGCAGCCACTTACAAATTTGGCTTCCAGCTGTGGGCTGATATGTGACCTTACGTGTCGGCAAATATGAAGAGAGTGCCGCGGAAACGGAGAGGATTGTTTGCGGCCTCCTCCAGGGGGGTGCACGTCCTAAAAATGGACAGCATCCTGTTGCTAACGGAGACGCACATGCCCAAAGCATCCTCACGGCCACCAGCAACCACTGCACATCCTAGTGGAGCAAAATGCATTGCCAAAGTGCAGCAAAAATAGTCTGCACTTGGGATTTAAGTGCTGGCCAAGGTTTCTCTTACCCCCCAAAAGAAATTGTCTAACATCTATTTCTTTTAGGGGTAACAGGGCAGATGTAGGGCTCATGGTTAGGTCAAGGAGCAATGCTCTCTTCCTCACCCTCACCCCCCCCCACCCCCCCCCCCCCCCCCACCCCCCCCATATATGAAGGATCTTGCGTTGTATACATTGTACCTTAACCCATTGAGGACGGGCTGATTTTGCTATAACATGCATTTCCCATAGACGCCTGCTCGGGACTCGTCTTCAACAGCTGAAAGTATTTCTTAGTGGTTTTAGCACATGCCAAGTTGTCCATTTTTTCCCTTCTTGCTCAGCAAATATATAATCTTTGCATTCATATCTGTGTTCATCACTTGTTGTTATCAAATAAAGTCCCACGCACCAACATCCATGTATTGTTGGTGGCTTCCAGACAAAAGCTCACTGACAAAAGAATATTTCAGCTCAAAGTCACAGTGGGTTTCTGTAACTTCATCCGATTCAGTTCATCTGCATGATCAGGGGAGCACGGAAACCATTTAGGTCTTAATTCAGGCAGCTACTCCTGAAATGCACAAGTTTGAAGGAGTTCACTGACAGCCGCCATTTACATTTCATGTAAACATATTCAAATAATGCACGGCTTCTGGCTCTGAAATTTCCCAAGTGGTGAGTCATTCTCGTTCCTATCCGAAGTCATTTTGCTTCCAGAGGTACAGTATGTGGACTACTCAACTTAAACATGGAAGCTTTCTCCATACCATCCAACCCTAGTTTTCTACCAACCTATGTGAGATGATGGAGTTTGGTATAAAGCTATCCTGAATGTAATATCAGTATAAAAGATAAACTGACTTCAAGCACAGAGAAAAATATTTTTCTTTTTCACTTTACATTTCCCTTTTATTTCAATTGAAGGTTTAGATTTTTTTTTTCAAAAGGTACCCATTAAATGTTAACAAAATATTCTTTCTTATCTTATTATATTGTAAATGTTTTGTTTTGTATGTTGAAATGCCAAATGAATAAACAATCACACAGAATTACATCACACATACTGTAAAAGTGGATATTTTCGGCGCAAGTAATTTTTCGAACTTGGCTGGGCAAGATGGATTTCGTGCGTTTTTAATTCAGGACATTAACTACTGGAACATATGGCATGCAAAAATATTTGTGTGCTTTTATTTTCGCGCTATCATCTGGTTGCGCGAAATGCACGAAAATTTCCACACCGTGAACATTTCCACTTTTACAGTACACACACATACACACATACACACATACACACGTGCACACACACACACACCATATTGCAGCCAGTCACATCTAATGACATTTTGAATTTGGAGAGTTGAATTCAAGTATTTCCGTGATTAAAACTGCACACAGCAATATGACTATAAATCATACTGGTCCATATGTCTGGAAAAGAATAATGATCAAGACATATGAAAGATGGCATTTGTGTGCATTGAGTTAAAGGAATGCAAGGTAAGGGCGACAAGGAAAAACAAAGATGGAAATTCTGGTCGACAATCCACACTTTAGGTATGGATGAAAACGTGCTTGAAGTATTGACCCTTTAAATGTAAAGTAAGCAAAACAACAAGCAGCTGAAGAAGAAGAAGGAGAAGAACAGCAACAACAACAACAACAACAACAAGAAAAATCAGCCTTTTCTTCAAACAGTGAGGGAGGTGTCACCAGATAAAATGTATCTAACACTGTGTTCCTCCACTATTCTCTCTGGAACAATTCAATCTATTTTCAGAAGGTTTCACAGAACCACAATGCTGCAAGCATCCTAAAATATTGATGGTGAATGGGGAAAGGACGAAATAAAAAGGAGATCTTTAAGAGCCTTTTCTTGTTACTCCGAAAAGAGCAGCTGCTTTTGGCTTTCACGGGTGACAAACCGAGGCGTAAATCTCGATCGATTTCAGCAAAATGCGACATCTGCGCACAGGTGTAGACGCACAAGATTTATTTTATGTCTTCATACTTTTCTTCTTTTTCTTCTTGTTACCCTCATTTTCACACAGAATTAAACAATTTGTATTGAAATGGGGAACTATGTATAACCTGTTCACCCTCCAAACGACTTCACAAAGTACATTGTTGATAAGCTGTCTTCTATTTTTATTCAATGCATCATGAAAAGCCATATAATAGTCTTGTAAAATTATTACAATGTTATCATTATAAAGATGTTAAAATTTATTTTTCTTTCAGATACTATAGATATAATAAATTACATGAAAAATCTTAGAAAATTCAAGCAAGTATGTTCTAGACAAGAATTTAATATGTCACATTATGTTCAAAGTAATAATTTTACCCATCTGGATACTGGTACAACTATACATACTCATCATATATCCAGTTTAAAGCAAAATCCCTATATCATGTGTTAATTTGCTTATAAATACTAGTCTACTTAATGAAATATACAATGGAATTTATCAAATCGGGCATTAATTTGCATTTAGTCTACAAATGAACTATACACTGGAATGTACAAAATGGGGTATTCATCAGCATTTAGGTAAGAGTAATGCTACTCAAGTTAGAGTATTGACTCATTAAGTTATTTCTAATTTGTTGCATTTGATTCACAAGCCTGTGTGGAACTGTGCGGAAACAGCTCAGTAACTTCATGATTCCATTTTTTAAGCAAATGAATGTCTTTCTGGTACATGACCTTTCAACCTCCAATTCAATCTCTGTCTTTTCACACCAAAGGTAGGCAAGTGATACTGTCAGTCTGAAACACCTTTGAGAGGTGACACAGACACAGTTACTCATAGTTCATGCTACATGTGCAAAACATATTCTGCCTTTTAATATTCTGTTCACTCGAGAGCATAACATCTGAGAGCAATTCATAATTCACTTTATATGCCCGCTATGAAATGGTTGTAAAAGATATGTGATTTCTTCTCTTTGATATATCTACAAAAGTGTCTGCTTCCAAAGACTATTCATAAAGGATGAGGTCAATATTGACTGGGTGGCCACCAAACTCCCCCCAGGAGTGCGATATACCTTCCTGTCTGAAGGGCCGAATATCGAACACGCCTTCGGAGACAACTCAAGTGCGGAAAACGAGCATGGGCTACCATCAACCAATCTGCATACATCAAGGTCTAAGTTGTTTTTAGCTTTCCTTAAATAAAAGAAGAAGAAAAAAAAAACAGAGCTTGGATGTTTATTCTTTCTTCTTGGGCACTTTAGACTTTTGTTTTTGTTTTTATTTTAACGTTACAACAGCTTACATATTGTTTGTTGTGCAAAAGCAAGTGCGTTTAAAGTCTCCCTTTTTATGTCAAAACACTCTGCACAGTGTTCAGCAACTTCACACAAATAACTGTTTCCATTTGTGCCTTTGAAAAAAAAAAGCAAGTAATTACTTAATATGTCCCCCCCCCAAAAAAAAAAAAAAATAATAATAATAACAATGATAATTTTCCAGCAACTTTAAGAAACAAATGACTGTTTCCATTTACACTTAGAGGGAAAAAAAAAAGAGGAAAAGGAAGTAATTACTCAAACTGCACCCCCCCCCCCCCCGAAAAAAGCACAAATATTATTTTCTAGCACTTCGCATTTTGAGGCAAAAAAAAAGAAGAAGAAAATGAAAAGAAGTCAGTAATAATCTAGAAAAGCATGTTCCCATTTTGGCCCCATGACACACTTACTCCACGCCATCGCATGTGGAGCATTACTGGCTGCAGACAGGAGATCAAGGAAATTGTGATGAAGCGGGGATGGAGACGATCCTCCCCAAAGCCGGGCCGTCTCCTTTCCGTGCCCTACTTTCAAGATTCTCCTCTGTGTTCGCAATTATTATGATGCTACCAAAAGGGGGGAAAAACCCATGATGGGACTCAGGGAAAATTAAGGAAAACGAGGAGCACATTTTAAAATTATACTTCACTTTTCACTCCATTTACATTTTTGTTCTTGATGTTGCTACTGCTGTGCTTATTGTTTTTGAAGTTATTAGATATATATAAAACGTAATAAGGGACATCATAAATCATATCCCATTATAAAATCATACTTCGCTTTTCATTCCATTTTAATTTTTGTTCTTGATGTTGCCATTGTTGTGCTTGTTGTATTTGTAGTTGTTATAGAACCTATTATAATTAGAGACATCTCCAGAAGCAGAGTTTGTCTTCTTATCATCACATCCACCAATACGAGATACTGGAGAAGAATGGTTAGCAAATTGAATTTGCATACATTAATATCTCCCCCTTTTATACCCCTTCCCTTTCTCACACTCATGCACTCCCCCCCTCCCCTATCTACCTCCCCCTCTCTCTCTACAAGGATCTGACACTGCTTTCCAAAAGCAGCATGAAATCATTAAGTCAATAAAAATAATCAAGAAAAAATGTTTTCAATGAAATAGATACCCAAACACATATAATTCATATCATTACATTGTTGCTGACAACCAGAAGACCATTATCGTAATTTTGAGGGGTACTGAGTTGTTGGTATCACAATGTAGAGTTACATCTCCTTAACATTATGGTTTCAGAAAGACTGATAGTTCCCTCATCATCAGAAAGTTGGTATCTATCTGGTCGGTAAGAAAATCACTCTGTAACATACTGGTATCTTTTGAAGGCAGAAATGTGTAAAATGTTGTGGCGTGATATAATTATTCTTAAAATGACCATGCTTTGTTTATGAACATGCTGAAACAGATCGACGGCAAAAAAACAAAAACAAAAACGGAGAGCACTCAAATGTAGTATATATCTGAATAAAATGTGTCATTGTTTTCAGTGAGAAGACAAAGGTGCATTTTAAGATTCCTTTTTTTTCATGAGTGTCTATTAGTTTTGAATATCACCGAAACGTATATGGAAATAAGATAAAAGCCAAATGTGGCTCTTGGAAACAAGATTGCATTCCGACTACTTTATGTTTCATAGACATCTTCAGGAAATGAAGAGTTTGTTCGCAAAAACCGATTAAGTCCATTTTTGAAGATTTTGAAGTACGGTCTCTGTCATACAGTACAAAATAATACCTTTTAAATGATATATTGGTCACTACATATAAAGGTACATTTTTGAAGTTATGGTCAAAAGAAGTAAAACATTTCTTATTATTCTCTTTATTTTTCTTGACCTTTAATCGCAAATATCTCCATTTGGCAAATATGGACTTATCGGTTTTTGCAAACAAACTCTTCAAATATAGAAGAATAAGAAATCTGCATACAATACATTTAAAGGAATATGCCTACTTGTTTACTAAACAATACTGTTCCATTCATTTTCCACAAATATTTTTTTTTTTCTGGAGCTCTTTACAAAATGACATGGGATCTTTATTCCACATCAACTGGAATATTGTGTAGGAGGATTCTGCAATACTGAAAGAGGATTTTGCTGCGTTGAAACAAAAAAAGAGAAAATGAAAAAAGATGAGAAATTTCATGCAATATTCCTACCCATCAATATGCAAGCAGCTCAGGGCTAAGTTCACAACTTCAGCATGTGTTTTTCTGTCATCGGGAGAAAGATAGATAGAGAGATGGGGAGGGGGGGGGGACCTTCTGCCGATCGGCATCTTCAAAAAGAACATCTCTGGAATGAGCTGGAGTCAGCGGTTGAAGACATCTGGAGGATTAGAGGCACCCTGCCCACGTGTGCACAAAACTTTCTGATCATCTCAGACTTGGAATTTTTTTTCCCCTCCATCATGATGGAGATGCCACAGCTTTAGAAATGTTTGATGTCTGTCATGCAATTCATTAAGTTTATTTTTGTGTCAAAAAAAAATCAAAATCTCATTCATATTACAAAGACACTATCTGAGAATGACACCTAGTTGATATTCATTGATATTTATTGCACTTGATATCATAAACACAGAGATTAGTATGTACGGCGTACTATCAACCTCAGATAATTCTTTATTCATTTATTTATTCATTTATTTATTTATTCATCTATCTATCTATTTATTTATTTATTCATTTATTTATTTGAGTGACATATAATTGTTAAAAAGTGCGCATTAGAAACATTTATTATTATTGCTATTATTATTATTATCATTATCATTATCATTATTATTTACTTATCTATTTATTAATTTACTTAGTTATTTATTTCGTTTTAACAAACACACAAAACGAGGGCTATTATATCTGTTTATATCAAGAATTAATATAAAACATGATACATCCATGGCATGAAATTTTTGCAAATTGGAGCCGATGGCCTTCTTGGTGGCATGAAATTTTTGCGAATTGCCATCAGCATTCGATGCATAGATAGAATGTAGAGAAGAACTTTTCCATGTACATTTTAATATTGTGAATCTTGGCCATTGCGAAATTCGTGAAATGAAATTGCACACAAACATATCTGGTTTTACAGTATGACAAACCAACATCAGGAGTCAGTAGACTGTCCCACATATTTCTATCAAATCTTCTCCAGTTCACCATCGTATTTCTTATGCTTGTTCTCCTTCTTTTTTTCTTCTTCTTCTTCTTCTTTCATGTTACAGAGTGACTGGGTTCTGTAGAATCCTTCTGAGTCTGAGCTTGGCAGATTAATCCAGCCGCGGTTGACATTTCCACGCGGAGATTTCGTTTACTTTTCTCCCAGTTATCTCATCAACCTAAATCTGCCCAGGGAGCGCTGGCAGAGAGTAAGATCTTGGTCAGGGAAGCTGTAGTCAGGGAGAGCACTGAGTGCTGAATTAAAGGGATTATTCGGGTTTTTTAGTCGGCTGTGGCATCGAAAATTAGTTTCATCAAACAGGATCATTCTACCTATATCTCCTTCTATGTATCTCTTCACATAATGTCTCTTGGTATTCATCACTTTCTATATCACTTTCTCTCTCTCTCTCTCTCTCTCTCACTCTCTCTTTACATTATATATTTATGTAATATGTATGCATATACATATACTTACATGTACATACAGCCATATAGACTATCATTTATCATTACATTACATTACGATTGTACATTACATCATATTGTATTATATCATATCACATTACATTATAAAGATGATGACTGGCGGGGGAGGGAACATACCGAATGTTCCACCCGAAGGGTTTGAGATGCTATTGAGGAAGGTCATAGCCTCCCGAAATAGCATTTCATACCCTGAGGGTGGAACGTTTGGTACATGTTCTCGACAACAAAAGTCATCATCTGTTATATTATATGGGTTAGTCAAATCTGCTTTTTCACATTGTATAGAATAGGCAAATTTATCCTATTGATTGCGTGAAAAATATGATCGTTCAATCGTTTGATATCGTTTGTCATTTGTTAGGTGAAAATGTTTTCCCATGGGAGAACATTACAAAAATGTTCTGCCCATGGGCGAACATAACCAATGTGCCTCCATCACATGACTGTGTTTAGCCAATCACTAACCGGTATTTGACTAACCCATTTAATATTATACAAATGATGCACAGGATAGAGTGTGTTAGTGTAGGCGTGGTGCACTCGAGGGTATTTACAATTGTGAAACATGCACGAGGCGAAGCCGAGTGCATGTTGCACTACATTGTACATACCCGAGAGTGAGCTACGCCTCCACTACACCATGAAATAATCCTGTGCATCATTTGTTTTATAAAATGGGTCAAAAATTCGAAAACTAACATCATTTTTCAGCGTTTTTCACGTACCTTTGTGGGTCAAGACGTCCGAAGATGTTCGTCCCAAACATTTACACACGTCGCACTCGCGGAAGTCCCGCACATACAGTATAAGTATAATGGGGGGTTGGGTTTCCGGACACTTAAGTTCCCGCATGAAAACTTACTTATTTTACATAGAATATGCACCCTTTACCTTAAAGACTTGATATAGACTCCTCATATAGGTCTACTAGACAACATAGTCTGAAAACGGCGTGAGAATTAACATGCTAAATCATTGGATTTGCTCTTCAAAGTGACTCCATGTAAGCGTCCGGTCCCATAACGCTTGGTCTACTGTACTGTACAAAGTGTACGTAGAGTATGTAATACGTACGTACGCCACACATGTTATGCACAAGGGAAGACAGGCCGGCCGGCCGGCAGCCCGAACTAGAAGTTGTTTACAGGATTGACAGCGCGTATGCATGCAATTCATCAAAGGAGCCGCCGCGCGCACAGGCGATCGGCAATCTACCATAGGATTACAGGCAGTGCAATTGTACTGAAGTAAAGGATTGAGGTGTGTCTCATTTCAGCGCTTCCTATATTGGCTACATTCTTGAACCCATTTTATAATATATTTTATTACCTTGCACTGAAGTTTTATTTAGTTCTTTGGGGTTGTTTTGTTCTTATCTGCAACAGAATTGACATTATACTTATGGATTGGCACTCAACATATCAGCACACCAAAAAAAAAAAAAAAAAATCCATCAAGAACTATTATTAACAGAGCAAGTTACTACTTTGTGTCTCAACAACAATATAAATTTGCAGGGGCGAAAGAGTACAGAGAGAATACTGAACACTTGCAATCTACACTGTGTACTTAGGCAATCCAGTAGTCATTAGGATAATGGCTACTTAGTGCAATCACGCGATTGTATTAGACAATCTCTAGCTCGGTTCCTACATTAGTTGTGACAACAGATTTTCAGCAGCTGACTAGCAGCTGAAAAGCCGCAGTACGGGGTATGCTTCTTTAAATAGTAACTCACTTAATTTACAGACCAGCCATTGAGCACTTATGATTAATGATACATGTTCACAGGCAATAGGTGGATTACAGATACATAGAGGTACGTATTTGCCGGGTTTTTTTTTCTTATTTCTAATTTCGATTATTACTGCCACTTTTGTTCATCTGGTCTGACCGTCTTCATTAGCAATGTAGTCGACTCAATCATTTCTTGGAATTGCTCTTTTAACATCACGAAGCCGTTATGTTGGTTTTGGATCATGATTGTAATGACCTTTTGATTGATTGCCTAATGTTTATATGTATGAAAGCAGGTCCCTCAGGGAGAAATTGGTACTTTGACCATTGAGAGGCCACCCTGAAGGAAACTGAATAAATACATAAATGTTGGAATAACTCAACACCTCATCTAGTACTCCAGCAGGAATAAAAGGGCACATGTACTTAATGTTTTATGACATATGCTCAATTTATCATCATGTCATTTTTATTCTTTTTTGGAGGGGGGCGCAGGCGGGATTCATTATAGTATTGCCATTCCCAGCGCAAATATTTTGAAAAATCTGGGCTATGATTAGGGTCACATCTTTGTGATTTAATAGCATTCTCACTGTACACAATTTCAAAACTCATTGGCATGAATTCACGAAGGTGGTACAAATGAAACCATGGTTTAAACCATGGACAAAAACCATGGAGCGCCAAGTGTAGCATGGAATATTTCGTTACGAAATCAGTCATTTTGTCGATGAAATGATTATTTTGTAACAAAATGACAACATTTTGTAATGAAATGTTCCGTGCGACACTTGGCGCTCCATGGTTTTTGTCCATGGTTTAAACCATGGTTTCATTTGTACCACCTTCGTGAATTCGGGCCATTGGGTCGCGGTTATTTGCAAAGACCTGACCTGTGCATGTTATGAGAGGTATGCATACTAGGGTACAGCACAAGGCCAATTCAATATTCTACAGCGAGCCACAGCTAGTAGAATAAGCAAAGGAGCGACACTCATGGTGCATTATGGGATAAAAAATTGCACAATTTTCTGCAGTCATCATTCTCACTACACAACTTCAGGTATTATGAAAAAAAAATCACACAAAATATTGCGATTCGGATGGCGACCCCAATTTCGCAAAATAATTACTTTTGGGTGAGATTTCCTGAAGCATTTTGTCAGATGCAAGGATTTCAGTACCTTATAACAGTTTGTCCGAAAAAATATCTGACAAAACTCTTCATGAAATACCCCCTAGTTCTCACTGTAAAAACGTCAAAATTTGGGTCCCAATTCTGATCACGACCCAAAATAACATGTCACTTTGAATGCAACGAGAACGATACTATTGTGTGCTAGCTAGCTAGCCCACCCTGGGGTATTTAAAAAAAAAAATTCGGAGTCCTAATTTGTCTACTCGAGGAACAATATAAAAAGAGAATTGTGTAATGAGCTGAGAATATGTATTGACATTTACATTTAATGGTGATGGAAAAAATACAGCAGGTTTCACTAATGAGATTTATTTATTTGTTCATACACGAATTGGTTTTGATTGCTCAGCTATTTGTGTTTGACACTGCACATCAAACTCAAGTAGATTCACAGGAGCAAACATGGATATTTGTCAGTATCATATGCATACAAATACGGAGAAACGATTTAAGATCAGGGAGGATTTTCATGTGTCTATTTTTTTCTTTTAGGACATGGAGATTTATCAGAATTTTTCAGAATTTTCCAAGTGAGTCTCCTGCAGAATTAAGGGCTCTTAGTAGCACGATACTGTAAAAGTGGAAATTTTCCCGGTGTGGAAATTTTCGCGCATTTCATGCAACCAGAACCTAGCACGAAAATAAAAGCACGCAGATATTTTGGCATGCCATATGTTCCAATTGTTAATGTCCTGTTTCCGCGGAATTAAAAACATCCATCTTACCCGGCCAAGCGCGATGAAATTACTCGTACAAAAATATCCACTTTTACAGTATACTCCCCTTAATTATTGGTGAAGTGACATTTGCTACTGTGACAATTACTCCGGTATTATTTTCTCCAAGGACTTGGGGTTGGGGTTAGGGTTGTGATAGAGTTTTAGGTTTAGTTTGATGTGAGGATTAGGATTAGGGATATAATAGGATTAATGTAGAAAATCATTAGATTGAATCAAGTAGATTGCTTGTTCCTAAATTTCTTCTTCTTTCCACTTCTCGGATTCTGGCATTGCATCTGAATGTGTGTGCTGCGTGTGTGTTTTGTGTGTGTGTGTACAGTGAAGGGCTGCTAAGTTTTTGTGGGGTTTTTTTTTTTCTCCTTTTGCACAATACGTATTACTACCAGCTAATTACCTTGTATTAATCATGTTTTGGGCCCCACTAACAAGATCTAGTTGCTTCAAAGGGGTCTTCAAACAGGTGCATGTATATATATATATATATATATATATACACATTACTTTTGTTTTTATTGTGTACATAATGTACTTCTGATTTTTTTTTTTGTGCTGAAGAAATTGAATTGAATTGAATTAAATTGAATGTGTTCGGGTAGAATTTATGTGTGGCTTAGCGTGCAGATATTTCATGGGAGCAATTGTCGCAGGAGCAAAGGTCATGGAACTGAATTATTAACCCTCTATGGCCCATGCACTTCACTTAAAGTCATAATTTATCATTTGCAGATGAAACAAAAACCCAGCATTAGTGCTTCAAAATAGTCCTAAAATGTGAGTTAAGGATAGAAACAACCAGTGTACAAGAGTTAATCAGTATAATCAATGTTAAGTATTGTTAAATATACAACATGTGAACAATAGTTATAATGAAATTGTTTCTAGACTAAACCGCATACAGTTATGGTTTAGCGAGAAAAATAGTAATATATCCTTATATCCTAGGCTTTATTGCAAAACTTGAATATGGTAGGTTGTTTTGTGATAGAACTGACCTACACTATGCATCAAATGTGATAACTGGAACATTTTTCAAATCACTGCTCTCAATGGTAAACAGTACCTTTAAAGGGATAGTATAGTAAATTGGTTGAGGTGACAATTCGGCTTTCATTTCTTTTCTCTTTTTTTTGCGAGATACTTAGAAGTGACTTTATGAAATGTTGCAGAGCACACAATTCAAAGAGAAATTCAAGTTTATTTGATGAAAATCAATTTTGAATTGGCTTAGTTATCCAAAAACAGAGAAAAACAAAGCAATCCTAATAAAAGGTAGGATCCATCTTCGATTAGAATCGCTTTGTTTTGGATACCTCAGCCATTTCAAACCCAATTTTCATCAAATAAACATTGAATTCCTCTTAGAATTACATGCTCTTTCATATTTTATAAGATGTTTTTTATTACATCAAAGAGTTATGATCACAAAAGTTTGGAAACCTGAAGCCCCATCTCAACCATAACTGTACCATCCCTTTAATTACGGAATGCAGCAATATACAATTTTGTAATGGACAATGACAAATATGTGCACCTGCAAGGAAGAAAAATTAATAACACCTGTTTCATGGGCTAAAACAAATTTGAGGAAATAAAAGATTTATCAATATTGTATGACATCTTTTTTTTTTGTCCTTGAGTAATGCACTTGTTTGGCATTACCAATCTGGGCTAAATGAAATATATGACATTCAAAATGTCTCAAGATTGATAATTCTGTCCTCAATATTAAAGCTATTACATTTCAAAGACTAAATAAAAGAGAGAAAGGAATATTGTTTGTCGTGACATCAAACTTGATTTCATTTTGGTCGTTTTGTTCGCCGCAGCCAAAAATGAGGACTGACATTGCGGTATACATTTAAATTTCTGCCGCCCATCTGAAAAGGTCGCCTGTCGGTGCGGCTAATAAACAGAGCCCTCTTTTCCGAGTCCGCGTTCTCTGCAACTGTACCGCTTGTCACATTCGGGACGTGTGCGATGTAATTTGGAAAGGTTCAGGGCGACATGTGCATTTGGGCTCCACTTAACGCTGCACGCACTCCAACCATGCAGATGGAGCGATCGGTGGCTGCCAAAGTTCGACGAAGTCAACTCCAAGCACAACATGCCATCAATTAATACACCTGTCACCATTGATAAACGTTGAGGCCATGCATGTATTATGCATTCTGACATCCAGCCATCCCTCTTGATTTTTCTTTCCCCACTTCACATCTGATGTTTACAAACACTCTTCTGCATTGCCAAACTGAATCAATTTCTACAAAAAAAATCTCCTTGCCATCAACCGACTTTGAAGAACTTCACTTGAGATAAAAACAGCATGTAACACACACACACATACACAAAAAACAACTTCTTATTTTGAACCATTTGCACACTTGGGAAAAACAAAATTGTTTTGACACACCACTTGATTTCACTTCTCTGATATGCTGTTGATTTAGAGTGCAAAGCTCTATGCAACATTGCACACAAGTCTTCAAATAGCCAATAAATATTTGTTTTCTCAAAAACACATATACTGGACGCAGAAGAGATAGTAAACATCAACTTCAAAGCCACCTCAAGTAGGGCTGCAAGTCCAATTCAGCCCACTTCAGCATAAGATATGAACATCCCAGTAAGACCGTGCTGACATTTTGCGGATGACGTACTAACTTGTTATCATACATATGTGTACATGGGAGAGGATGGCATTGCTATAAGAGGACACAAACAAAAAATCCATTCATCAGAGTCATTTTTTCCTTCATTCAATCATCAGCCAAGTATATGAGGGACATATCGTTTGGATACAGATACCACAGCAAACTTTGACGATAACAATTTGCTTTTATTATGAAACATTGGAATATATGAATCCCCCTCCTCTTCCAAATAAAGGGTAATATCAAGAGAATAAAACTTTGAGTCAGAAAGGAATACAGCATCTACCGAAAACCGGAAGATAGTGAAAGAAAGACAGAGGAGAAGGATGAGCAGAAGAAACACAAGAAGGATGAGAAAAAAAAAAAACAAGAAGAAGGAGTGGGTGATGGTAATGGTGATGGTGGTAAAGAAGTAACAAAAGGACACAAGATTTAGATATCCCCCCCCCCCCCAAAAAAAAAAAAAAAAAAAGAAGAAGAGAGAAAGAGAGGGAGAAAAAGGAGAAATTATTAAGGCAGGGAAGGAGCAGCAGAAATAAAGATGAAGTATTGCTATGGAGATGGGGAGAAAAAAAAAACTCCAAAATCTACAATGAATCTTAACCCACTGTGGACGGTTTAATTTTGCTACAACACACATTTCCCATAGACGCTTGCCCGAGTATACTCAGGACCGGTCCTTAATGGGTTAAGATTCATTTCAACACTCTGGGGAATATCACAAGTGTCAGAGAATTGCTTTACACCACAAACCATCAAAGTATGGCAAGAGGAATTTTCATGACATATTTTCTTTTTTTCTTGCAACATCTTTTGACATCCTATTACCTTCTGGAACCTTGTGGGGGCCCATCCAAAATCTACATGGGATTTCAGAATCTTGTAGGAACATAAATTTTTAAATGACAGAAGGAAATGCAAAGGGGCATACATGTATTCATAGTACTTCTCACATATATGTACAAAACAGAGAATGGTTGAGTAGGTGAGTTTTGAATGTACTGTAAAGTCAGACATTTTCATTTTCATGTGCATGATTAAACATTCATGAAATTCATGAGGAGCCACTATTCGTGAAGGTTAAATGCGCAAGAAAGTTTTTTGTCTACACAATCGCACTGAATGCCAGTACCATATACCATGCTTTTCACCATCACGGCCGAAAATTTGCGAAAGTTTCATCCTGCAAAAAAAGGCTGTTGGCTCCAATTAGCTACAGTTTTATGCTGCAACTGTTTCTGGATTTACATTATAGTAACATGTTGGTGTATGCTGTAAAACCAGAAATATTCATGGCATGAATTTTTTTTTGGTGTGAACTGGAGCTGACAGTCTTTTTTTCACCGCATGAAATTTTCACAAATTGCTGCTAGCATTCAATTCATAGAGTGAAGACAAGAATGTTCACAAGCATGCATTTTGATTTTGTGAATCTTGGCTCTTATGAAATTTGAGAAATTAAATTGCATGCAAAAATTTCTGATTTTCCAGTATGATAGCCCTGTCTGAGAGAATTGTGAGCATCTAGGCAGACAAAGACTAAATGAAAACCCCAGGGGAATGAAATGATAACCCTACCAAATGACTTTCACCTCCTGTTCTATCATCGACACTCCGATGAATCTCAGGACAGCCCTGGATGCATCGATCTACACTTCTCGAAACTTTATACAGAGTGATTTGATGAAAACCAAACAAGGGACCTAGCTCTTTTTAAAAAGGTCCTTTAGGTGATGAGAATCTTGAAAGGTGAAGGATGAATATTGTTCCTCGAGCATAAAGGCTCCAAGAGAAAGTGACAAAGCAGTCAATTAGCTGAATGATTTGCGGCATGTTCGACGACTTGATGTATTACTGTCTGGCTGCTAGCATCCTCAAGAATTCCTCCCACGCAGCACGGAGCACCTCTCATACTGCAAGATAACTTGTTTCAATGCAAATTAACCCTTTGCGTGCTTTGAGTGTGCATTGACACAGAAAACCCCATAGCATTGTACACACTGTCCAAAGTCCCTGGCACAGAGAGGGTTAAGAGAAAAAAAAATGTGTTTATCAAGTAGTTTTGGAGAATGTGAAGTAAACCTTATCACGTTTCTCAAGAATACAATAAAGTTTCTAATGTCATGTTTGGCAGAGAACAGTCAAGAGGAATTTCTTTTCTCTCTCTCTCTCTCATTTGAAGACTTATGAATTTGACTTAGTTCGAGCTTAGCTTGACCTTCATTCACTGATGCAGACATACAGCAAATATCTTAGTTGTTCAGATATTCTCTGGGAGCTGTATATTTGATGGAGTTTGCAGCACAAAAAATGTACAACATTTCTTTTCAGTTTCCTGTCAGCGGATTGATATATGAAACTCATTCAAGAACCCACGATTAAAAGCGAGAAACATTCTCCAGTCTGAAATAGGACACAGTCCACTACGCCCCTAGCATGTCCTCGAAAGGAAAGTGTTCACACTCGCTAATTGCGGTAATGTAGGGCGTCATCTCATGAAATATTTGTGCTAAATGGTGAAGAGTATGACAGACAGCGTAGGCAGTGCGAAAGAAAAAAAACATTATGAAGCATCGGTGAGAGCAAACTTTTTGACTTGTTTGACTTTTGACCATGTTACCATGGTAACAGAGCAGATCTTATGGCCAAGAATACTGCAAAATCAGGTGAAATTTGGTGAAAATTCAAAGAAACCCAACTTAAATTAAAAATCAAAATATGGTATCAGAACTTTTACTGTCCTTATCAAAGTCAACTTGACCATTATGTGGATTTTGCAATTTTCTAATCTGTTCGTAAGGATGATATATCCCCCTATCCTTACTGTCTCTATAATGGAATGTATCTACAAATAGTGGACTCATCATCAAGCCTGAATGTCCTTTTCTACTCACATCATTGAAAAGTTTTTCTTTTCCTTGTTATTTTCTTTGCTGCAACCGTTAGTTACATCATTAACAACATTTAGGGCCTACATACAAATGTATGTATATAAGTATGTTTACTAGCATTTGTTCGGATCACTGGAGAGACATACATTGGTGAATAATCATACCAAGTTTGCACAATGATTCATTTCCTTTTAATGTTCCATTACATATATGACATATACAGGTATTTTGAAATTTGAGAGAACGTTCAAAGAACAAAAATGTTAAAACATTTTCCCCATGACTGGGCTCCAAATGTCATACTACAGGAATTTTCATTCATCATGTCTTCTTTTTTTTTCTCTAGGAATGTCACAAAAAAAATAATAATAATTCAGACGAAAAGAGGAATTAACTTTCCCTCATATGTATCAGCCTTATCAAAGCATGAATGATGATTCCCGTCCAAAAGCAATGCAGCTTCAATCAGAGCATGCTTGGCTAAATATCCTGCCTAAAATTTTTTTCATATCATCCCCGGAGGCTGAATGGCGGAATGACAATTTTCCACTAGGGGGAATGTTGACTCATTCATTCTGATAATTACGCGAGAGGCAAAACATTCAATATCGAAAATATCCCTCTACTGCTTCAGACACAGAGGAAAGAAAACACAAAATATTTTCTGTCTCGGAGAGAAATATCAAAACTGATGACTATCAAAGAAATAAATTAGGGATGCGCAGAGGAGGAGCACAGATAACTTTTCCTTTCCATCCTTTGTTAACCCCCTAATGACCAAAAACCTACAAACCACTACTGACATACTATACCATGTCTTTGTTAGCAGTATATGAGGGGGTTTAACTGCAGTTTGGCTGCCGGCCAGCTATGCATTAAATTAGGCAATTTTTCCTCATGCCCTGCTTCATTAATGGACAAGACAACCACACATACCTGGCAGGACTGGCCAAATTGATAAATTGGTGGAGGAATAGAGGAATGAAAAAAAAAAGGGTTGTACATTTTCTAGAGAAAATTTGTCCCAGACAAAAATAAGTGGCATCACAAAGCATCCATTTCATGTTCCAATTTGCTTTTTCTTCTGACTCTAGTCTGTATGTTTCATTAATTGAGTATCAAATTAAGGTGGTTTTCAGGTCGTGCTTCATTCAATATAACAATCATGTATCTAGCTTAAACTTTGATCTATGGGCCCCATTTGCACGATGCACATTGAGAAGAACTCCAATAAAAACAGGGACAAAAAAGAACAAGAAAATTTCTTTTTATTTGAGACATTACACTAATGTACTGATCTATTCATGATTCTATTTTGTTCCAGTACAGCTCTACATGATTGAATTTCATATATTTGTTCCTATTGTTATATATGACACAAATAAGCAGAACAACAGCTACTGTACTTACCAACAATCACAAAATTTCCTCAAAATTACTGAGAATAAACAAGAAATGTACACCTTATCTAATTTCATGTTTTTTACTATTTGCTCAGCTACAGATACAACTTTCATGCTATATATAATCTCTTTAATTTGGTGAATGGCTAGGAAACACTATAATCAATTATTGATGTCAAAACATCCATGAATATGCCCGAATGACAAACAGATCAATCTCTGAAATATCGTTGCAGTTAAGAGTATGTAGACGCTTCCCATTGTTTACTACTATGTTCACTACTCTTAGTTAAGAATGCACTTGCTGTACAGGGCCCCATTTTATCAAAAGATCAAATCGATTGTAAATTCCCCTACCACCACACTATATAATCAATTCTTCAGAAAACAGGACCCAGGCCTCATATTGCTAACATATTCTGGTCTATTCATCAATACAGAAGTATTGATTTCCCCCCTTTTATGCTAAAATGTACTTAATTTACATTCAAGATCTGTATTTCCCCTCTTACATCCTCTATTACACATTCCGTCTAATTTGAGAGAGAGAGAGAGGGAGAGAGAGAGATCAAAAGAAAAGTTCCATTTATCACTATTTTGCACTTAATGATGACTGCTACAAATCTAATTTGTTATTCACTGATTTTCTGGAAAAAGTAATTTGTGTTTTCTGGAAATATTAAAGGCTTTCATTTTGTATATAATTTTGTATATATTTGATAAGCATTTCCCTCTAAAGCTCAAACAAGACAAGACATGTCTTCCCAAACAAGGTGACGACACAACTTCACAAAACATAAAATAAGGAATATCATTACATGGCAGGAGGGTAAAAAAATAAGTAAATTTTCATCTGAAGAGTAATTTAAACTACAGATTCAACCTCTGTAAACACACCAACATCATTACAAAGCATAATTCTCATTCTTGCCGCCACAGTAAAGATGAATATTTCTGTGCTGTAATCATGACGATTATGATAATTACTTTACATCACTATTATCATGGGACACGGGGATCTGAGCACTCTGAAGAATATAATAATAATAATTCATAACTCTGTTCTCTCATATAATTTGGCAGACATGGCTTCATTGTAGGTCAATGGGGCATGAAATTAAAGTAATCTCTATAACGCCTGCTTTACAGTAGAGTGGTGGTTTTTCACCAAAATGACGATTACTATCAAAGACAGCGCAAAATGAATTTTATTATTCTGACCCCTCCCCAGCCGGATTCTCGTAAAAAGCGAGAAAGCGGTCATTAAATCACCTCCCTGCCAGAAAATGCAGCAGGATGGTCCATCAAGTGTAAAACAAATTAGCACATTAGGCTGGCAAAGTATCTCACGACACCCCGTTAAAACCTCATACGAGTTGGCGACGAGACTGCCAAACGGACCGGCAACACCGCTGAAGCTATGATGCATTTGCATCTGTTTTACCAGCCAGGACTGTGCCGATATCGAGGCACATAATGATTCCCTTTACGTGTCTGGCATTTGAAAGAGCTATTAATTTGTGAGACACGAACTGAAAAAGAAAAATTGAGAAAGCAGCTCAGAAACAAGGCTAATGCCTTTGCCAGTTCAGCTATGGTGGACTTAAAGAGGAAAAAAGAAAGGGATTTTGAGGTGTTTTGAGTAGCTCTCCTTTATTAGTCCTCCCATGGGGATTTTCATACTTATGTGGTAATACTTGAGACACTAGATTCAAACTTAAAGGACAAGTTCACCTTCATAAACATAAGGATTGAGAAAATGCAACAATATTAGTAGAACACATCAGTGAAAGTTTGAGGAAAATTGGACAATCGATGCAAAAGTTATGAATTTTTTAAATTTTTGTGTTGGAACCGCTGGATGAGGAGACTACTACAGCTTGTGAGTCATATGCGTACAACAGTATAAAGAAAATATAAAAGAAAATTCAACATATTTTCACTTTTTTCGCATAATAAAAGAGAAATTGACTTGCCTCTTTCTAAAGGCAGGGGGAATAATATTACCCATGACATTTATCGGTAACGAGTCAGGGGAATGTGTACTTTTTTTCAAAAGATGGAATTTTGTGAAATTCTCTTTATATTTTCCTTATATTGTTGTACGCATGTGACATCTAAGTTATTCATCCACTGCAGTAGTCTTCTCATCCAGCGGGTACTGCACAAAAACTTCCAAAAATCATAACTTTTGAACGGATTGTCTGATTTTCCTCAAACTTTCAATGATGTGTTCTACTAATATTGCTACATTCTCTCAACCTTATGTTTAAGAAGGTGAACTTGTCCTTTAAGGGATGAATGCTCCACTAAGAGTCTGTGCTACATCAAGAGATGGCAATGGGAGACATCATCATTTTGATTTGAATTCCAATCCTGCAATAACTTCGCATGCATCAGAAGAAAATGATAAATGCTGTGATTCAAGATGTATTCTCTATTGATCACAAAATGGCAGGGGAAAAAAGTTTCAAGGTCGCTCGTTCACACTTTTTGTGATTTTTGACTGACTGAATCAACCACTGGCTTGACCTTATCCATTGCCTGGCATAGGCAGCCTGAAACTAATGACGAAGATCAAAGTGTGTTTATGATTAAATAGTGAAGCCCAAAGGGGTATGCACTTTTATGCTAGGGATGGTGAGAATACTCTCATAGTTAAAAACATAGCTAATGTCTGAAGATCCTAAACCACACAATTTCTGGTGGTTAGTTTGATGAAAGAGCATTCCTATCCCCTCTGCAAGTCTTTGGAGGCATGTCATCTTTTAACCCCATCCTC
Source organism: Diadema antillarum (assembly GCF_040938485.1). NCBI lineage: Eukaryota > Metazoa > Echinodermata > Echinoidea > Diadematoida > Diadematidae > Diadema > Diadema antillarum. Next base: position 79,892 of record NW_027271380.1, read on the forward strand.
TCTGTGACTTTAGGGCCATTCTCTTTGGGCTAAAAAGCTTGTGAAGTTTAGAAAACTCTCAAAGTTAGGGTGAAAGTTGCCTAGCAACTTTACCGAATTCTACCTGACACTTCACACAAAAGCATGCAAGTCAGAGTGTGAAGTGTGAAGTATGTACACTAGGATAAAGTTGCTCATCAAATGTTCCCCCCCCCCCCCCCCCCCACCACGATCTCACCACACTTGCATCGCCCACATACATGTAAATGAAGGATTTTAGAAAGATGAGATTCAGGAGAGCTTATGACTGTGAAAATCTTCCGTTTCTCTAATTCATATTTCTTTTTATGTGACATTGATCAGTGCAAGCAATATCCGCAGGTTGCTCAAATCTCCACTAATGCTTCAGGAGAATAGACTGTTACCACTGAATTATACAGATATAAACAGTAGCTGGGATATTTCTTTTTTTTTCAGAGTAGCATACTGTATCTTTCTCATGCATCCTTGCCATCCGTAGGTACTTAATCCCAGGGGAGCTACTGAAATTACTGACTACTTATCCACCTGCAAAAGGTCAACGCAAAATGTCCCTCAAAAAGATCCGACCAGTCAGCACCTAAAGCCTTCTCGACTTATTTCCACTGCAACTGGATAAAGGGGACACCAGTCTCTCCCATCCCACGCAACCATATCCTTGCCCAGTGCACGCATTTGATACGGAGAGCACCACCGTGGAGACTTTTTCAAAATTAATGACTTGTATCGAGCGGAAGGAAGAACCGGAGGGGTCCGGAGCAGGTTGTCGTAAGCTGATGCCAAGGCTAGTCCCATATGTTCGCCGATAAAAATCAGCAATACAATATTTTCCTTTTATACCTTGTTTGCCTTCGTCCATCTACCAGCAGATCACCTAGTAAGCTCCTTCTCTGATCGGCACGCACACACACACGCACACACGCACGCACACACACTCTCACACACACACACACACACACACACACACACAATCTTTGAGAAACTATTTATAAAGACTGACCACACATTCAATCTCTTTACCCCACACATTAGTCCGTGGGCCAGGCCAGATATTGGTACCACCAGAGGTGGCAAAACCTTTCTGGTGTCATTTTGTTTGTCAGGCATAGATGTGCTTATCAAGCTATGACAGCATTTCCAAATGAGTAGCTTAGTCATAATAAATGAATTTTTAACCAATTTGGTCTCGTTGTTATATCCCTATACCTCTGAATCGAGACTAACCGCTATACAAAGAAGAGCGTTGTCTTCTGTATGTTCACAGGTGTTCTGTTGTAAACGCGGTGCGCTTAGTCTTTATTCAAGGCAGCGAAGGGAATATCCAAAGGTTATGATGTCCACAGCGCCTAGTCTTTATTCAAGACGGCGAAGGGAATATCCAAAGCTTATGATACAGTGTATATCCCTTTATCTAAAAACAACCTATAAAAAAAATGCTACGGTGAAAACACTAATACCATGCCAAAGTCGCTTTATTTCCATCCAACAATGAGAGATAATGCAAAAACAATGTACCGGTACGCTAAAATACATTATGATAAACAATATTGTAAATGAACAGAGTGATTTTTGTTTAAAACTGATGTATTTGTTGAGAGGGTAGTATAAAAACAGTATAGATAATCCCTTTTATTAGGAACTTTAGGTATGACATTGGTCTAGATAAAGACTAAGCGCACCGCGTGACAGCTATGGACATCATAACCCTTTGGATATTCCCTTCGCTGCCTTGAATAAAGACCAAGAGCACCGCGTTTACAACAGAACACCTATGGACATACAGAAGACAGTGCTCTTCTATGTATAGCGGTTAGTTTCGATTCAGAAGTATAGGGATATAAAAACGAGGCCAAATTGGTTAAAAATTCATTTATTATGACTAAGCTACTCATTTGGAAATGCTATCATAGCTTGATAAGCATATCTATGCCCAACAAACAAAATGACACCAAAAAGGTTTTGCCACCTCAGGTGGTACCAATAACCCATTTTTCGGGTCTTGGCCCATGGACTAAATGTATCTGGAGAATTCCACAATGATTTACTTTACTTGTTACTCTAGGGTTGTTGTTTTTTTTCCGCCCTTCTTTCTTTACCTTCACCCCCCCCCCCCTAAACCTTTCCATCTTTATTTCCTCCAGAAGAATGACTGAAAAGACTGCCATTGCTCAAGGCAGGAAAAGTAGAATTGGGGTCAGAATTGAATTTAATCAACTGCACTAGACTGACCGCCTTCTCAAAGAAAAAGAGCAAATACCAAAATACCAAAAGTCTTACTTGACAGTACTTTACAAGGTGCAAATACTGATTACGCCACATATTTCGCGAGTCTAAATTTTCGTGAATCGGGAATTCTTGACGATTTTGCGAATGGTTAAATTCGCGATCGTGGAGTCTGTACTGAACGGAGAAGTGTACACGCGTACATCACATTCACATCGGGATCAGAGTCAATATTTTCGCGTGTCTTTAATTTCGCGAATAGCACCTGACTCGCGAAATTCGCAAAGATAAAAACCTCGCGAAATATTCGGCATATACAGTAGTATTTCATTTTTCCTGACATTGATAGAAGTTGACTGTTGCTTAGGAATTGATATGCTACAAACAAACTAATAAAGTGCACTGAAAAAAAGAAAAGAAAAGAAGAATGTGTTGATATATTGGACGTAAATCAGTCCCCACAATACCTTCAAATTGGAGAAAATAGTATGTATCATTTGCTAAACTCTCTTTATGACCATAACAAAATATAATAAAGAATGGTGTGCCATGTCCTAATGAAGCAATCTTTTTAAAATCTTATTCACATCTTCTAAAGTTAGTTTCATCATGTAAATAAGCGTCCCATTTGAGGTCAACAATAATTTAAAATCATCAGCATGATTATGTACCTTAAATTCACCTCACACAAAAGGTCACGCGTTTTCAGAACTATGTCGCAAAAGTCATTCACATAAATTTTACAGCTACACGACAACCCATATGACCCTGAGTTTCCACTGATGCAGTAATCGGATAGCCACGGAATCTTTTGCAGGTACATTTTGTAGTTTTAGTAAGATCGTGAACATGTGGCAACTGAAAGAGCAAATAAGAAGCAATATCGATCAAAGGATAGAGCTGTTAAAGGAAAAAACTCACTCTATTCTCTTTATTATGTTAATGAACAAAATTGACTGCAGAAAAAGTCTTGACATTTTGAATTGGTTGTAGTAATGTTTGTTGTATTAATCTATCATTATTCTTCACCATGCTTGAATTCATTGAGGGATGTTGAATTCAGCACATCACCTCACTGTGGACTTTACAGTACTACATAAAGGAACTAATTAGTGCTCTTTGCCTGCTTGAATGTTCAGTACCAGATATAGCACAATAGTACATTGTTTATATCATGAAATGTATTACTCACATTTTCTTTTACATGGGTGTTACAGTCAATGTCAACATGCCAATTGAGGATTTTAAATTTTGTCTTGATTCTAGGATGGATGGCATCCCAGTGGGTGTCCACATCACTGGTCTGTGGAGGGCAGAGCCATGACATTACTACATTGGTGGTGCGAGGGCAAAATCGAAATTATGGGTTCGTGCTAGGTGGACAAGATGATATTAACCCGTTGAGGACGAGTCCCAACTATACTTGGGCAGGTGTCTATGGGAAATGCATGTTGTAGAAAAATCAGTCCATCCTCAACGGGTTAAATCTAGAGCATTATCCACATGCAAAATATCATAAAGTAATTTCCGTCTTGGCGCATGTGACTTTCTTATATTCTGCACCACGGATCCCTATTTATATAGCCTGTCAGCAGACAGACTATTTCTAAAATTTTATTTCCTTGAACTTCACCTTGTCTACTGCACGACAACATGTGTGTTGTTGGTATGAGACCTATGATAAAAATGTTATGTCTACACCTGATATGAGTCATATGCTGGCAACCTCATGATTACCTGACCTCTTGACTCTTTTTATGGTCCTTATATCAGAAAAACAATGTAAAAAACAATCAATTTTTAGTTTTGTGATCTTGTTCAACTTTCGGTGTATTTTTTTCTAAACTGAGATGCCACATTTGCTTCATTTACTTCAGCTGACACATGGTAATGCCCCTCGCTCTGTACATCCTACTATTTACACATGGTCGAACTGTCTGAAGTAAATGGAAGCATCCCATAGCTTTAACCTCTTTCAGTAAAAAAATAACTAAAAAAGCACTCAAAGAGCGCAGACCTCCGCTAAGCAGCTCATTTCCACCCATACACACATGCTGAAAATCACCCAGTTTCCAAATATAGAAGCCTTCTGCTACATCATCGAAAAAGATAAGAAAATCCATCAAAAATCCATAAAAATTCCTGGATCACAAACAAAAGTTAATCATCTATTCCTTGTGTCATTATTAACTTTTCCTACAAGCTTAATTCAAATGCATTCACAACATTTTGGAGTTTTTGCAAACAAACAAACAAAACAAAACAAATGCCAATGAAAACATAACCTCCTGCCATGGCAGATGTAATAATAATGGTAATAACAAATACAGCTGCCCAAAGTGCTTCAAATAAGCCTTCATTGTACACTTGAATTCTGTAGTACCTATTTCACATTTGAGCAGTTGATTACATGATGTAATTGGGAGAATTCCCATCAGTATGTCCGACTGATTTCTCCATCCACTGGTCAGGCGGGCAGTTAATGGAGGCTCACGAAAAATGTCAAGGACAAAAAACACCAAGCTGTTATAGCACAGCGGATGAGACCACAGGCCTTCAATCATAAGGTCCCTGGTCCAAGTCCCCTGGCAGCAGCCCCTGGGCATGACACCTTATTGTCACTGTCAAGTCCTTTGGAAGGGATTTTTAGCTGTCAGTCCAGTGGTTGCTTGCTTGATTAGTATTCATTGCTTTCGTACCTATGGGTCACATTAAAGGAACCACAATTCAACACAATTTTTTTTTTTTTTTGCCAATATATTTTTTTCTTGTGTTTTGAATGTTATCTTTTGTTCTGCATCATATTGTGTTGTTTTATATGCTGTAGACTGATATACCGACTCACTGAAAAACAGCCCTAAGGCTGATAGTGGGTTTTTTAAACTGTATTGAAATAGATAAAACAAACAACTTAATTCAACCATCTAACGACAGATAGCTCCTCTACTTTATGCACAAATCACTTCAAAAGCGTGGTTAAATCCCCTCCCAACTAAAGAAAAGGAAGAACAGAAAATACACAAATTCATTGGGCTTTAAATGGCGATTCAGTGGGAGTTGAGTCTGTCAGAGTGAAGTTTTCACATTGAATTAAGCAAAAGGGCTTGTCACCGAGGAGTAAGAAATGAGGGTTATTATCGTTCAAACTTACAGTTTGAACAGGGCTCCAACAGAGTTCAATAGAAGGGTCATTCACACTGCCCACAAAATGTATTTTTGTCACATAACAACTGTACTAGCTCTAGTAGACTGTATACATGTAGCCAATATCGCAGGCACATTACTGTGATGAAGAAACTTTGCAATGCTTCTAACCTTGCGATTATTCAGTTATAGTGTGAGAGGAAAGCTAAACATCATGTCTTTTCTTTCTTTCTTGGTTTCATGTTCCATCTGCTTCTTACTGTCGCAATATTTCCAAATGAGAACGGGCCCATTAGGAGATCAATGGAGAAATCTATTCATCAAACCACAGCGTCTAAATGGATGCATCGGGTGTATCCTTTGAAATTTGCCCCAGTGTGAAAGGGGTCGTGGTGGTGTAGGCTGACAACCAAAGGGCCCAAAAGGTTTATGCCTTCGGGAAGGAGAGAACGAAAATGTACCTCTAGAGCACCTCCAACCATTGTGGATCTCCCCTTTCACTTTGAACTCGGGTTTACCTTCATCAGCTGCTTGACATATGATGTACCCCAGTCGAGGGGTGGGATTGTGTGACTTTAGTCGTCGCTGTTAGTCCTCTTATAGGATCACAGTAGTATGAGAATATATAAATATTCCAGAGTTTCTGTTTTATTCACTCTTTCTTGCTATTGAAATTATTTTCTCTTCCAACTGAGAATGTAAAATTTGCCCTTAAACACCAAAAAGTGAAGCTAACATTTATATAGAAAGCAATGAGCATAAACTGAGGTGTGTAAATAAATTTTTAGAAGAGGAAGGACACCACTGAAGTTATTGTATTTGTGGCTTGGCACATAAGTATGATAAATCATAGCACATATCCCAATGTTTGATTGCAGACGACCTTCAAAATTCCAAGACGAATGGTTAGTTTTTCTTGGATCAATCCACTAAGAGAGAGAGATGATACTGACACAGACATTTCTCAAGTGGATAAGTAATATTTCCATTATTATCATTATTATTATCATCATCATCATTCGTCATCATCGTCATCATCAACATCATCATCCATCGTTATCATCATCATCACCGTCATCATCATCATCATCGTTGTCATCATCATCATCCATCGTCATCATCATTCGTCATCATCATCACCCATCATCATCATCATCATCCTCATCATCATCATCATCATCACATAAAAACTCAGCTGCTAAAAGGGGAAGGGGGAAACTTGATCAAGCTGTGTGTCCGGATGGTGAGACTAATCGGGTATTTACCTGAGATGCCCATCGCATCCTCTCACACTCAACCTCTTCCTCATCAGCTCTCGCCCGGACGATAGCAGGTGTCTGTTTCCACGGTGAGAGGTGGGGGAACCCACAGCTAATTGACATGCCAAAAATAGACCCCGCGGAGTCCTATGTGCCTCCCAGGGACTTGGGTATCTTACATTTCAAGGGAAGAAGAAGGAGCACCAAAAAAGGAAAAGAAAAAAAGAACTAAGCTACTAGTAGATGAAAGAGAAAAGAGAGGATTACGCATGATGGGGAAACAGAAAGAGGAATATGAGAAAGAAAGAGAAGTATACTGATATATGGAAATGGGAATAAGAGGAAGTTGAGTGCATTGCTTTTTTACAGACTGCTTAAATTCAAAGACATTTAGAAGTTGGTGTTTTTTTCAGTCATTTGATTGTGTGAATTACTATGGTGCTACACAATTATTTGATCAACACATACTTGCCTCTTTGTGTTCAATTTTGTCGCACTACGGTGGGGTAGGCGGTCATGAGTAGGGTTTAAGAAAACATAATCGCTTGATCACTTGATTGACCTGCCAAAAGTCAGGCAACCCAGTTTGGTGCACCCAAGATTGAGTAATGCAAGCCTCTCTAGCAGTTGTTGAAGAAAATGTAGGGACATGTTTGTAGCAGCAATGCTTGTTGATTTGCATAGTTTTGAAAGTTACTGGAGAAAAAAAAAATTACAGAAATGTCATATTCTTGTCACAACAACCCAAGAGAAGGCGTAGGCCTCATTAGCTTAAAAACAGTAGGCCTAAGTGGTGGTAGACTACAGGAACTACAGTACCAAACTCTCACCAAATAGATGTTTGGTAATCAGAAAATGTTATTATAAGGGAAAACAAAATAGTTAGCAACTGCAATCCTCGGGGGGGGGGGGGGGATTGTCTTAACATACAAATTATAGTATGGTTTATTGGCTCAGTCTCAGGTCAAGAACATTTTAATGTTACCACAGTGAAAACTTATCTGGAGCAATTCTAACTTCTCCCAAAGTACATTTTCAATCATAAAATCTAGATCATGAAAGTGTCTTTTCATCGAAACCAGCCGCCCTTATTGAATGCCACTTTTTGATGTTCTGTATCCAAGCTCTCAGTGAAGTTCAGAACAACATCACCCTTTTTTATGTTTTTTCTCCAGGGAAATGCAGGGTTTCTGGGCTGAATCTTTCAAAAACAAAACTAGGTCAAAATAAAAAGTCTCTATAGAGATATCATGTTTCTAAGGGTCATTTTTTTTTTCTTTAGTGGAGTTACCATTTGAAGGTTAGGTTGTTTTAAGAAATAAAACAAAAAATCCATATTTATGATGCTTTCATAGACATAGGCAGTTAAAATGATTCACTGATTACCGTCTTTTCCCATGAAGTCTTGGAGATAATAAACTTTAATGACCAACGTGGGTATGATCATGAATCATTTTCATTGCAATGGGGTGAGACAGAGAAATATATGTGCAGAAAAGAGGAGATGGATCGAGAGAGAGAGAGAGAGAAGGTTATGAATACTAACAGTGTCTTAGTCTGTGATTTTAGAGAACTTCCAACAATAACATGAAAGTTAACGCTGAAACTGGACAGTAAAGTTTGGTGATTATAGAAAATCTGCTGAGCAAACTGCAACCAACGTCGTCTGAAAAATACCCAGAAACATTGTATGACACCAGAGCGTGAATTCTCTATTTTTTCTGGGAAGTTTGCCAGTATACGATTCAGAGCAGGAAACCAAACTGCAGAAATCTTGTGACTTATGTCACATGATTTCTATCATGTCACATGTGAGGGCACTCAAATTCCATACTCTGTTAAAGTTGATGTGATATTCACTAAATCAGATGCGCAGGATGACAGAAGTTTCATCACATGGGACATATAAAATGAATAATTCTGCAGAATCGAAGAAATGAACTATTATTATAACTGTGATATAACAACCCCATCTCCTGCATTTTCAAAACTTTAGAATGCTTTTTCTGATTTTCCTTTTTTTACCTTATCAATCGTATATCCATAAATTTCATTTATCATATTTTGTAATGTTGATATTATGCACTTATAGGACCTATCTTATGTGAAAAATTGTATTTCTATGTTTTATTGGAGATGGATAAATATTTTGTACACACACACACATATATATATATATATATATATATATATATATATATATATATATATATATATATATATATAATGAACGAGGCTTCAGTTCAATGACCATATCTACATGTATGCAGCCATTTTATTTCTGTCAGTCTGTTGCTCTCTTACATTTTCTACCTTCACCCTTTTTCCTTTTTCTCACTTTGTTTTGCTCTTACTCTCCTCAAACCTCTCTTTCTTCTTCCCCTCCACACTTTGTACTTGAACACTTTCAGAGAAAGCACTTGTTTATTATTGCAGGAGAAACTGCCAACTTTGGAGTGGAAATACTGCAGCGGCTCTCCACGCCGTTTTGAGAACCCGGCATCGCCATCGCAAGTGAGCAACTTACATCTCTTGAAATTCTTCAGGGAGATCCTCTTGCGGAACTGTCTGACGCGATTCGTCGGGCCCTCCAGTCCGTTCATGGCTGCCTGGCCGTCTGCGGACGAGACACGAAAGAGAAGCAAGAAAGGAAAAAGAAATCATCATATTATAATCAATCAATCTATCTATCGCTCCATCGTTTGGTTTATCTATCATCTGTTAGACAAAATGTCTTTGCAGCAATCAATGGAGTCATCGATCAATATCAACATTCCACTACCATTTCATCTATCTATCACTCCATCTATCCATCCATCCATCCACTCATCCACACAGTCATCCACTCACTAACATCAAGCAACATGCAACAGATGTTAACAAATGCACACTTGGGGCTCACGTACACTTTGGGGTACTATTTCCTTTGCACAAATCACTTTCACCACTGGTTTTTTTTTTCATACAACTAAAAAGGATGATAGCCTTTAGACAGACAAAAATGGAAAAGCTTTGTCTGTGAGAGGGGAAAAAAATAACAGCTGACATTGGATAGTCTAGTCTTGTAGTCAATTCACCCAGCAATGGCAGCATTGAAACTTCAAAAATTAATAAACTTTTGAACAAAGGATGATAGTCTGTAGATGAACAAAAATGGCATAGCCTTGCCTGTGAGGGGAAAAAGAAAAAAACAGCTTACACTGGCTAGTCTAGTCTAGTAGTCAATTCACCCAGCAATGGCAGCATTGAAACTTCAAAAATTCATAACTTTTGAACAAAGGATGATAGTCTGTAGATGAACAAAAATGGCATGGCTTTGCCTGTGAGGGGAAAAAGATAAAAACAACTGACACTGGCTAGTCTCTAGTCTAGTAGTCTTCTCATCCAGCACTGGCGGCATTGAAACTTCAAAAATTCATAACTTTTGAACAAAGGATGATAGTCTGTAGATGAACAATATGGCATAGCTTTGTCTGTGAGGGGGGAAAAAACAGCTGACACTGGTGCCTGGCTAAATTTAACCAGACTTGCTAACCACCAGAGGAAGATGCTTAAATCTAGACATGAACCCTTATCTTGAATACACTGCCTTCAGGTTCTTATTATATCATATGGTATATGCCTATACACCTGTTTCAAAGTTTCACAACTGATATACAGACGTGTGTGTGTGTGTGCATGTGTATCATCTTTGTGTCGTAACTGCTAGTCTCACACATAAATGCCAGCTAGTAATGTGTTATCCACCGCGTAAATCCACAATAATCACACCTCAAATTGGCTTTTATATAATCAAACTTCAATTACTATATATTTTATTCCATTCATGCTACTTTTTAAACTCGTTTAGGATGGACTGATTTTGCTACAACACGCATTTCCCATAGACACCTGCCTGAGTATACTCGGGACTTGTCCTCAATGGCTTAATGTTTAATTTCTCATGCCCTAATGCCAGCCAGGAATGATGTCTCCCATGGATATGATTTGCACACACCGTATACCTAGTAGTCTTCTGAATAGCTTCACTTTCAGTGATTGCATTTCTTATTCTATATCTGCCATTTTCTCAAGGGAAAAAAAAAACAATGAAACATAAGATGTTTTGTGTGAATTCCACGATGTGATCATAGCTCTGTAAGTTTAAACTTTGCAAGATCACTATAGCCTTGCCACATAGAATTTGCACCAAAAAAAATGAAAACATTCTAAAAACTTACTATCTTACTCTATCTATCGATCTCTCCCTGATATGCTTGTGTATGATACAAATAATAATTCAAAAAGCCTGATGAATTCAAAGATTTATCAGATTTGGAAATTTATTTTAAACCTACCAGACTTCTTGAGAATGGGAACACCAAGACTTCAACATTAGAAGTGTTGTCTTAACCCGTTGAGGACGAGTCCAGAGTATACTAGGGCAGATGTATATGGGAAATGCGTGTTGTAGCAAAATCAATCCTTCCTCAATGGGTTAACACCCTTGAAGCAATGCCAATACTACCGGGAAGTCCACGTAGAAAAATGCATGCGTGTTTGCAAACAAAATAATCATGTCCAATATTCCTCTATGCTGACATTATTTTTGTTTATTGTCTGCTCTCACAAGTTGGAAGGAATCCAACACTGTTCATTTCTCACGAGTTCCTTCCCTTCTCCAATAAGCAAATTGCACTCTTTCCTTCTTTCAGTGTTTTCTAAAGGGTTCATTGTCTGGGATCTAGAGAACAAGCCAAACCCGAGGAGTCAAGGTTACTGTACGTTACTCTATGGTCTTCCTTTTTTCCCATCATCACCCCAACCCCCAACCCCCAACCCCCCCCCCCCCAAAAAAAAAAAAGAGAGAAAAAAGAATGCTTACAGAACTCGGCAATCTCAGTAATAACTGATCACAGCACCCAAAGCTGTATCACTTTTGGTCAACATCTTCCCATTTCGGAGAAAATGAAATTGGAATGAAACTGGGGGTGAACATTCTGATCTATTTGGCTGGTATGCTGCTGTGCAGAAAGGCATGAGTACTTCAATCGCACCAACGAGTTACGACTGTGAAGGCTCCTTCTTCGTACAATTTTGCTGCTCAGATCAATTTTCACACAATTTCATCTAAAGATATATTTCTGGATCCATAACTCCTACCACTCTGGAAAGACATTGTTATGGATAATGAGGATGGTCTTGGTTTAAAATTGAAAAAAAAAATACAGATCATTTCTTGCAACCTTCTACTTCACTTTTCATCACATGGAGTAAATTGATATCTATCTGATAGGCTGCATGTGAAGAGTTTGTTCACAAAAACCGATAAGTCCATTTTTGAAGATTTTGAAGTACGGTCTCTGTCATAAAGTACAAAATAATACATTTGAACCTTTTAAATGATATATTGGTCACTACATATAAAGGTACATTTTTGAAGTTGTGGTCACAAGAAGCAAACATTTTCGTATTATTCTCTTTATTTTTCTTGACCTTCAATCGCAAATATCTCCATTTGGCAAATATGGACTTATCGGTTTTTGCGAACAAACTCTTCGTGTATCCTCACAAGTATCCTTTAAAAAAATCCTCTCAAAATGGCATGACACATACACACAATTGACAGCCAGCTGTGATTAGCAACAAAGTGGCATCTGTCAAAACAGAAAGTTAATCCTGATGCTAAACTCGGAATACACAAAGCAAGTTTTAGGAATTTGACCCCCCTCCCCCCCCCCCCCAAAAAAAAAGACACAAAAAAGAAGAAGCTCTTGAAATTTGACAATAAATAAGTTTCCCCGGCTACGGAGACCTTAACTGAGGCACGCCGAATTTGTACGTCGGCGTGCAAACAATGAATCACCAAGAACGAGACAACAGACCGACAGCATCGTTATCTGATTATCTCCAACCGATTCCTCACTGCACGGCCGCTGACGTCAAAGTCAAAAGACAATGCCAAGTTAAATTCGTCTGGCTAGTCTCGTTCTTCCTCTCCAAGTAACTATTGCTCTGTCAACAAACGCTCTCCAAAGTAAAGTTCGCTTAACCAAACAACTTTAGCATGCAAGAACAGGAGCTAGACCTCTGTTCAACTTAACAACATTTGCCAGTTTTGTCTGCATACATTTTTGACTTATACACATTATTAATTTGTTCATATGACAACAGACATCACAACATCCATAATTCAATTATTCACCCTCAATATGAAAAAAAAATAATGTCAGCAGAGAGGGATATTGAACATGATTATTTTGTTTGCAAACAAAACATGCATTTTTGTACATGGTCTTCCTGGTAATTTCAGCTGTGACGGACTTTGTACTTTGTTACGGGAAGTGAAATCACGTGGAGAATTTTCTTGACCTTTTCACCTGTCACAACCTAGCAAAAGACCTTCCCTGGATTAATTTTATCTTCGCTTTTTTTTTTCTCTCTCTCATTCTGTACTAGGTCCTTACAGTCACACAGCAAGACTACCTCATAAGTGCAATTTGATACGAACTGTAATGACTTGTTTCATTTTGTTCAGGCAAAAAAAAAGAAAGAGATATAACTAAATAGATATCAGATATCAAATCAAAGTCATGGAACCCTAAATGCAAACACTGCAATCAGAATCTAGCCCAAGGTATTTGCTTTTGATAATGACTCATCATTATCGCAGGATGTTGTGAACCCACTATTCTGCTTGTGAATTCTCATGATGCTCTGGTGTAACAATTATGATACCAGGTACTGTACTGTACATGGCTTATTTTCGCAAACCAGGACCTGTCGCAACAATTTTGACAGTGGTAAAATTTGCAAGCAACAAACCAACAGAGATGAAATTAGAAATAAGTACATTATCTCATTTTATCAAGATAGTAAAGGAGATGATTTATTATCCAGGATATGATGCATTGTAGGCCTATTTGTATCTAGGAAGAAATATCTTGGCATGCTGTTACAGTTGTGAATATCAGGCTGCTTTAACCTTTATCAACTTTTCCATGTTTGAAACGCATTTCAATACTCACTACTGTATACGCTATATATTTCGCGGGGGTTTTATTTTCGCGAATTTCGCGAGTCGGGAGCTATTTGCGAAATTAACAACACGCGAAAATATTACCTTCCAAAATGAATCCCTTGCCTTGATGATACGAACATTTCAGTACTAGTATACCATGTCAAGGCTTACCGAACAGACCATACTGGCTAAGCTTGTTTACGCACGTCCACGTCTACTTACGAATACTGTAGAGAGCCAATCCATTATCGCAAGGGGACCACTCGTCAGAAATCTAGCGCGATGGACTTAACCACTTCAAAAATGTTGAATTCTAACTTACTAGTTCGCAGTGTTTGGCAAGTCTTTTTCATGCGGTGTATAACTAGTATCATTCTTATTTGCTAGTAAGTTGAAAATTCACACTTTCTTTGCCACTTCATATTTTCTCTGGTCCCCCAGTCGCGAATTTAACCACTCGCGAAAATGTGTGACAGCGACAATTCGCGAAAATTTATGTACGCGAAAATTATAGCGTATACAGTATCTAAATGCATTTGCAAACATCTTTCAGGATTGTGTTTCTCAAGTTGCTGCATTTATCAACTCTGTCGTGAGTCGATTGGGAGGTCTTGTCACTATGCAGCTCCACTGCGTAACTTGACACGAGGAGCAGAGATGTGTACATGTAGTTGGCAGTGGTTGGTGTGGGCAGGTCCAAGCTATAAAACGCATTTCAAAATGACCTTGTGTTGATCATCTCTACAGAAACGCGTTTCTGGCTCAAATGCATTTGCGATCGCGTTCCAGAAACGCGTGTCTAACCCAATAATCAAAACAGCTTTGCATTATCAACTGCCCAAAACTCCCTGAAAGCAGAGCTACCAAGTCTCACGCATTCTGCGTGAGACTCAAGCATTTAGGGGCCATCTCACGATCTCACGCATGGCACCCATTTTTCTCACGCAACTTTGGCCTATAATAAGGAGCATAGCTGAAAAGATTAAAGTCATAGTTGCAATTGAAGGTATATTTCCCTTTTGTCTTTCAAAATAAGTAAAAAATAGTCACTAAAGTATGCACCTGATCGCACCATTAAGAGCTAAAAATTGAAAAAGCTCCCTACCATGGGAGGCCATAGGGGGGAAAAACCCCTCCCACACCCTCGCTCGCGCGCACATTCGCATGCCGAGATGCCAAGTCATGAAAATCTCACTCATAAATTTTTTTTGAACTTGGCATCCCTGTGAAAGTGGTTTGGAAACCTTAATTCTGCACCATCAGTCTACACTCTCAGTCTACTCCCACAACAGAGTCAACCTCTCCTTTCCCCCTGAAAAAATATAAGACATTTTGTACAAAAGCACAATGATACACAGCTTTCCTTTTATGACAGGAAGCACTTTAATTCGTTGCATCTAAACAGTGCAATTAGTTTTGAGGGTTCTTGTATTTCTTTTCTACAGTTCAACCATGTTATCATTTCATCTGTCTCTGATATTAATAACAAAAAAAAGTCTTACCTGCATAGGAATATATTGAACAGAGTAAGAGAACACAGGAATTCATCTCAACTATTTACACAAATTTTTGCAGATATTGATTTTGCAGTAAACTTCCTTTGATTTAATGGATCCATCCATGGTTTCTACTACAGATTCCCAGGGCCTGTCTTTCCTACAAGCATGCATTAAGTTTTATTGTCGCATTCTGGATTCCCTCTATGACCCCGTTTACAGTGCGGGGCTGGGCCGAGCTGCAGCCGAGCCCAGCCTCAATTGCGGGGCCGAGCCCAGCCTCAATTGCGGGGCCGAGCCCCGCAATTTTGTCCATTTCCACTGCCGGGCTCGGTCGCGCTTTTCATTCAAACCTTTCAATATTTTGTCGAAGTGGCGCTCAGCTTGTAAACAAACGCAATTTGGTATAGTCTGGTTTTCAGACCCTTTGCCAACTGGATTCCATGGTGACAAAGTCGCCGTTCGGGCAAAGGCCTTTGCCGAAGGAAAAAAATCCTTTGCAGGACAAAACCACCTGACACTATACTAGTTTTCTACGTTGAGGGGGTTAATATCGTGAATAGCGAAATAGTACAGGCAGAGGGTCTGGAAGCCAGATTAAAATTGGCCACGCATTTGGCCCAGTTTGCGTTTACACTAAGAAGAGGCCGGGCTCGGCCGTGGAAGAGGCCGGGCT
Organism: Diadema antillarum; assembly: GCF_040938485.1. Taxonomy (NCBI): domain Eukaryota; kingdom Metazoa; phylum Echinodermata; class Echinoidea; order Diadematoida; family Diadematidae; genus Diadema; species Diadema antillarum. The sequence continues at coordinate 95,708 of NW_027271380.1, forward strand.
CGGCCGTGGCCGAGCCGCGGCTGAGACCACCTCCAGAGTGTGGCCAAATGCGCGGCCAAGTTTGGCCCCGCATTTGGCATTTTGCGCGTTTACACTGAAGTGCGAGGCCGCGGCCTCGCCTCGCCTCGCACTGTAAACGGGGTCTATCTTGTTACCTGTCAACCAAAGATAAAAAATGACAAGTTTCCTCAAACTGAGTTGGCGTCCATTTATGTAGGCCTTTGACTCATCCGATTCGCCTGCATGGTCAAAGTGACGGGATGCACCAGAATAAAAGGGATAGCAACAGGCAGCACTCCCTTCAGGGAGAAAGAACTGCAACACAAGATTTATAAAACAAATAATGCCCACCATACTCTGCTGATTTCATATAAAGTCTGAGACCATAAGACTATCATAAATAAAACATATGTCAGATTACTAATACAGTCCCTGATGAAACAGGGTCCTCTTAGGCTAGGTTGACGTTACTCAGGGCATTTTTCATTCCACTGAAATAATAAAAAGAAAGAGAGAAAAAATGTATCACATGTAGTAGGAAAAAAAAAGTAGGGGCCCCCTCCACACTATAAATTTCAACCTGCTTGTATGTCATAACAGCTGCATATCTCACAATGCCAGGATGCAGTATTTAGATCTGACCCAGAAGTGCTGCATTTGTTATTTTTACCAATCTCCATTGACCGGCTTCTCAAAAAATAAAACGAACAAAAATATAGATTATAAAGACATGCCTTGTATTCATCACCCTTCCCTTTTCATAGCTTTTCCAGTTCTTTTTTTACACCCATTGACCTACAAGAGTGACAAAAACTACAAAATAGTGAAATTTTCTTTAAATGGGCAAATATGCACAAATGATTGATATCAAACAGAAAAAAAATATTTTGTAGAGTTTGCATTTACACTACATGTTTGTTAAGTGTCTGCTCCACAAAAAGTATGGGCATAATACATATTATGCCATTTAGTGTTCAACATATAATTTGTAAATATTTCCATTGTGCAAGCTTAAACACACCTCAGGAGGCATGGGATGTCACAAATCAAAATGTCATAAATCCGTGCACGCACAATACATAAATATGCCATTTAGTGTTCAACATATTGGTAAACATTTTAATTTTGTAAGCTTTCATATACCACATAAAGCATATGCAACTGTCATAAATCAAAATGTCATATATCCACGCTTCATATATTGCCCATATTGATACAAATACTCCCTTGTTTGAATGGGAGAGCAATATCCCATTCTTAAAATCAATAAAACCTCAGGGTGATTATGTTGGAACAAGAATCATCAAACGTGAAGGAAATGATTTTTGCTCAGCTAGGTGCTCGCAATGTGGGGCTAGTCTCTATTGGGGGTGATGGTATCGCATGCAGAGCCAATTGTTTCCTGTTACCGTGTCAACCATTTCCTCATTCGAGCGCCAATGGTTCCTGCAAACGACTTCCTTAAAGACCCTAAGCGTGAGGATCCACGTAGCGGGAAGGCTGGCCCAGGCTCGGATGTACTCGAGAATCCCCGTAATGAGCTGTGTACAGCTTCATCACTGATATATGTACATAGTACACACATACCCATCTAAAGATTCTCCACTGGATTCAACCACTACCAATGAGCGGATGCTTTGCTGCACATATTCGGTGCTATTTGTGGTTTGTGGATGTACCCTAATGGGTAGCAAATGAATTGAGCCACAATGCTATCGCATCTTTAATACTGGCCAACCAAGTTCCTTTCCTTTTTTTTTTTTTTTTTTTTTTTTTGGGGGGGGGGGGGGCCTCTAAACCCTTTTGCCATTAAATGAACAATCATGTAACAATTTATGTAGTCACCATTACACAATATAGATGTCAGGTGATCACAGAAACACTGCAAATATTGAGCATCATTAAATGATTAAAATTAAATTTTGATGATGACTTTAAAATTTCTAACCTGCAGCTTCTAAGTAGGTGTTTTCACATCAGCCCGATGTTTCAAAATAGCGCGCTATTTTCTGACTTGGGAAATTAACCCGATCACGAAATAGCACGCTATTCGATAATGTGAATACAAATTTATAGCACACTAATTGATCGAGAAAATTTCTCGAGTCCAACTCGGGAAATTTCCAAAAGAGCAGGATAATTAATGCGAACTAGCGCGCTATTTGATAATGTTTGGGCTGATAGGAAATGAAATAGCGCGCAAATTTGCGATCGCGAAAAATATCTCGAGCTTGGATTTTTATCGGGCTGATGAGAAATCGCTTAGTGTGTCTAACAAAAGATAATTTATGCACTGATATAGCAATGCACCTGGCTTATTGCATAACCCATTGAAAGTGTTTTTGATTTTCTTTGGAAGTCTCCCAGTTATGGCTGCCATATGCTACAGTGCTCTGAAGTCGGATTTATCTTTACACACTATGAAAGGTATCAAAATAACATCAAGGAAATATTGATTTAAGATCTATAAATTCTACATTTCATGTTCTCTTTCCAATATTCTTAAAAGTAATTTTTTGCGAGATTTTTTTTTCTTCTGATTTTGTTCAATTTTAATGAATTTTACCCCTTCCATCTAATATTTCTCCATTATAAGATATGCCAAGAAATTCTGAGTTGCCAATTTGCGGCTGACAGGATGAAAATCTCTGTGAAAGCAAAATTCCTGAAGGCCTTGCTATGAGCTTGGGAACCATGAGCTGTCCATGCAGCCTACGTAGTAAACATTTTTTGTTGTTACTGGAGAACCAGTGATGGTTTGTATTCAACCAGTTACGGTATATTCTAATTTCAGCACTTTAAAGAATTTTCCTTCGCATATGCATGGTTGTACAGTACAACACAGCACACACGAGGCAGTTCCCGATGGCTTGCGGGTTGGAAATAGATGCTTGAAGAGAGAAAGGCTAATGACCAATTAACATGCGCCGGCTTCATCCGACACAGGTGCCTTATTTCCTCATTTCACTTCCCTACATGTACCAGCCAAGGGATGGATGGCGCGATGTCATCTTCACTGAGGGTAAAATGGAGTCCCCCTGTCAAACCCTCTACACCTTGACATATTTCTCACTTTCTTTCATAACCCCCTCACTCCATCTCTTGCGTGATCTCTCTCTATACTCTCCTATGCTTCTTCAGCCCTTTTTATACTTGTGTTTCTTAACCCCGTACTTTCTCTGACCCAGGACTAGCGTTAGTCCCGTACCAATTTTTTCAGCTTTTTACACTCGCCAATAAATCCCTTACTAAGCTCTTGTCCTGGGCTAAGGAGAAAACTGACCTTTTTACACTCGTATTTCTTAGCCCCGTACTTTCCAAACACATGAATATTCATGATTACGCTGTGCACTGTACAAGTACACGCACGACCGGCAGCACTTGATTACCTCGTTTCTGATTGGTCAGTGGGGGGTCGGACTTCGTCTCCGTCGCTTAGCCCCGGATTATTTTTTCGGTCTGTTTACACTCGCTTGCTTGGCACCGCAATTGCGGTTCTAACCCTGCTATTTTGCAGGGCCAGATAGTACGGGATTATCGGTGGGGCTAGCCCACTCTCGCAAAAACAAGTGTAAACAGAAAGTGGGCTAAGGAAAGTCCCGTACCAACGGTGAGGCTAAGGCCCCCCCCCCCCCCTTAGCCCCACCATTGGTATGGGAGTAAGCAAAAATTTGCCAGTGTAAAAAGCCCTTTCTTTGTGATTTTCTACCAGCCCACAGTTTACGTTTAAAATGCCATGCTTCATATTTGAGAATACCCTCCTGACATCCATACAAGAATAGCTTTGACGTGTTAAATTTTGGTCAAGATTTTGCTCGAGATTGCCCTCAACAGAAGGATCACATGTGACCGTGCATCACAAAACCAACAAAAAGTCGCACCCCTTGATATTTATGTGAGAACTCAGAAAAGGTGAAATTGGTCAACCAAATCAGTTTTGAGTTGTTCATATTTTTTGAAAGAGCTATTCTTCTTCTACACTATTTCTAATTTCGGGATCATGAAAGGCATGGGAAAGTGTTTCCAGCTGTTTTTCTACAACCCTTTTTTTTTTTTTTTGTTGGTAAAGTAGCGAGATCAGGTATGTCTTTAGAGGCCCGTTATCATTTCTTGAAAATCCTTTGGCACACTCTTCACTTTCAACTCTAATAAGTTTTGAAAAGATAGTGCTACTACTTTGAAAGTTGGCAGTAATCATGGACAGAGTGTGTTAATAGAGAGAGTTAATAGAGAATAAAAGGCTTTGTCAAAATGAGGTGCCTATCACTACATTTCAAAGTAGAGACAACAACAACAACAAATCAAAATTTCCCAAAATCATTTTTTGGTTGATAAAGCACATACTGGCAAGCAATTGCTGAATTAACAATAGGGAGAAAACAACAATTTGGCCTATAACCTCTGCTCTAATAAATTACCCTTGGACAGAATAAATGCATGGCAGCATTCACAAACTTCCCCCATAAAAATATTCGGGGAGAAACCGTATCGACTTGAGAGTGATGACTGAATTGTTTCAAAATGAGGTGTCGTCCCATGGCTTAGCCTCTGACTCCTGTTTCCAAGTCCTGCCATGAAGCGTTAGAGGAGCGGAGTTTGATTGAAGACAAAATGGGTGTGGCATTTTCACACTGCTCTCGTCACACACTGGGGGAACATTGACACTGGGTGCATTTTTTGCTGAACTTTTTGGGGCCATAATCAGGCCTTTAAACAATGATTAGCTCAAAACATGGGGTGCATTCGAGCGCTCTAAAGCGAACCAAAGCGAACTGAACTAAAGCGTACCGTATCGAACTGTGCCAGTTTTGGAGCGTTTGAGCGCTCTGTGGAGAAAGCGTACCTAACCAGTTAATTTTAGAAAAGGTCACGCTTGTTTACAGCAAGAATGTCATTGACCTTGCGTTTGACCTACTTACAGCTGTCCCGAACAAAGAGAATGATGTCTTTGCATTGTGACGTATGCGCATGATACGCGCATGCTTTGCAGCGAACTTTTGGTACGCTTTTGGTACGCTTTTGGAGCACATCGGGAAGTGGTCCACTTTTGGCTCGGTACAGTACGGTACGGTACACTTTAGGAGCGTCCGAATGCTCCTCTGGCGCGGGTACAGTACGGTACAGTTCGCTTTAAGAGAGCGCTCGAACGCACCCATGGTTGCAAATTGACTCATTTTGATACAGTGCACTCCCGTTACAACGAACACGGTTATAACGAAATTTCGTTATAACGAAGTAAATCTTCTGGTCCCAAAATTATCACCATTAAAGTCTATGGTACAAAATTCGCTTATAACGAACACGGTTATAGCGAAATTTCCGTTATAACGAAGTCTTTTCCGAGCGCCACAGACAAAGAAAAACAAAAGAAATGTGCTCCATTATAACGAAATGCGAATTGCTTTCGAAAATACGTAGCGGAACAAGCATTTATAGCGTCTCTGCATGGGTGAACGCTTCACACCACTGTGTGTTCGCTCCTTGTGTCACACACAGTTTCTGAGGGGAACTTGCGTTTATTATTGTAATACAGTTATCCCATCACATTTCACATAGCTTTGCAGTGTATGATGAGTATTCAGCAAACATAATATACGTGGTTCCTTGCTTTCGTTATATATTGTATTTGTTCGGTTATAACGAAATTTTGTTATAACGAAAGAAAACTGCCGGTCCCGAGCATTTCGTTATAACGGGAGTGCACTGTATAAGCAACATTTCAAAATTCAGACGCAAAACATACAAAAAGGTACATTTACCATCAACGATTCTCTCAAAGAGCTTTTGAAGGACAAGTCCGCCTTCATAGACATGTGGACTGAGTGAATGCAGCAATATTAGTAGAACACATAAGTGAAAGTTTTGGGAAAACTGGACAATCCGTTCAAAAGTTATGCATTTTTGAAGTTTCTGTGCAGTCACTGCTGGATGAGAAAACTACTACAGCTTATGATGTCACATGTGTAGAACGATATAAAGAAAATATAAATTAATCCAAAGAAAATTCAAACGCATTTTCCCTTTTTTCTCATAATAAAAGAATGCTTAAGATGTCTCTTTCTGAAGGCTGGGAGAATATTTCCCTTAACAGTGACAAGTCAAGGAAATGTGCACTTTTTAAAGATATTTTGATATTTTTAACATGAACACTACAGAGCTTCAATCTCAATTTGCAGATTTTCAGTCATTGAATCATAAAAGCAGAAAGGATTTCAGTTTCATATATCCAAAATACTGCTTCCTGGTTGGTATATTTATATAGGACAGTGAATGCACTCTTGCAAATGGTAATGATTCCAATTTCTCCTATGAATACATCTTTTGAGAGAGACAGATTACAACACCACCCTGTGATGAAGTTTTTAAAGGTTTACCAGCAAACTCAGGCCAAACCATGTTTGCTCTCTCGAGAGAGAGAGCACATCTATCTATCCATCTATCTATATCTATAATCTATCTATATCTATCTATCTAATCTACATATATCTACATATATCTATATCTACTTGTAAGTTGTATCTATATCTATATCACATCTATCTGAGAACTTCTACACCCTTCACATCTCAGCCACAAGTGGAGAACAAAACCACCAGTCCAGATATGCCAATCTCAGTGCCAAGAATAACAAAGCATTATTTACATTTTTCCACCCCTTTTCTTGGTGTAAAAAAAAAAATGAAAAGCTATATTGTGGCTCCAGTGATCTCGTTCAGGACGCAAGCTGTGTGTCTCTATTATAGCTGCGCTGAATTCACACATGAGTCACCTGTTGACATAAGCATGCGATCTGAAAGTCTGCCTGCATCAAAAGGCCTCCTAAAGGATTCAACAGCGAACAGCTTCAAAATTTCCCCAGAAAGGCAAGATGCAGAAAGTAGTTGTTGCTTGTGCAAAAAGTGCATGGTACACAACTGGACAAGAATAATTATGTCCATTTGGATTGGTTAACTCATATAACAGTCAGCCTCATTCATTAGGCCTTATACAATATCAATACAGCAATGCGACAAATAAAGGCACCTGAAACGTCACACTAAGTAAAGTAATTTCCTGAGATTATAGATAGCCAATAGTTGTATATACTAAGTGGTTGCCACGTTTGTATGCTTTTAATATGAGTGCAATGGACTTTAAAATTTCATCATATAAAGTGCAAGATTTCTACAAGATCATGTATACACACAATGAAAAAACATAAATACATGTATCTGTTCCAGGTATGATGGACTGGTGTGATTATATCTTGTCATCCCATAATTCTGATCATACAGTGTACCTGCAATCAATGTACATTATGTAAAGGATTGATCCTCCCTAATGTTGATTACATTGATGTATGATACAACACAATTTTATAAATTGTTTAAGTACTCTACCTCTTCAAAGGACCTATGACATAACAATAATTAAATGGGCTTCCTTCTGTTTGTTTGTTTGTTTGTTTGTTTGTTTGTCTGTCTGTCTGTTTGTTTGTTTGTTTGTTTGTTTGTTTGTTTGATTGTTGGGAATGTCTATCATTCTTCTGGTGGTTTTGAAAACTTGCACTCCAGCTTTATTTTTTGAATAATATTATATACAATTTAGCATTTATTGGTGGGAAAAAAAAAAGGCATTTACAGCAAAGAAAATTTGTCTGTCCACCATGACATTTGTCCACCACAAGTGACTGGCTGAGTTATCAACTTCACATACATACTGGCAAACAAAAGAAATATCAAAAAATCTTACGGAAGATAAATAACAAATGTGACATATCATTTCTTCTCAATCTCCTGAATTATTCTCAATTTCGAAGAACTGTGAAGGAAGAAGAAGAAGAAAAAAAAGCACAAACACCACAAAAGACAGCAAGTATCTGTTTTTTCACTCACACAAACGCTCTCCCCAAATGAGACTGGGATATGATATAGCTGAAGAAACTATTCCTGGGTGATGACAGCTGTTACCATGGCGATGCCCCCATAAATGAAGAATGTTCTCCTCCAAGAAATGGGTCTTGGAGGTATTACCACATTTGGTATGTGCATTGCGGTGAAGGGGGTGGGGGGATCGAGGGGGATGGGGTGATGTGAATCCTACAGTCTACACCTCAGGCTCCTCTTCAATGCTGATTAAGGCAGGCAAGTCAAGGCAAGAGGTTCAAGCTCATTTTCAACTTCATCACCAAGTGCTGAAAGGTTGTTCTCAATCATGAACCCACATGGCTGTCTGTTGGTATGTCTGTCTGTCTGTCTGTCTGTCTGTCTGTCTGTCTTTCTGCTTCTCTCTGTTTCTCTCACTCACACATAATCACATACACGCACAAACACTCTATCTTCTGGATACACTTTCACTCTCACCCAGTCATATAAAGTGGGATTCATACTAATTATGTTAATCAACTCACTTCTAGCACAGAATTAAGGCTTCCAAACTACTTTCAGTGAAATTCAGGAAGTTTATGAACACAAAGCTGTTTTAACTATGGGGTTAGAAATGCCTTTCTGACATGCCGAAAAAAAAAGTAAGATATCAAACATGTTTGAGTCAGAAATATATTCTGCATGGATGATAAATGCAAAGTCATTTTGAATTGCATTTACAAGGGTTTGTATATCTCTGAACTACCCATGCCAATTATATGATATCTGCATTTCATGAAGCATTTCGTCCAACAAAGTTGTTGGACAAACTTACTCTCAGCCAATCAGTTGCAAGGATTTCAGTAGCTTGTAACAGTTTGTCAGAAAAATATCCGACCAAACTGCTTCATGAAATGCCCCCCCCCCCCCCCCCCCCCCCCCCCCCCCCCCCCCCCGTTCCTCGGGTCAAACTACACAATGAAGCTGCACAGTGACAAGGCTGCCTCTGGACTCACGACAGCTCTGTTCTGATAGTGGGTATTGAAACGTTTTTCAAACATACGCACAGCTAGAGATGCAAATTAGCGGCATACAAATCTTGAGATTTTCTGCCTGTGGGGGCATAAAAATCCCACTAAATATCATGATCAACTTTGTGATCCACATCCCATGAAATCTTATGATTATTTCGGAAATATCACAATAATTTGAGAAATAGCATGATAATTCGCAATGCAGTGTGTATGTGAATGCTGAAGCAAGAAAAAAAAAAAAACTTTCAAGAGATTCCCCCCCCCCCCCCCCCCCATTTTTCAAAATACACAATACACAGTGCAAAAACACAAGGGCAAGGGTCACCATTCCAACAGATTTTGGCATGATGTACAGTTTGGCTGAAAAATTATCACAATCTGCAATAAGCGGGATATTTCTGTCCGTCTGAACGGGCGCAAAATATCTCGGTAGTTGGATCGCGATTGTTATCCCACTACTTTTCTGTGTGAATGTAGCTATTTTTCCACTCCATACAACGATATAGAATGAGTACTTTCAGGTATAATGATGTAAAATAAAAATACTGAAGATGACACAATACTGACACCAACATGTGTGATATGAGAGAATTATTTTAAGTGTAAGCTATGATGCAATGCTGAAATGTCAAGAATGGAAATGTATGTCTTTCTTCCATTTTTTTTTTCTAAAGAAAATACATATTTCTCTTGAAAGAAAACTACTGTTGTGGGGACATGGTTTTCTTGACAACCTTTTGAAAATGAAGAAGGAAATTATGTGAAACTAGTGACATTTCATGCACGAGACATAACAAGGCAATCAACTGAATGCTAATATCATAGCCACATGTGCATCAACATCTGGGATGCCAATAACTGCACTACAGTTGATGGCCTCATGATATTCACATGTTGTAGCTGTAAAACTTGTATATTCTCACTGTATGTTTCTTTATTTCTCTAGAGTTTCTGTGTCTGATCAAAACAGACAGAAAGGAGACAAAGCATCAAATAATCAGACATCAGGTTTGGTTTCTTTGTCTGATCAAAACCTGTAGATACCCCCCCCCCCAAAAAAAAAAAAAAAAAAAAAAAAATCATCTAATAGTCGGACATTAGAAGATGCAAATGCATCGCCCTTTTCCAGGAATAACTCTTATACTACATCGTGTAGGTTTACTTCATTAAAATTAAATCTACTCTTGGTAAATGTTTTGTAGGTTTCAAGACTACAACCATTTTTATTTGCTTTCCAGTTTGTGGTTGACTACTTGTGGTTATTAATTCTCCTTGTCTGCTAATACCTAAGATCAAATGAAATACAGTATAGTCACAGCAAAATATGAAAAGTGACAATACAATACACAATCATCCTCAAATCTGCATTTACATCCTGTCTGATGGATTATTGTCACCATCACATGCATTATTGATGAATTTACAAAAAGCATTCACCAAATTATTTTATGCTTCCATAATTTAAGACTAATATCTAATACAATATGTTCTAGTAATACCTAGTACCACAAATTTGTATTAGGCTCTGTGCAACAGTCCCCGATTAAAATTACAGATGATTCAGTGATACATTTCACTGACAAAACTTACTGGGTTAAGACTATAAAGTTGGCATATTTATCTTGAAATCTACTTCATCTAAAGTGGAAGCTCAAGTTTATCAATTACAATTTTAAACAAAATAACACCAACACCATTTTTTTTTTTGAGGTGCACCAACATACAAATATGAGCTGTGCAAACTGGGTAGATCACCTTAAAGTTGGACAGAATTTGTCACACAAAAAAATGTATAATATGAAGAGTTTGTTTGCCAAAACCGATAAGTCCATATTTGCCAAATGGAGATATTTGCGATTAAAGGTCAAGAAAAATAAAGAGAATAATAAGATAATTTTTGCTTCTTTTGACCATAACTTCAAAAATATACTTTTATATGTAGTGACCAATTTGTCATTTAAAAGGTATTATTTTGCACTTTAAGACAGAGGCCGTACTTCAAAATCTTCAAAAATGGACTAATCGGTTTTTGCAAACAAACTCTTCATATATTTGTTATGTGTTTCCACTTCCATCACATGAGGCATACAGTGAATTTGTTAGATTAGATTTTCCTTCTTGGAGTGTCCTTAGTGCTTACCATGCAGAGACAAACAGTGTTTTGGAATGAAAACTGCCATGACACAGCTAAAATGTATGAAAACCCAGTGACACATACAGAAATGTATACTGTAGGCTGTGTCCCACACCAGTCCACAGACTTGCACTTTTTTGTTTGTCAGAAGTGAAAGTCCTCCTCAATTTGATGCAGTCTTGGGATTAGAGAGAATTTTTTTTTCAATTCATTTTTTGTCACATGAGAATGAGGTGAATATATCCATGGAAAAAATTTCACAAGATTTACTCGCAACAATAACAATGTATGCACACAGGCATGCCTTAGCTGTGTGATTTCAAAGCAGAAAGACAAAGAAAAGAATTGAAATCTTAGGGTATATAAAAAAATGACAACAATACCACATCAAAATTAATCTTAACGAGATATGAAACTCGTCACGCTGACGAGTTAGGTGATACGCTTGGGGTCATCAGGTGTCGGTCATCTGTGATCGACAAAGAAAAGAATGTGATATAGGCACCTTGAAGTTATATTGAGCGTGCATGCAAAACCGTTTCTCTAACCACTCGGCCACGGGACATCCCCGGAAATGGTAAGGCAAAAAAGAAATGTATAGATATTAGAGGGGGAAAAAGTCAATGCCCACTCAACAATCGTGGCCGCGTGAACATGTATTGCATTGCTAGACGGAAATGCGGCCTTGTAACGACTGATGTCGCTATGCCATTTCTGGCAACTTGGGAAAAATACGCGCCGTAGACATAAAGCCTATAATCGGCTGGTTTTGATACCTTGCCTTTAATCACAATTTTCAGTGTGATGACGTCATCAAAGTACAAAACAATGACATGGTCTTGAAAGACAATTGTTCAAAGTACAACACCTCCGTCGTCGTCATTACATACTATGATCGGTTTGACAAAGTCAGCCTGCAAAATTTTGCAGCAGTCGAAGCAATGTGGTCTCCAACACAAAAAAGAGGGATATGGTGTGTGTCTGTGTGTCTGTGTGTGTGTATAGGTGCGTTTTTATACGAACGTGATTTCTACATGGACGAATATGTAATACAAAATTGAAGAAAAAAAAAGTAAAATAGCTGAGTATTTTGTTTCATGATCTTGTGGGGTTCGAACCCGCAACCTCACGTCTCTGAGACGTCGCCTTTAACCACTCGGCCATACGTCTCGGCGAGAAAATATGAGGAACGTAAACTTATGTATGTGAAAGATGAATCGGGAATCGTTTTGTCCACATTCCATTCTCATTTTCAGTTTTAAACTGCAAAATTGTCAACCTGATGATGAGATTTCAAAAAATAAAATGCATGATTACTGAAGCTTATTGTCTCAGCTACAACATACTTAAGTTTCAGAGGAAATGAAGCAAAATCAGCTGAGATAAAGGTGCTTAAACGTTGTCAAGTCAATGCATGGTTTTAAAAAAAATCACCTCCCATAGACATAACACGTAAACTTGTCCGATTTTGCATCTTTACCTTTAATCACAATTTAAGGTATGATGACGTCACCAAATTTCAAAACCATGACATGGAATTGAAAGACAAATGTTCAAAGTACAACATATCTGAATTTGGGATAATATTGAGCTTAAACAACAGAGATACGAGCAAATGAATGTCAGAAACAGTACCTCAAAAAAATTAATTCCACTTTTTTGATTTCAGATGATGATATGATGACGTCATAATGTATTTAGGGAAATATTGATACTTGAAACGTTATTTTCAATTCATATGCTTTTGTAATATGCAATAAAATCATAGGGTCACCTGACGTTTTAAAGAGCTATGGCGAAATAAACAAAGACATGTTTATCGCTATATTTCCACATAGACGCGCACACGAAATTTCAACTTTGACGCCAGTGCATTCCCTTGTTATAGGTCGAAATTGATCGGAAATCAATGGATATTGTTACTTAATGTATCAGGAATCCAAATCTGTCAAAAAATGTGCATTTTCATGTTGCTTACGCGCACTGCGCACGGAAATGCGCGGACGGACGCGAACGCGCGGAACGCTTAAAATTGTCTGAAACTTCGAGATTTCCCATTGGGAAGTCGTTTTAAGCATTTAAAAACTTTGACGCGCGCATTATGTCCTAGGTAATTAGCATTAAAAAGTAAGATAGAGCGTGACGTGAACTTTATGTCCACCAAAAATGATACAGAAATTACCTTTAGTTATGAAGTTATGATCGATCATGTAACATGGTCCGAAAATCACAAAATAGCGCCTAGATGACGTCATAGATATGTTACTGTCATGAAAACCTTATTGTGGCTAGATATTGTCATGAGACATGTTGACTGAAAATGTCATGTTATTCCGTCATGTCAATGTTGAGATATTCACGACACAAAATGTGCCAGAAAGAAAGAAGAATAAAAAGAAAGAAAGGAAGATTTTGACAAACACAATAGGTGATACGCTAAAAGCGTATCACCTAACGAGATATGAAACTCGTCACGCTGACGAGTTAGGTGATACGCTTGGGGTCATCAGGTGTCGGTGATCTGTGATCGACAAAGAAAAGAATGTGATATAGGCACCTTGAAGTTATATTGAGCGTGAATGCAAAACCGTTTCTCTAACCACTCGGCCACGGGACATCCCCGGAAATGGTAAGGCAAAAAAGAAATGTATAGATATTACAGGGGGAAAAAGTCAATGCCCACTCAACAATCGTGGCCGCGTGAACATGTATTGCATTGCTAGACGGAAATGCGGCCTTGTAACGACTGATGTCGCTATGCCATTTCTGGCAACTTGGGAAAAATACGCGCCGTAGACATAAAGCCTATAATCGGCTGGTTTTGATACCTTGCCTTTAATCACAATTTTCAGTGTGATGACGTCATCAAAGTACAGAACAATGACATGGTCTTGAAAGACAATTGTTCAAAGTACAACACCTCCGTCGTCGTCATTACATACTATGATCGGTTTGACAAAGTCAGCCTGCAAAATTTTGCAGCAGTCGAAGCAATGTGGTCTCCAACACAAAAAAGAGGGATATGGTGTGTGTCTGTGTGTCTGTGTGTGTGTATAGGTGCGTTTATATACGAACGTGATTTCTACATGGACGAATATGTAATACAAAATTGAAGAAAAAAAGTAAAATAGCTAAGTATTTTGTTTCGTGATCTTGTGGGGTTCGAACCCGCAACCTCACGTCTCCGAGACGTCGCCTTTAACCACTCGGCCATACGTCTCGGCGAGAAAATATGAGGAACGTAAACTTATGTATGTGAAAGCTGAATCGGGAATCGTTTTGTCCACATTCCATTCTCATTTTCAGTTTTAAACTGCAAAATTGTCAACCTGATGATGAGATTTCAAAAAATAAAATGCATGATTACTGAAGCGTATTGTCTCAGCTACAACATACTTAAGTTTCAGAGGAAATGAAGCAAAATCAGCTGAGATAAAGGTGCTTAAACGTTGTCAAGTCAATGCATGGTTTTAAAAAAAATCACCTCCCATAGACATAACACGTAAACTTGTCCGATTTTGCATCTTTACCTTTAATCACAATTTAAGGTATGATGACGTCATCAAATTTCAAAACCATGACTTTGACTTAAAAGGCAAATGTTCAAAGTACAACATATCTGAATTTGGGATAATATTGAGCTTAAACAACAGAGATACGAGCAAATGAATGTCAGAAACAGTACCTCAAAAAATTAATTCCACTTTTTTGATTTCAGATGATGATATGATGACGTCATAATGTATTTAGGGAAATATTGATACTTGAAACGTTATTTTCAATTCATATGCTTTTGTAATGTGCAATAAAAACATAGGGTCACCTGACGTTTTAAAGAGCTATGGCGAAATAAACAAAGACATGTTTTTCGCTATATTTCCACATAGACGCGCACACGAAATTTCAACTTTGACGCCAGCGCATTCCTTTGTTATAGGTCGAAATTGATCGGAAATCAATGGATATTGTTACTTAATGTATCAGGAATTCAAATCTGTCAAAAAATGTGCATTTTCATGTTGCTTACGCGCACTGCGCGCGGAAATCCGCGGACGGACGCGAACGCGCGGAACGCTTAAAATTGTCTGAAACTTCGAGATTTCCCATTGGGAAGTCGTTTTAAGCATTTAAAAACTTTGACGCGCGCTAATGCGCGCGTTATGATGTCCTAGGTAATTAGCATTAAAAAGTAAGATAGAGTGTGACCTGAACTTTATGTCCAACGAAAATGATACAGAAATGACCTTTAGTTATGAAGTTATGATCGATCATGTAACATGGTCCGAAAATCACAAAATGGCGCCTAGATGACGTCATAGATATGTAACTGTCATGAAAACCTTATTGTGGCTAGATATTGTCATGAGACATGTTGACTGAAAATGTCATGTTATTCCGTCATGTCAATGTTGAGATATTCACGACACAAAATGTGCCAGAAAGAAAGAAGAATAAAAAGAAAGAAAGGAAGATTTTGACAAACACAATAGGTGATACGCTAAAAGCGTATCACCTAATTAAATCTGAATCAATCTAACTCGATAATAACCCTGTGGTATCAAATAAAATGGCTGTGTTGGCTCAGTGAGTAGAGCGGCTGCCCTCACAATCGGGAGGTCGTGGGTTCAAACCCCGGCCGCGTCATACCAAAAGACGTTAAAAGATGGGAGTTGCTGCTACCTTGTTTGCCGTTCAACAGTTGAAAAGGTTAGAGCAACGTCGATCTGGCGCTGCTCAGTGGCTGCCGGGCCCACGATCAATTGGGCAAAATGAATTTCCATTCTTGGACAATAAAATTTGGAGTTTATATCCAAAACAATTATTATTATTATTATTATTATTAAATCTCACTCCACTGGGTACTTGAAAACAGGGACTCCAACCATTATAGGGGAGTAAAATTTGACATTTAGCAGGTCAGAACCCCCCCCCCCCACACACACACACACACAAACTGTATACAAAAGCACAAACATACACACACACTAAACTACACACTAGTTCAAATAATCAAGAATACCAGATTGGATGTATTCAGAGAAAAATACTTTGTATGGCTTCAACAATATTACATGCACTTTGATATGCAATTATAGGTCTACAGAATACTTTACATAGTACAACAACAAACACCGTATCCAATGGCTGGCGTAGCCTACATTTCTTTTTCTCTTTTTTTTTTCAATCCGATATGACTAAGTGTCTATGAATGCTGTAATCTTCTCAATAGAAGTAACTCATGACCCTTCAGCAGTTCATGAGATAGTCTAAGTTTAAGAGCAAACTTTTGTTTCAATGGGATTGATGGGTGTGAATGATTGATTTTATCATGTGAAACTTTAGTAAATTTTTTCTTCTTAATTGATTTTTTTTTTCTAAACCATGCATTATCTCTCTATGCAGAAAGCCTGGAAAAACATATTGATGTAATTCACAAAATTACTTTAAAAAAACTTGCAAGGGTTATAATATACTATAGTTACTCTTTTCACAATGAACAACATAGAGTTTCATGTGTGTACAATATGAAAATAAAATATTACATATGATTAAAAAATACAATTCCTGTTTGTGGCTTCATCTGACTGATATGAAAGTACTGACAATTTACACTGAAGAAACAGAATAAGTAGTGAATACATAGCTCAGAGCCCCAAAAGGTGTGTGTGTAAAGAAGTCTGCTAATGCAAGACTAAGCAGAGATTAAATATTGATCTGTCAAGCCAATGTATCATTGAGCTTTCTTTCTCCTCAATGGAAAGGACAGGGCTTGGAGGGTTTCTGCTTTTGACTTTCTCTTCTTCCAATAAAAGGTGGGGGGGGGGGGTGGCAGACCTCGCACCCACAGAACAATGAGACTCTTGGAAAATAGGGGGTGCTCTTTTATACGAACAAACAGGCTTTTCAACCGAGTAGGATGTGGTTAGTTCTCAAAGGCAGCTACTAAGTTAATAATTTATATAAAACACAACATCAGAAGGCTACCACACCTTGGTTTAAAGTTCTAGCTTCTGAAGCACGTTTCAGTCTTGAGCCTGTCAAACTTGGAATCAAATCATTCCAGAGACTGTATAGACTATCAAACTTTTCTTTCATGAGCATCCATCAGAGATTGCAGTAGATAATATAATGTGCATAAGTAAAGTCTCTAAAGCAAGGAAAGTGAAATAAAAATGTACAATATTCAATTAGAACCTACCACAGACCTCCCAACCTTTCTGACTGAAAAATAGGAATGATTTGGCTCATAAGAAGGAAAGAAAGAGCAAGTCCCATTGGAGTGTGTAGTAAAATTTTCAAGAAAAATAGGAAACTTCCATTGAAATAAGAGCTGGCAATGGTCAAAATTCATATTCTTTCCTCCAAATTCAGAATGGTTGGGAGGTCTACCATGTACACATTGTACGTATGTGTACAGAACCGTGCAACTTTTCTATAGCAACAACACTACCTTGATTCGGCCACTGTTGTTTATTCTGTCATATAAATGAACTCATCTACTTACCCGTTCAAGATTAGTTCCGAGTATTCTCGGGCAGGTGTCCATGAAAAATGCATGTTGTAGCAAAATCAGCCCATCCTCAATGGGTGAATGATATTAATAACTGATATTGGTAGCAGGAAACGAACTGTTTATCCTGGCTGTAAACTGAGCTGTGAGTGTTACTCCGTTTAAAGGAGACCTCCGGATGATTTTTTCGGATTTTTACATTTGAACAACTATGAATTACTTTATACTGAGGACAGAGTTTCAGAAGTTATGATAATTGGGATGAAGAATAAGAATATTTTCAAAATTTAGAACAAATTGCAATGAATAAGGATGATGACATGGCAGAGTCAACAATAAGAATGCATGAGTTGGGGCTTGAGGAAGCAGAACACAAGAAGAAGGCATGCATAGATTATACACCGGTGAACTCGCAAGCAAGCGGTATTGTAATGGAATTACACTGCTACATTTCTGAAATATGTGAGCCTCCTATGTCATCATCCTTGTTCAGTGTAATTTGTTTAAGGTTTTTCAAAGTATTGTTTCTCTGCTCAAGAACCACAATAAATTCCACAAATCTGTACATGGAGTTGTCGATTTATGTACTACATGATGAGAACTTATGAAAATCGTCTGGAATGCCCCTTTAAAGACCCAGCAGCATGACGAAACCAAGCAATGGGAAGGACAGCCCGACTCAAAATTTGCAAATTTTTGTCATGAATTGTGTACAGCTTTATACGTAGGCAAAGAAAATCTCAAATAGAATTGAATGTTTATAATAGGACCCTACTGACGAGTGTACTGTAAAACGAGGAATGTTTGCGAGCATTTTAATTTCGCAAGAGCAAAGATTCACAAAATTACAACGCACACATATGTTCTTGACTACACTATATGCATTGATTGTTAGAGGGAACTCGCAAAAATTTCATGCCGTAAAAATGGCCGTTGACTCCAATTCACAAAAATATTGCCTTTTACAATACTCTTCAATGTAGGTCCTACATGCACATTTTACTGACGGCCAAATCTACTCCGGCAGCAGTGACAGGCATGCGCCCCCCCCCCCTTTAATTTTTGGAAAATAAAAGAAATAAAAAAACATGAAAAGGGCGCCCACACCCCCTTTAATTTTTGCACTGGGAAATGGCACTATAGTTGCATGGATGTCATTATCCCTGTCTTCTCTAGTTCCCTGGCAGTATGTACTACTTGCCCAAGACAAGCTAACAGGCAAAGGGGGGGGGGGGGGTGGGGGAGGCATAATGTGCTATCCACCCACGTCCAAACACCTTAGAAATTAACCCTAAATGGCATATTACTGCACATCAAATACGCACCCCTGCCCTAAATGGCTTAACACAAATTGTAAAACATACCCTTAATGGCGTCACCGGGGACGTCACAAACCCTAAATAGCTTATTCTGTTATGGTATCAAGTACCATACTCTTAATGGCATATTTCATTATGGTATCAAGTACAATACCCTTGATGGTGTATTTAGTTACGGTACTTGTACCAAGTACAATATCCTAAAAGGCGTTTTAGATATAGAAATAATGCTTCTTACACTAGTACGAAAATAGCAACAAAATAACACTTTCCCGAAATACAATAAGGAATTTCAACAATTAAACAGATGTCATATGTTGCTGTATGGTCATTCACAACACACGCACAATGTGTGCAGTAGTGAATGTGGAGCACCTAATTTTTGTAAAAAGATGCCTAAGTGGTTAGTTATTTATCTAGATAGAAAAAAAAAACAACCTTTTTAATGCAAATGTCGATGATGCTGTTTACCTAAAAATAGACCCTTTTTTACGCTATTTTTTTAGATGTGGGTACAGTGTACGTAGCAAGTCAGGTGAAGAGCGACCCCTCTGTGCATGGAAGCAGATAAGTGGGGCTGTAGCACCCCCGCTTGTAGAAGTCTGTTTTCCTATCGCACTATCTGGCGTGCCTTTCAACTGGAACATCAACTCGGCATGTATTTTTCAAGTCATGTGACAGCTACCGGTACCCCATGGTACCGGTACGTCATTTGTTTACTTTAACCTGCAGTGTCTCTAATCTTTATATATATACGGTTTCCGGGTGGACACATTTTCTTCTGACATGTGATCAAGACACACCAAGGATGTTACCTGGTATGTCACCAGACAATGTATCATTCCCTCAATAGCACAAGGAAAGAAACAAACAAACAAATACAGTGTAAACAAACAAAACAAGTAAGATGGTGGTTAGTGCAACAGAGAAAAGTAATTAGGATCAAAATCTTTAAGTTCTAATCTCAATGGTTTATATTTCTTTTGAATCTCTGTTTGCATAAATCTTTATTCAGAATTAAAAAAAAAAAATAGTATCCATCTGCACACAAAGCCACAACAGGACCCTTCAGACATTTTGTTCATACTGATATTTCAGTTGATCAAAATTAAATAAAACTGTTGTAATTATGTATGTACCTGAATGCTTGTCTTTAGGGCTTTTTACACTTGCAAATTTTTGCTTGGTCGCGTACCAACGGTGGGGCTAAGGGGGGGGGGGGCCTTAGCCCCACCGTTGGTACTGGACTTTCCTTAGCTCACTTTCTGTTTACACTCTTTTTTGCCAAAGTGGGCTAGCCCCACCGATAGTCCCGTACTATCTGGCCCTGCAAAATAGCAGGGTTAGCACCGCAATTGCGGTGCTAACCCCGCAATTGCGGTGCCAAGCAAATGAGTGTAAACAGAACGAAAAAATAATCCGTGGCTAAACGACGCAGACGAAGTCCGACCCCCACTGACCAATAAGAAACGAGATAATCAAGTGCTGCCGGTGCGTGCGTGTATGTGTACAGTGCACAGCGTAATCATGAATATGCATGTGGTTTGGAAAGTACCGGACTAATAAATACAAGTGTAAAAAGGTCAATTTTCTCCTTAGCCCCAGACAAGAGCTTAGTACGGGACTTATTGGCGAGTGTAAAAAGCTGAAAAAATTGGTACGGGACTAACGATAGTCCTGGGTCAGAGAAAGTACGGGGTTAAGAAACACAAGTGTAAAAAGGGCTTTAGTTTGCCAGAACCATTGCCACATGTGTGCCATCAAGAGCTAGTACTGCACATTCATGAAGAGAGACAAAATCACCAAGGGGTACAGCTCTCAGCTGTGCTATGTAGGCCCTATCAGATACAATATATGGTTAGACCTACTACTCATCGACCGCCTAATTTTTATTTGCTTTATAAGAATATTTAACACAGAAATTCATAATGTAATAACTTGACCTACGTGATTGAGAAAATTCAGCACTCTCAAATGCTGTTGTTCCCTTTTCAATTCAAGTTTCAGTGCAAAAATATTGCCGTCAAACTTGCGTGGCTTCTTTTCAGCTCCCCGCGATGCCGCTCCTTTTTTAGATCGACCGCTGTTTTTGCATTGACAATGCACACAAACCGAGTTGTATTGAACACTGTGTTGTATGAAGCTTTTTAGAAAATGCAATTACATGCAATGCAATGCAATTACAATTTGGATAAAATATTCTTTCGAAATTTTGTCCTTAATTAAAACCATTAATGAACGGTGAATTTTCGCATTTTCTCCACACATCCTCATCAACGGTCAAAGCCAATACATTTTTACGTGCTCTGCGTGCAGTGCAGTGCGTACTAAGCGTTCTGTGCGCCAAAACTACGCGGTCCGTTTCAAAAAGGGTGGTCGATGCGTAGTAGAGCTACCATACATAATAAACACACGATCACACAAAATACAAAACATGCACATCATTCCGCACCACACTGACTTAAAGACCAGTCTGGTTTCCAGGCTGCAAACTACTATTAGTGTATATTTGCGGCAAGCAAGTAGCGACTGGAGACTGGTTCATTTGCGATACAATTGTGTCATACTGTCAGAGAGCTATATCAAGAGCCTGGTGTTTGATACAAAAAGGTCGCACAGATAGAGGAAATTATCCAACAATGCTGGAAGTAAGACTATCTAATGCCATATACTGTCAACCAGGTGCTCTGGCAGTACAGCTGACACCTTGTCAAGTTCAATGTAGTACTGAGTGACAAGTGACAATATTTTCTATTGTGCAGTTTGTTATCTTACTACGAGAACTTCCCCCGCCCCTCTTTCCAGTTGCTAAAAAAGGTACGATCTGCCAAAAGTCTGGGGTCCCAGCATTCCTATAGCTGTCTACCAACCAATGCTCACAAGTTTCACAGAGTATAATTACGCACTGTCATATTTATTTCGGGTAGGAACAGTTGTTCGCCACCGTATCTAGGCAACTTTGCATGGGGGGCAGGTTGGGTCATTCAACACACACCGGTATTAGAAGTATGTTTTGCAAGGGGATTTACTGATCTACACTATGGATTGTACCTGGTAGCCTTTGATACAGACTTCTATTATAGATAAAAATACAGTGTTGCATCCTGCTCAAGTTGACAACAGAGTAAAGCAATAGAGTAACAGCAAAGAAAAAGAAAGTCAGCAATTTCACAAAAATGAGATAGAATTATTCTAATCTGCGAAATTTTAAACAGTCTGATGTTTTCACACCAAAAAAAGGAGGATTTCTGGTTTCGAGTACTCGCTTTCAAACATGAATATATATTATATGCAAATTAGTGGAGATGGTGTCATCATCTAAAAAGTCTTTCATCGACCTTGACACAAAGGTCAAGCTACACTCAGCCTCCTCAAACATCTTGTGAAAGTCAGCATGTTTAGCCTAAAAACAAGAATCCTGGATAGAGCAAAACTCGACTTGTAAATGCCTCTAGAATGAGAATGGCCAACCATGATTTGAGGAATGTGTTTGGAAGAGATACCATTGCAGCTTGCCATTGAGAATGACAAAAGAACTCGATTAGCAACTAACATGATTCTAAACATGTTTAAAAATGAGTCTTCTGCCAGTCTAAAAGTTATTTTATGACATAAGATTCTCAAGATTTAATGCAAGTGGAAGAACATTCATTGAGACCTTTTAGGTCACTGGCCTTACGCAAGAATACCCCACCAGCACATATCAAAATACATACACATGTGCAAAACTCTCTATAATTTTCCCTTCCCGGCCGTTAATTACCCTCACAAGTCCTGACGTAAGCAAGGTCTCCAGTCAAGCAAAATAATCAGGCAGCCAGTATTATGTCACTGGCAACCATACATGAGGCAATATCAACAGGTCCAATGATGATTTGGAGATGATACGAGACAGCCCTCACTATTCGAAGAAAGCACGCAAATTCTGCGATGCTTCATCGATCCCATCAAATTTCTCAATTGTACAGACTTTCCGCACCATCTGCCAAGCATCGATGGCCTTGAGTTTGATCTAAATGAGCAACAGGTCGTATTAAGATCAATGCCTACCAAATATATTCACTTTTTAAAACCAGAATCAACTTAACAGTGAGAGTACCAACTTATGGTTATGATGATATCAAGTTTTGGAGATGATAATAACAATAGTAACAGTGACTGGGACAGTTAATGATGGTCATCATAAACGTTCACATGACAAACATCGATTGTAATGATTTGATTATCATCACATTAAAGTTACACTTAAAATGCCAAATGTTAAGAAACATACACATGTAAATTGCATTCATCAGGTCAATTGCCAATATCTGATGGCAGTGCTTGTTGAATGTACTTTGGGTTTGGTTAGGATAATGTTTCATAGTTTCAAAGGTCAAAAGAAAACCAGGAACTTGTGGTCACACATTAAAATGAAATTTGTTCATTAATCACAAAAAGATACATAATGCTAAAGGACAAATAAGGAAATTATGTAGAGTTATACTTGATATTTAATCTGCATATCCTTCAGATCTACAACTGTCAAAAGATGAATGGACTACTCAAGGGAAAAAAAAGGAAGGAGGAAGCACTCTTTCATCTATTTTTCTTTATCTTTTTTTTCTTTGTTTTTACTACAAGATGAGTCTGATATTGTGTGTGTGTGTGTGTGTGTGTGTGTGTGTGTGTGTGTGTGTGTGTGTGTGTGTGTGTGTGTGTGTGTGTGTGTGTACACCATTCTTTCCAAAGCACCGAGTTCGGGCAAATTTTGCCTTTAATTTTGACAGCTGGAGGAACCAGAATTATTACCTTCGTATTCCCTCCTGATATTCAAGAAAATCTTTCCTTCGTAAAAGATTAAAAAAAAATCATGTTGTCTCATTTGGGCATATGAATACTTGTATTCATGGCATGCCAGAGAAAATTGAGCAATTTGGCTATGCCATGACTTTATTCAAAGGAATGGACTCATGCATGTGTGTTGGCTTAGATGAGGACTCGGCTTTTAACTTCTTTTGAGACACTCAGAAACCCCTTTCTGAGTGAAATGTTCAAGAGCATATAATACAAAAGGAATTCAAAATGTATTTGATGAAAATCGGGTTTGAAATGGCTGAGATATCCAAAAACAAAGTAAAGCAAATTGATCTTATAAAAAGATGGGTCCCACCTTTTGTTAAGATCGCTTTGTTTTCAATATCTCAGCCATTTCAAAACCAATTTTCATTGAACTGAATTTTGGTTTTGTATTTTAAGAGTTTTCTCATTATCTCAAAAAATTCCTAGATAGAAGACACTGGAAACCTGAAGCCCTCTCTTTACGGAAGCCGTACCATCCCTTTAATCTTTGCCAAGTCTTTTTAAGCATTTAATACAGAGCTCTACGCACTACTGCCCACCTTATCACAAATCTGCCTAGCACACAACTGCCGAGTCCGACTTCAATCAAGAATCAAAACAAGTATACGAGATCTCGGGATAATCCCCTTACTGATGGATTGACGGATTGTCCTCCAAACTTTCTCTCTCTCCCTCTCCCCTTCCCTCTCTTTCATCCTTCCAGTCCTTCTTTTTCCCCCTTTCGATCCATCTCCCGTCTTCCCTTTATCGCGTCAATTCGCCCCCTAACATTTTCCAGTCAGGGAACCAATTAATTAGGCCAGCCACTAATCAGCTGACCTCAGGCTGAATTCCCGCCCACTGCCAGTACCGGTATGTGGTTCACATATCACCGAGATCACACATTCAAAGTTCAGCGAGTTTGGTTTCACAAGGAATGACAAAAGACATGACAAAATCAACTTGTGTAATATTTCTAAAAGCCTCACTAGAAGGGTAATGAGAAATTGAACCCCCCCCCCCCATCTCTTCTCCCTCCAACAATCAAACCATTTTCAATGCAACAATGATATGATGAGGATGGACCTGATGAACATTTGAGCAAGATCATGCCAACATAATTGGCTTGCCACTAAGACAACCTAACCTTGTTACCTCTAAATTGGGAGCCAACTTGCCCTAGATAGCATTATCCTCCAGCCCACCTCCCCCCCCCCCGAAAAACAAAGGAAAATAAGCATAATTCTGTCCCATAACTTAGTGACCACTGCATGACAAACTGAACAACCATACTCACCATTTTGATGGGGGGGGGGGGGGGGGGGGGTTATTTATTTATTTTGATCAGTACCGTGGGTGATTGTATGCCAAACACATGACTGGACAAGCAAAGACAGAAATCAACCTTAATAATGAACTGTGACCTTTACAGGATGAATGCCCTGTTTTGGCAAGACCAGTACAGTTTCAGAATGAGAAATGGATGTTGAGTTAAAAATCAGTAATAAAGGTTGAGGTGACACTTGCACCTCTGTATACAACACGCTGCCAGTGTGAACACAACATTCTGAATATTATGAACATAAAATAATCTAGAATGCTTCTACTGTGAGTAATCATTTCCAGCAATACCACCCAAGAGCCTACCAAACATTTTGCTTAAAAAGCAAACAAACAAACAATTTTTAAAACATACATATAGGGGAGAGAGGGGTTAATGAGGCCCCCTTTTTTACAATTCATCAAATATCTTGTTAATCAAAAGCAGCAGGTACATGGTAATGATTCAACTGATAGTTGTAGGTGACAGCTACATTATCCAATTACAATCAGAAAACCAATCATTTTAATTTGCATATCAATTAGCTTTAAATGACAAAGTTTTGGGGCCTCTTTTGCCCCAGTGGGATGGGGTAAAAGAGGCCCTCTTCAAACCTAGTTTGCATTCTCAATATATTACATGCACATTAATGAGTAAAACTGAAATTAATGTTACTGCATTCATAAAACAGTCAATACTGATAATGTATGTCTTACAAATACTTCCCTGTTTAATTAGTTAATTGATTAATTACTGTTGTGTATAGTGCGTGACACCCAAGATTTTTTTGTTCTCATTTCTGGTCACTGGACAGGTATGTGTATAATATGTTGTCCTACATGTTTTCCTGGCAGTGGACAAACACAAAATCAACTGTAGAAATATCTATAACTGATCAATCCCACTACAAGAAACAGTTTTACAGTACCACTTAGGTCACAATTTTAAGATACTGCCAATAAACTGATCCGAGTTAGTAGTGTCATCTATAATTCCACAAACTTCACATTTCTCAACCTCACAATCATCGCTTTGATTTTCACTTTCACTGAGAACAAGTGCCTTTGGTTCATCAGCAACACTTTCCTCCTGTCTACCCTTCTTCTGTTTCTGCTTTTTCTTGGTCTGTCTGTCCTGCTTCTTTGCTTTTTTACTTTCTTTTCTCTTCTTGTCCAATTTATGTAACTTGTAATTGAGCATGATGTTGCTCGGTTGTTGGCCGGCGTTAAAATTTTGCCGGGAAAGATAACACACCCTGAAATCAAGAAAAATGACAGTACTTGTTTCAATTTGTGATTGATTACATTAATTACTACTAAATTAACATCTAGTAAGTACAATTTTATACATGAATTAGGTGCACAGGTAAAACTACATTCATCAAAAACAGTCATCATAGAGCTTTTTGTACAGGGGGCCTCTTTTGCCCCGATGGTAGTCCTACAGTCATCCACCCCCAGTCAGAAAATAAAATAAAATTTCATTAAATTAAATATCATGCTAGCATGGGCAATAGTAGCTTTATAAAATACATAGAAAAAATATATAATATTCAGTAGTGTGTAGGTACAGTACTCACTAATCCAAAGTGGACAAGCCACTTTTCGAATTTCAGTTTGGAGATGCCTGTAGTTAACAGCTCCTCAGAGCCATTGGCTTAGGGGTATGGCTCATACATGATATTGCAAGTGAAGGCAGGGAAGTTGCCTCTCAGACCACATGGTCAGCCACTGGTTTGGCCTTGGCATATTTGAGTAGTAAGCAAACTTCTACTTAGGGGCCTCTTTTACCCCGGGGCCTCATTAGCCCCTCTCTCCCCTACACAAGAATGCATATTATATCTCTAGAGGTTCATAGTGATGATAAATAATGGTTATTCCTGTGTTCAAAGATAATGATGAATTATCAATTTAATCCATGAATTTCCTAGCAATACCATGAAGACATTGCTACCTTACATACTGTACCATACATTTGTCTATGAGATACAGTACAACTACGGTACTGCTAAAAAAAAAAAAAATGAATAAAAAAATGCCCTAGAAATTGGTTATAACTCAGTTAAGTCTGAGGCTGATGGATGCAAAATAATGCTTGTAATCACATCATCTGCCTCCAGAAACATCAACAGTTAAAGTGAGTGTTTATCTTTACTGGAAACAGAAAAAGGCCCTGGCAATGTAATTACATTGTGGAGGATTTTATTGACCTTTTTGTGTGCACTTGATCTTTAAAAAAGGGGCCAGTCGATCAGTACAAAAGTGTGCTCTTTGCATGATTGAACGAAGCCAGCTCTACCAACTGCACCTAGCGATCATCCATTGAGCTCCTCAATATTATATATCGATCTCGTCTGGGAAGTAGGTGGGGGGTAGCAATGCAGAAATGAACATTGCAACTTGAATAGACTCTCACAAATTCGCAATTAGTTAGTCTTTACGGTCCAGACTCTGGATATCAGAATGCTTCCTATCCCTCTGGCAATTCACTGAACTTAGCTTCAGATTTCTTTCGACAGTCTTCTAAAGTATGCTGCAACTAATGAGTTTCCTCAACTACAAAAGAATTTTCATTGATGAAGAATGTCTTTACTCATACTTTGAAAATGAAATACTCTCACTTAATTTTACTACATTACCAATTCAGTCAACTTTAATTCAATGGAATCCTGGTTTCATAAACACAACAAAATATTTCAAGCAAACATCATAAATCAGAAATTCAAATAAACTCAATTCATAGTTATACATGTAATATGACCCTGTTAAAACATGATGGGACACGACAAACAGACAGCAAATTTTGCATTCATGAACATAAACTACAGGGAAGCTTTTGCATAGTAGAATTATATGATATCTCTCACATTATCAACCCGTTGTGGTTGGGCTGTCTTCGCTACAACAAGCATTTCCCATAGACACCTGCCCAAGTTGGGAGTTGTCTTCAACGGGTTAATGGTCTGCATGAGCTCCGCAATTCATGGAGACACGCTAAGACTCTTGTTACACAAACACACACAAAATGTGGTACCAAATTTGGTCATCTTTTGAACAACCTTGTCTCAGACCGGCCTACTTTTGATATAATGCAGGCTCAAATGCAGGACCAAATTCATCATGTGATCGCATTGAGAGATGACATAATTCTCATCATGATATCAGCATCACCCGCAGCATGCAACCCTTTACAAACTGCACCAGAGAAATTATTTGTTCACAATTACATGGGGAGCTTCACTACGACAAAATATCCTGAAATATTTTCATGTAAAGACCGGCCCAAAATCGTTGGTGCAGAAATGCAAAAATTGTGGGCCCAAGTACCACAACTGGAGATGGCCCAGCAGTATACTGTATAGGGTAAAGTTTTGGTTGCTCTTGAATGTCTAGAATCAAGCCCTTCTCTGCTCCATATACAGTCCAGAATTTAAATAAAACCGGATGCAGGATATCAGGCGCGCCGGAAGCAGTTTTGGATTGGGGGGGGGCAAACATTGGAGGGGGCTCAAGATTAGACCATGCATATGTTACACAATATACACATACACACACACACACACACACGAACACACATCTATTATATATATATATACAAATATATATATATATATATATATATATATATATATATATATATATATATATATATATGTAAAGTGGCGTACGGTGGGTCGAAACATGGGGGAACCATAAAGTAATTTTGACGGTCTGTATATGCTTGTGCGTGTGTGCGTAAGCAATAATGGGACTACAATACATTACTGAATGTGATACATTCAACAACGCAGTCATTGAGGAACATTGTAAGTTTTCCTTACATGGATTATGGAATGACGGTGCGAAACGATCGACAAATTATATACTGTCAGCAACATAAGGTGAATGGCATAACAATAAAATGCGAGCGAGCAAAGCGAGCGAGCTTGAAAATTTTGATATTCTACAGTTCCAAAACTGGAGTTTTAATTGTAGCTATAATATATTTCGCTTTGGAAATAAATGGGGGCGCATCGGGCGCAACTGCTGGCAATTATTGGCAGCAACATTAGGAGAATTGCATAACGATTCAATGCGAGCGAGCGAAGCGAGCAAGCTTGAAAATTTTGACATTCTACAGTCCCAAAACTGCGGTTTGTAGCTACATCTTTCACTTTGGAAATTAATGGGGCGGCGCATCGGGCGCAACTGCTGGCAATTACTGGCAGCAACACTAGGAGAATGGCATAACGATTCAATGCGAGTGAGCAAAGCGAGCGAGCTTGAGAATTTTGACATTTTACAGTCCCAAAACTCCCGTTTGTAGCTATATCTTTCGCTTTGGAAATTAAGGGGGGGGGGCATCAGGCGCAACTGCTAGCAATTACTGGCAGCAACGTTAGGAGAGTGGCATAACGATTCAATGCGAGCGAGCGAAGCGAGCGAGCTTGAAAATTTTGACATGTTACAGTCCAATGTGACAGTAACAATAAATCCTGTTTATATAGTGCATATCACAAAAATTATATTAATTTCTTTAAAATAAAGGAAAACAGCCATGAGAGAGAGAAGGAAAACAAGGCAAGATAAAAAAAGTGATGTACATATAACAAAACATTGGTATACAGCACAAAGCTAATCAACGAACAAATTAAGGAAATATATTATAAAAAAACTAGACATTCCTGGCCATAATGATATCTCAGCAAGCTAACATTTGAAAGTTGTCTGTTTTGTTTGTTCCTTTGTTTATTTATCTTTCATGTTTCCACAATATGAGTCTTACCTGCCATTCATTGATAATAATTGACAGGGAATGGAAGTAATACATCATATATTCAGCAATAAATATTATGCAGGTTTAACCTATTCACCAGAGGGGAAAAATGTTCTCGCTTAACTAGTGCAGGAGTCTAAAATAAGCTCATTATGAATGATCTACACTGCACATGTAGTCTTGGTGCATTGAGAAGCAATGGGGGAATTCTCAATCTTTTGATTGTCTGGTTGTTTTGTCTGTTTGTCTGTCACTTCTTCCTGTCATTTCAAGCATGAAAGAGCCATGAAAAAGGGTGTGGAATGCGATATGACAAGGTTAAATTGTTGCTTACAATGACAAAATTTGTAGCATTGAAGATGAATCAGTTTTGGTGCATATTTTACTGACTGAATGACATTTCCTGAAATCCCAAGCTGACTGGCAGTGAACATTACTTGACCCTCTGAACTCAATTGCTTAGGTGGACTGTTGTTCACTTTGCAGTAGACAAATAAACAAACAAAGTGAGAGAAGAGGGTGTACTTCACACATCTACTCACATAGCATATGGGCAAGAAAGGGACAAACTGTCTTGCAGGTTGCAATTTGCTAATTATATGCCAAACATGGTTTGTTGCCAATTGAGTGACCGCTCGAAGTTCTGCACTAACCCTTTGGGCCCTAGATTGTTTGCTGCTGCATTTGTGCATGTGTACATGTGAGTGTGTGTGTATGTGTGTGTGTGTGGGGGGGGGGGGGGTGCAGTGTGCAAAAATCTGTGATTGTCTTCAGCTGGTTCACATAATACTCTACCTCTGGATCATCCAACCCTAACATTTATTCTCTATCACTACAAATCAATTCTTCTCCACCAAAGCAAATTTCTGTGAAAACTGCATACTGCTTCTTTCGGTACCAGTATATAAAACACAGGTTGACATTGTCAGAAAAGGTTCTGCAAGGGTTAACTATTTGGTGGGGTGGTTTCATGGTATATCATATTCTTTCTTGGATGTGAGTGTGGTCCTAAAATGATCTACTCAATATCCTCGTCTCTGTAATCATTTTCTTTCCACCCTCAGGAGATCTATATACCCACATCACTAACTGCTCTACCACATATCACCACAGAAACCTTTAAAGAATGGTTAGATATTTCTTTCCCAGCATTTTTACAATGTTAGGGCTACCAGCATTTACATTTAGTTAAGGCCACCGCACACTACACGATCCGACTGGTCTTAAAGTCTTAAGCCAAGCTGGGTCTTAAGACCAGTCGCACGACCGGACACCGCACACTATACGACCCGACGGTAAAGCGTGCGCAGTGCGCACTGCGTGCGTTTGCATTTTGCTGCATTGTGAATGGCTGAAAGCTCACGACTGGTCGTAGAGATTCAACATGTCAAATCTCTACGACTGGCGCTAAGACCCAGTCGTACGACTAGAAAATGGCAAGACTGTGACGTCACACTTCTAGTCTTAAGGTCTTAAGACCGGTGAATCGGGGCAAAATCGTGTAGTGTGCGGCGGGCTTTAAGGAGAGCCACTAATAGAAAAATTGAAATATGACTCATGAATATTATGGCTATAAAAATTGATAGGCCAGAGGCCAGTATCAACGAAAAAAATACGCAAACAAACAACAAATACTTTGCTTAAAGGTAGAATATTCAACAGATTGAGAACTACACACTCTAATCAGCAGATTCTAAGGCAGTTGATTTCATATTCTGCACAAACTGGTTTACGGATTCTGATTTTGATTCTGACTCTGATGATCTTCACTGATGAGATATAGGAAATATTAAAAGGCTTCTGTAAGAGTCAGTACCATTCTGTGCATCAATCAGCAATAAAGTTATACATATCTGAGCTGTATGGCCTCACTGATTACATGACCGACAGTCCATTTGGGTAAATTAATTTGTTAGTCAGACCACAACACATGAAAAGAGCGAGGCAATTTAAGCTGCATTATATCTCACTGGCCTGCCTTCACTATAGGCCTATGTAACATGATCATCATGATATGAATAACTGTTATACAAGAACAGTATGTGAGTAACACAAGACTGTCAAGAGCATTGTTATACTGCACTCTTCGCGTTCGGGCTGGTCGCAGTTACAGTGTCAGTGACAGTAACATTTAACATGATTCCACTAGATAGAGCCCTACACATTCATCTTCAGTTATGCCAATGCTGTTATTCATGTTATCATATACTAGTATGTGTTGAGCTTGGCACATTTTCACCAACTGAGAGATGTCACACTACTCACAGACAGTTGGCAAACAAGTGCCTCAGCGATTGGAGTTAAATCATAAATCTATATCATAAACCAACAAATAAATCTTCTTGAGGTGTATTTTACTTCTTCATACCCTCAATGTCAAATAAAATCATGTCCTACGTGTTTTTAAAAGAAAAAAAAATATGATTGCTAACTCTTAGTTTTATGCCGATCACGTTGATGAGTTTTTGAGGTACCGTACAAGTACCTAGAAGTAAAGCAGACACGGCTACGCTACGTCCCGAGCGGCAAGCTTTCACAGGCGTACCGGGGGACTTACGGCTATGAGGCGAGGAGCTGGGCGGATTTCAGCGCCAGCCCTCCTCGCTGTAAGTTAATACTGAAAATACGCTCTCACCACCAATTAGAAAACGTCAAACTTACTTGTAATTTTCTTCGGCTTGGTATCATCCATAGTACTAATCACATGGCACGGGATAGTCACGACCTGAGAAGATTCCAGCGCAGTCACGGATTTTGAAGAACAGAACGACGAGACCGATCGGGTATTTCGACTGCACAGCTGCGGTTTAGCTAGTTACCGTGGGCGACGCAACGGGCGGACCGCACGCAAAGCTGCTCTCAGATGATGGCACTCACTCTGGTGAACCATGGAGCTACTAGTCCATGGGTGAACTGACGTCTGTGGTGGGACCATCGACAGAAAAGGGGATCCCCCTAAGTGCCCCCCCCCCCCCCCCCCCCCCTCCGTTACAGACACGAGTCGCAATAGCGCCCTCTCTGTTAAGCACATGATAATTAATTTTCTTAAAAGCAGGCAGCTGGCTGGAGGATGATGCGTACCGTTGTATCTTCCTCAGTTCCTCGTGATGTTAAATTTTTTTTTTTCGGCGTACACTTGTACATTGTTTTATTCTTTCTTTCCTTTCTCTCCTTTTCTCCATTCATCATCTTCTTCAGCTTAGGTCAGCCGATTAACCCGGGAAGTGGAACCAGAAAACTGCGCTGAAGGCCTTTTTTGTTTGTTTGTGTTGATTGTCAGCTGATTAAAACTCGGAGGTGCCACCAGGAATATGAATTCACACACACACACACACTCATGACCCTCTTTATGATTGCAATAATAGTTCAGATATTCGCAACGTTGAAATGATGGTAACCATACTCATGATAAAAAAGATAATAATCTTTATCATCATCATCATCATCATCATCATCATTATCAAAACGACAGTTTCTATTATTATTTTCACATTAGTGCCTCTTCTATGATCTAAAGGAGACTTAATATGTGTGAGACGCAACAAGACCAAAGAGGTTACATGAATTCAAATTTACAAGAGTACCTTCAGACATGCATGTGGGTTGAGTGCATGCAACAATATTAAGACCCTGTCCCACTGCACTTGAAGAGTTTGTTCGCAAAAACCGATAAGTCCATTTTTGAAGATTTTGAAGTACGGTCTCTGTCATAAAGTACAAAATAATACCTTTTAAATGATATATTGGTCACTACATAACATGAAGGTACATTTTTGAAGTTATGGTCAAAAGAAACACAAATTTTCTTATTATTCTCTCTATTTTTCTTGACCTTTAATCGCAAATATCTCCATTTGGCAAATATGGACTTATCGGTATTTGCGAACAAACTCTTTCACTTATATATGAGTATATGAATATAAGAACGACCCAAGTCCATGGAAGATCATTTCGAGTAAACTAAAAAAAATAACTTCATATCTTTTTTATTTGTCCAATAATATTCTATTTAACTGTGATGGGAAGGCAACATTGTATATACAAATTAGAACATATATTATTATGACAATTAACATTTACATTAATTGTGGAGAGGCCATTTTGTGTGGTGGACTTGGGTCGTTCTTTGATTCATATGGACTTGGGTCGTTCTTTGATTCATATACATGATATTCTGCTATAGAGATGGGAGAAGGATGAGAGAGGGCGCTATTATATGAATGTAAGAATGACCCAAGTCCTTCATTCTTACATTAATATAAGATTTAACTCATTCATTTCAGGCACTTCCGGGCGTAATTAGGATTTATCATTATATTATATACACAAGATCCATGCATAAGCTACAATTTCCCATGTCAAACTGAATTTGGCCAAAAATTGGACTTGGGTCGTTCTTATATTCATATACTCATATATCAAAGAGGATGTAAAACGTAAAAAATCTTGCCATCCATTGGAAAACGCTACGCATCCGCCGTGTATTCATCGCATACGTGTTTCATACGCTCTATCCATCGAGGATCCGTCCACTGTGATTTCATCCGCGCAAAAAGTTTGAAGCTGCTTATGCCCAGTCACATATAAACACGGATGCTCAAGGATCTATACACGGTGATCCGGGGAAATCCGGGGACGTCCGGGGAGATCCGGGGAGATCCGGGATATTGGTATGACTGTACACACTGTAACTAATCAGCACGGCAGCTAAGGCCGGAAGAGCGCGGCGTCTACACGGACAAACACGGCATCTACGGTACACGGCAGCTACACGGATCAACACGGCATCTACACGACAGCCACACGAACCACCCCGGATTGCTCTGCCAGCACGGCAATCCCCTGAAGACGCCGGATGTTTTTGACCTGCAGATGTTGCCTTTTTGGCCTCCTGGCGTCAACACGGATCTCTCCCCGGATCAGATCCGGGGTGGTCCGGGGTGATCCGGGAGGTCTATGTGACTGGGGCATTAAAACTTTTAGAACGGATGAACTTTCCGCTGTGTACGATGTAAATCCGCGACATACGAGCAACAAACGTTGTATGTCCGTTATCATCCCTTAAACGTCCGCTGTATCCTCTCTGCATCCTCTGGGCATCCTCGCAACTCACATCCAGGATGTAAGCGTATTATATATGCATCTCGTATCGGCGTACGTGATGCATCCGCTTCATCCGCTCTGCATCCGCTCTACATCCGCTCTTTCCGCCATGCGTCCGTTTCGCAGTTATATCCGGTAACCCCTCCGGAGCTGTCATCCCCTTCCATCCGCTTTCATCCGCTATAGGCTTCCGATGAACATCCGTTTAACATCCCCGCTACATACTACCAACGTCCGTTCTTTTTCCGTTCTGTTTTCGCCAATTTTCGCCAATATTGTCAATTTCTGGAGCGGATGAAAGCGGATGGAGCCACCCCCGAAATTTTGCGTGTCCGCTGTGTCCTTTCTGCATACGTTTTGTGTCCATCGGCCAGTGGGACCGGGCCGTTAAGTTTGGTGGAATTCAGTGAGAGTGTGTATGAAAATCGAACAATTTGTTCAAAAGTTATGAATTTTTGTAGTTTCTGCTAAGTCACGGCTGGATGAGAAGACTACTATAGCTTGTGATGTCACTTGTGTACAACGATATAATGGGAGAATAAAGAAAATTCAACATATTTCCATTTTTCTCCCATAACAAAAGAACACTCGACTTCTCCGGCTCTTATAGGCTGGGAGAATAATATTACCCTTAACATACGTCAGTAACAAGTCGAAGAAAATAACAATGTGCACTTTATTCAAAAAGTAAAGTTTTTTTTTTTGAAATTCTCTTTTCTTTTTTCCTCATATCGTTGTACGCATGTGACATCATATTCTTTAGTAGTCTTCTCATCCAGCAGTGACTTAGCAGAAACTTAAAAAATTCATAACTCTTGAACAGATTGTCCAATTTTCTCCAACTTTCCCTGATGTTTTCTTCAAAATTGTTGTCTTCACTCAATCATGAAGGTGCAGTGATTACAACACATGGGGGAGCTTGTCTCTCCCTTGCCTAATGCCCCAGTCACATAACACGGATGCACAAGGATCTACACTGTGATCCGGGGAGATCCGGGGAGATCCGGGATAGTTTCGACCTCGATGGAGTGTCGACGAGCGTTGATATGACTGTACACACGGATTAACACGGCAGCTACACGGCTGCAGCCAGACGGACCACCCCGGATTGCTCTGCCAACACGGCAATCCCCGGATGACGCCGGATGTTTTTGACCTCCAAAAGTTGCCGTGTTGGCCTCCCGGATGTCCCCGGATTTACACGGACATACACGGATGTCCAAGGCGTCAACACGGATCTCTCCCCGGATCACCCCAGATCAGATCCGGGGTGGTCCGGCGTGATCCAGGATGTATATGTGACTGGGGTATTAGACCGATAGCTGTTGTTGGAAATAAGAGATGATGATTATGACGAAGAAGATGAAGATGAAGAAGAAAAAGAAGAAGAAGAAAGAAAAACAAGAAAGACAGAAAAGAAGAAGCAGATGATGATGATGAGGAGGAGGAGGGAATCGGGTAAATAACTTTATTATTGGCATTACAGAAATTTCATGAATATTACATTTTTATGGATTAACATGTTTATGCATGAATGTATGATAACTAGGGGAAATGTTTTAATTGATGACATTTTATACAAAAAGATTCTTCAGATTTCATCAATACTATACAAAAGAAATCAACATTATGCTGCAATCTTGACATCTCCAGTGCATGGGAATGCAGCCTGAGAGATGCGTGCTCAATATTACACTCTCATTGGTGTTCTTTAACCCATTCTGTGCCAATAAATGAGCACAAATTCCACGCACAAACCTATGGACAGGTATTTGATATGGCACACAGGGGGTTAATTAATGTATGTTAATAATAACTACCAATATTAAGTTTATATGGCGCCTTTTCTATATAGAGTGCTTCAACACTAATATTTCAACAAAATACAAGACATTAAGAATAGGCCCACCTATACGGACGAAAACAGAAGAGGGGGGAAAATGAAACAAAACAACACAGCAACCACTAACTTTAGACTTGTCGGATCATTAACCAGCTATAAAGAGGTCTTAATTTTGGAACAAAAAGTGTTAACCAGTTGTTGTTTTTTGTTAATCAATTTGTATTAAGTGCTTCCTGGATGTTTTGAGGAGACAGTTTTCAGGATTGTGGCGCTGCAACACTGAAGGATGTAGTGTTTGGACTTTTGTCGTTAAAATTCCACCTTTGATTCATTTTTTTAAGAAATTGATCCTCATTATAGATTTAAAGGCAGAAACAATTTACTTGGGTGAAATTTGCATTTCGATTTTCCATTTATAATTGTCCTAACTTCGTGTAATAAAGAATATTTTGGGAATGTAAAAAGTCTTCAGTGAATCACAAGGGTTACAAACTGGAAACAAAGTGCTAATAAAAGGTGGGACCCTCCCTTTGACATGACCATCTCAAAACCAGTTTGCATGAAATAAACTTTTGATTTCTTTTATAATTGTATGCTCGTTGATATTTCATATCATCTCACAAAAAGTTAATACACTTGTATTCCATCCCAGCCAAAACTGTACGAGCTTATCCTCGAAGTCAGCTATAAACTTGAGGTTAGTGATCACAGTCTGAACGTAACTACTACGGCCAACATCTTGTCCAAGGATGAAGGCATCTGGAAGGATTCGAAACCCGGACCTATAATGCTGACAAATTCAGAGATTTCATTAAACCAGGGAGGTGCTCTCACCTCCCTGATTAAACTAGCAGTGCTTCTGATATGAAAGGGATTCTTCAAACTTGAGGATCACTACCTGTTTTGTGATAGTAATGTTACACATTCAGTCAACGTAGATGGCGCGCTGTATGATTATACATGTACTCAATTCCACACTGTAGCAGGTGCAGTCACCTTTACCAAGAACAGACGCATTTACGTTGTGCTGCAGTTAGCAGTGGACCGACCGTATGTTCTCATTGGCGTCGCTCAGTGGAACATTCGCTCATGTTTTCGAATTCTTCTTTCTCTTTGCGGCCTATCACGAAGATGAACCTGACCTGCGTGTTTGTTTTGAGGGGGAATTGAACGTGGTCCTTATACTCAGAAGCTGATGCAAAATGGCCTAAAATGAGATTTTGGATTTTTTATTTCTTTTCTTGGTTCATGGACCTATAGGTTTTCCCATCCATTTTCGCACTTTTGTCATTCAATTTCAAAGATTTATATCCAATTTCGTCCCGAGAAGCACGTGGAACGCAAATCCTAACTTCATTTTCGTCAATTGTCATTGTTATTCGTTTTTCGTCAAACATTTTCGAAGACATAGCATTCAGAATCGTCAATACGGTCATTCAAATTCATCCCTCCCCCTGACGGATCGCAGAATGTGAAGATCAAATTCGTTTTTGTTCACACAATTTCATGAATTTTTCATTCAAATTAGCATGGGCGTCACCAGGGGGGGTGCGTTGGGTGCGAACGCACCCCCCTTCAGATCAAAAAAAAAAAAAAAAAATTAGTCTGCGAGTGACCTCAACGGCGGACGCTAAATAATTACTCTTTTCTAATTTTGTTTATATTTTGCACCAGGGACACACACACACACACACACACACACACACACACACACACACACACACACACACAAAATCAATTCGCACCCCTGTTTCTGGCAGCACTGATTTTGTACATATCTATTACTATCCTACAGTGTTTACTATTTATCGACCGTACTATAAATCCGTACGATACGGAGCACTTATACACGTTTGCCCCATCCCACATAATCATAATATCCGCGATGAAAAGATTTTCTTGCTTTTTTTTTAGAATTCAAGAAATCTGTCCAATTATTTCACCCAAAAGCAGTGGCGTAACTACGGAGCGGGAGGGGGGGGGGGGGGGAGGTGGGTGCGCCCCCTCCCAGTCCGCTGGTTTAAAAAAAAAAAAAAAGACTTACCGAAATAGTATTCTTCAAGTGTTAGTAAACTGCTTTTGAATGAAAGGGTGATCAAGAAATAAGATATTTTTCTATGATTTCTTTTAACCATAATTAGATAGGTATATAGTGTGAAACATTGTTCAAAAAGCCCGGACCCGACAAAAGATTGTGATTCAGCGTGATTCCTGGTTGGCATTCTGCATATAAGCAGGATGTGTGCAGTGTACTCAGTACATCCGAACGAAGAGTCGCTACAATGTTGCGCAATGTGATGTAGAATGTACACTTTTGTACCTTACGCTTCGTTATATCAAAGCTAGATCATTGATTTTGCAGTGTTGCTTTACATACTAGTCTATGTAAAAATGTCTTGCATTGCCAATAAAAAGACTTGACCTGGGCTAATTCCTAACTTTTCCATGTACATTTCAAGACACACACACAAACAAACACGCACAATTAGTTTAGGGGATGCTCTAAAGTGCAGATTTTGGACATCCTTTCCCCGCTTGGTCACTTCGACGCCACCTCGCTGGTCATACCTCCCCCAGTCATGAACATAAACCCACACCCTTGACTACCAGTGGCGGATCCAGGGAGATGGGCGCACCGGGCGCACCGGGCGTCCCCCCCCCCCTCCCCCTTTAATTTCCAAAGCGAAATATATATATATATAGCTTCAAACGGCAGTTTTTAGACAGTAAAATGTCAAAATTTTCAAGCTCGCTGGCTCCTCTCGCTCGCATTTAGTCGTAATGTCATTCTCCTGAAGTTGCTGCCAGTAATTGCCGGCAGTTGCGCCTGGTGCGCCCCCCCCCCCCCTTAATTTCCAAAGCAAAAAAATAAATAAATAAAAAAATAGCTACAAACGGCAATTTGAGGACTGTAAAATGTCAAAATTTTCAAGCTCGCTCGCTCCGTTCGCTCGCATTTAATCTTTATGCCATTCTTCTGATGTTGCTGCCAGTAATTGCCTGCAGTTGCGCCCGGTGCGCCCCCCTTAAAATATGGCTAAGAACGGCAGTTTTTGGACTGTAAAATGTAAAATTTTCAAGCTCGCTCTCTTCGCCGCTCGCTCGCATTTAATCGTTATGCAATTCACCTGATGTTGCTGCCAGTAATTGCCAGCAGTTCCGCCCGGTGCCCCTCCCCCCTTAATTTCCAAAGCGAAAAACATATGGCTAAGAAAAGAACGGCAGTTTTTGGACTGTAAAATGTGATATTTTCAAGTTCGCTCGTTCCGCTCGCTCGAATGTAATCATTATGCTCTCCTGATATTGCTGTCAGTATTTGCCAGCAGTTGCGCCCGATGAGCCCCCTTAAATTCTAAAGCAAAGAAATATAGCTACAAACGGCAGTTTGTTTGTTTTTTACTGTAAAATGTCAAAATTTTCAAGCTCGCTCGCTCGCTCGCTCGCATTTAATTGTTAAACGCAATTCTCCTGATGTTCCTGCCAGTAATTGCCGGCAGTTGCGCCCGGTGCGCCCCCCCCCCCCACCTCCTTTATTTCCAAAGCGAAAAAGTATGGCTCCAAATTGCAGTTTTGGGACTGTAAGATGTCACAATTTTCAAGCTCGCTCTCTTCGCTCGCTCGCATTTAATTGTTATGCCATTCACCTGATGTTGCTGCCAGTAATTGCCAGCAGTAAGATGCGCCCGGTGCGCCCCCCTTAATTTCCAAAGCAAAAAAAAATACGGCTACAAAAGGCAGTTTTGGGACTGTAAAATGTCAAAATTTTCAAGCTCGCTCGCTGGCTCGCTCGCATTTAATTGTTATGCAATTCTCCTGATGTTGCTGCCAGTAATTACCGGCAGTTGCACCCGTTGCGCCCCACCCCTCCTTTATTTCCAAAGCGAAAATATATGGCTACAAACGGCAGTTTGTGGACTGTAAAATGTCAAAATTTCCAAGCTCGCTCTCTTTGCTCGCTCGCATTTGATTATTATGCCATTCACCTGATGTTGCTGCCAGTAATTGCCAGCAGTTGCGCCCGGTGCGCCCCCCTTAATTTACAAAGCAAAAAAATATGGCTACAAACGGCAGTTTTGGACTGTAAAATGTCGAAATTTTCAAGCTCGCTCGTTCGCTCGCTCGCATTTAATTGTTATGCAATTCTCCTGATGTTGCTGCCAGTAATTACCGGCAGTTGCGCCCGTTGCGCCCCACCCCTCCTTTATTTCCAAAGCGAAAAAATATGGCTACAAACGGCAGTTTTTGGACTGTAAAATGTCAAAATTTCCAAGCTCGCTCTCTTTGCTCGCTCGCATTTGATTATTATGCCATTCACCTGATGTTGCTGCCAGTAATTTCCAGTAGTTGCGCCCGATGCGCCCCCCTTAATCTAAAAAGCAAAAAAAAAAAAAAAAAATGGCTACAAACGGCAGCTTTTTGGACTGTAACATGTCACAATTTTCAAGCTCGCTCGCTCCGCTCGCTCGCATGTAGTCGTGATGCCCCTGATATCGCTGCGAGCAATTTGTCGTTTCACACCGTCATTCCATAATCCATTTATAAGGGGTACAACCCTCTCCGGCACTTCCACACCGTCCCCCCACCCTTGCTCGCTCCCTCGCATACTACCCCCACCCCCCCCCCCCCCCCCCAAGATGAAATCCTAGCTACCGGCGCGCCGGTGCCCTTTCCCCGCTTGGTTTCCCTCAAAAAACAGTAAAAGTCTAGGGATTGAGAGCTTCCTATATTCCAAATGTCTGTCCAAAAAATCTCGTAAACATTTAGTGTCAAAACGCACCCCCCTTGAAAAAAAGCTGGTGACGCCCCTGATTAGTCAGATATTGTCGATTTTTTATTTTGATGCTGAACCAACTTAAAGCCGACATATTTGTACTTTCTCTCGTAAATTGTATCATTACACATTAAACCATTTGCTTAGACAATACACACGAAAAACATGACTGCCAACCAAAATTGATTGAAGGATAAACGACAGTTAAAAGTCATAACCCATCCCAGGACAGTATATGTCAGTGTCACATTTGAACTTTAACTCGTAATGTTCAGGTTTTCGCATCATAATGCATGAAGCAAACTTTAAATTTTGTACCCTGGAAAGCAGCAAACATAATCATGTTATCCATTCTTTGACATTAAACAGGCTACAATTCTACACTCAATTTGTGTTTTTAATCATGTTTGCCTAGAAATCGTTTGTCAGTGTTTTCGTTTGCGAGATGGTACGTCTGTTTGTATCAGTGTGTACTCGGATTGTTTGTGTGAGTGTCTGTATCTGTGGTTCTGTGTGTGTGTGGGGGGGGGGGGGACACTTGTGTGTATGTTAACTCCTGAATGCAAAATGTGAACGGTTACAGAAAAAAAAACATGAATGACTGGAAAATCACACCGGATAGAGAAATGAGACGAATATGAATGAAAATTTAACGAAAATGATTGACAAAAGACGAAATCGATCCTGCTGTTTTGCGTGCTGCGAGTGAGACTGACGAATTTGAACTGTAAATGACGAAAATGTATGCCCAAACACTAAATTGAATAGACTTTGTTTGAAAATGAACGACGAAAGACGAATTTGAAAGTAAGATTGGCCTGTTCCCGACATCGCGCGACGAAATTGAAGTAAAAATTGAAATTGAATGAAAAAAGTTTGAAAATGAATGGCCAAACCTATAGTATACTAGTACTACACACATGGACGAGTAAGGAAGGTCTTGCTTTGATCCCATCATCACCGCCGCCATCTGATTATGTGCATC
This sequence comes from Diadema antillarum, assembly GCF_040938485.1. Lineage (NCBI taxonomy): Eukaryota > Metazoa > Echinodermata > Echinoidea > Diadematoida > Diadematidae > Diadema > Diadema antillarum. Next base: position 138,149 of record NW_027271380.1, read on the forward strand.
TTAATTAGTAGGCCTTATCATTCAGGTGCTTGGATAATGACGATTGTGACATAGTGCATCGACCACAGAACTCTAAGAGTTCTGTGGCATCGACACTGACAAAAGAACCATTTCCCTCATTGCGGCCTTATTTTGCTGAGGTGCCTTTTCATTCTCAACTGCCTTTGAATAAACACCTACGAAAGGGAGCAGCCAGTGGCGTATCTAGGGAAAACGGCGCCCGGGGCAAGCGCGAAAATTGCGATCCTAATTTCTGAAAAAATGTTCAACCCAACCCCTTCCTGGTAGGGACTTTAAACCAAGTGCACATGATATGCTTTTTCAAGCACTTAATAGGGGTCTTTTGAGAGTGATTTAAATGTAATGAATTTTGATAAATTTTGGCGAGCGAGCGCAGCGAGCGAGCCGAAAATTTTTGTATTTCAGCTTACAAAACATGGAATTCTTATCATTTTTTTGCTTATCAAATCTTACAATTCTAATCAAGATATAGTGACGGCCTGATAGATAACGATTTATACGTACAAACTGAGGACTTTAAAAAATACTCTAAATTAGTACGCGCGAGTGAGCCGAATTTGTATATTTCCGCGTCATCATCACGTTTTGTTCTTATCACTTTTTTATATATAAATTTTGGCGAGCGAGCGCAGCGAGCGAGCCGAACATTTTTGTATTTCATCTTACAAAACATGGAACTCTTGTCATTTTTTGCTTGTTAAATCTTACAATTCTAATCAAGATATAGTGACTATCTTATAGATAACGATTTACTGTATACCAACGAACAGAGGATTTGAAAAAATACTCTATTTTATAGTACGAGCGAGTGAGCCGAATTTGTATATTTCCGCGTCATCATCACGTTTTGTTCTTATCACTTTTTTATATATAAATTTTGGCGAGCGAGCGCAGCGAGCGAGCCGAACATTTTTGTATTTCATCTTACAAAACATGGAACTCTTGTCATTTTTTGCTTGTTAAATCTTACAATTCTAATCAAGATATAGTGACTATCTTATAGATAACGATTTACTGTATACCAACGAACAGAGGATTTGAAAAAATACTCTATTTTATAGTACGAGCGAGTGAGCCGAAATTTGTATATTTCCGCGTCATGATTACGTTTTGTTCTTATCTTTTTTGACTTTTTTTGCGCCCCCCCCCCTGTATGTTCGAAACCATTTGGCGTCCTCTTGATCCGATCGTTTCAGAACGAATGAAATTGCAGCTGCTGCTCCGAGTAACATTTTTCCTGCTAAATATAAAATGATATGTGTGAACACAATAGACATTGTCATTTTGTCCGCGTCATCGTCACGGGGTTTTTCTTTTGTTTTGTTTTGTTTTGTTTTTTTGATAAATTTTGGCGAGCGAGCGCAGCGAGCGAGCCGAAAATTTTTGTATTTCATCTTACAAAACATGGAACTCTTGTCATTTTTTGCTTATTAAATCTTACAATTCTAATCAAGATATGGTGACGGCCGTATAGACAACGATTTATACCAACAAACTGAGGACTTGAAAAAATACTCTAAATCGTACGAGCGAGTGAGCCGAAATTTGTATATTTCCGCGTCATCATTACGTTTTGTTCTTATCTTGTTTGATTTGTTGTTGTTTTTTGCGCCCCTCCCGTTGGCGCCTTCTTTTGATCAGAACTAAAGATATTGCATTCGCTGCTCCGTGAAACATTTTGCCTGCTAAATATAAAATGACATGTGTGATCACAATAGACATTGTCATTTTGTCCGCGTGATCGTCACGTTTTGTTCTTACCTTCTTTTTTATATAAATGTTGGCTATCGAGCCGAAAATTTTGTATTTCAGCTTACAGAACAGGGAATTCTTGTGTGAACACAATAAACATGGTCATTTTGTTCGCGTCATCATGTTTTGTTTTTATCTTGTTTGATTTGGTTTTCTGCCCCCCCCCCCCCCCCCCTTTCCGGGCGAGTTTTCTTCTTCTTCTTCTTCTTCTTTTCTTTTTTCTTTTTTTCCCCTTCTTTTTCTTCGTTTTTCTTTTTTTTCTTCTTCTTCTTTCTTTTTTTTTCGTTTTTTTGCGCCCCCTAGGAGTGGCGCCCGGGGCACGTGCCCCCCTTGCCCCCCCCCCCCCCCCCTAGATACGCCACTGGGAGCAGCAAACCCGAAAAATGACAGTTTTCCTATCACAAAATTGAAAATTGCTGAAGTGGACACTTGTGGACAAGCATGCAACCTGGCTTTAATGACAGGACACATCTGCAATCTGTACGGTTAATGTCCGTGTCAACTCTGGAACAATGTGTGAAAAATTGGAAAATTTAGATTACAAATCACAACCAACCTGCCAAAAAATTGCTTTCTCTTAAGTACGCGCATTTCGCAAATGAAATTACTTGAGCGATTATTTCCCAATGTATACAGTACAACTGCACATGTATTTTTATTGATTTAAGAGAGTAATTAGGTTCTGCCATTTTTTTTTTTTCAGATTTCTCAAAGCTCTGTCTTGTTTTTATCCAGGATGGTTGTCGGCAGTAATGTTAAGATCAAAGCAGGAAAGCATGTTTAAAATGCTTTTGTGCCACTATTGACAGAAGCAGTTGCGTGAATTAACGAGCGAAGAACGTCCATGCCTGGTTGTACCCAAGGAGGTTGAAATGAATATTCCGTGCACAGAATTTTGATGAAAAATTTGGGAAACGTTAAACCCCCAAAGGCACTTAATCTATGGAGGGGAGCCGAGCTGGGGGGGGGGGGGGGGGGGGAGGGAGGGGTAATTTGAAGGGAATATCCCTATCCAACATGAGGGAACTTTAATATTTTTGTGATAGAAGTGACAGAGTTTGTGCACGCTTTTGATGAAATATTCGGAAATTTGTCAATCTCAAAAGTGCACTAAGTCCATGGAAAGGGACCGAACAGGGAGAATTGTTCATTTTCAGAATGAAAATTCAACGATCTGGTACATGCACTCTTCGGGTGATAATATCTAGACAAGTTTATAGCCCCTGGACTAAATAGGCGAGCTATATGCCTGTTTAGTACCTCCTTGCACTTCCTCGGTTCACCACGTTTGTGTCACTTATTTACAGCACTGAGCCTGCTTTATACACTGCAAAAGGTCCGGTGTTAAATAGTGAACACCGAGCTGGTGTTAAATTTTCGGTGCTCATTTATGGTGTTAAATTAACACCTCCGGGTGTCATTTCCAAATATAAAACTGTTTTTGAAGAGTTTCTTAGTAACTGCACTTCTTGTTGATTTTTAATTTAAACAAGGCGATCAAGAATTTTACATTAAAATACTAGATTTTTGAAAAATGTGAAAATGAATTTACACCACAGTAACACCAGCTGGTGTGGTCTCTTATTGAAGCTGGACGGGTGTTAAACCATTAATATTACCACCAACAAATATCAAATCAACACCATGTGGTGTCATTTTTGAATTAACACCAGTACAGTGTCAAAATAACACCAGGTACAGTGTCAAATTAACACCACGAAGTGTCAGGTGAACACTTTTCAACACCATCACAGTGCATTTTCTACACCTGTGGGTCTGGTCCTCTATTGAAGTTTGATCGGTGTTAGATTTAACACCCATGGTGTTAAATCTAACACCGATGTTTTTACAGTGTACAGTATAATCGCACCATTGTTGTTCTTTGTGTAAAGCATACACACTCAAACACATAGGCCTAGTGTTATATGGTTCTCTGCATTAGTAAAGTCTCACGACAAAACAAGCACAAATGATGATGGGGGGGGGGGGGGACGACAGGGAAAGACTTTATATGCTTATGTCTTTTCAGTCTAAACTGAATAGTGTGACAATCAGTGAGATTCTTTCGACAATGTCATATACATGCTTCTTTCCCACAGATCGATGTTCTGAACGGCAGTGATGATTATGCTGAAGTATTTTCATCGATTATTACAGTGATTGAGGAAAGGACACACACACACACACACACACGCACGCACGCACGCACGCACGTAGGCCCTACAAAATTCTTCCAGATGAAAACAATGGAGAAAAGGATACAAAACGAGAGAAGAAAAAACATAAGATGTATGGAACGATGAAATACAATAGACTACGAATAGTTTACGGACACAACCCATTCTTATCCAACAAAGCTTTAACAAACTCTCTTCAACTGATTTCTGAACTAGTGTTATAAACAAATGCGCAGATTCCCATAGAAGGAACATTGCCAAATTGTGTACGTTTGCTTAGTTAACGATTTCCTTTACATTTGAAGTTACCTCCTTTGAAGAAAGGACCTCGTATACCACAAACACACACCGCAAAACACAAGAAAAAAGTTACTTGAGGTAAGAAACATTGAAGACATGTAGGCCTACAAGATAAAGACAAAAAGAGTATTGACCGATAAAGGACAGTGGACTAGTATGGATTCATCAATCCATAACATGGGAGAAACAAAAGCTTTCTGGAGCGAACACAATGAAAGTGAGATAACAGATTTTCAGCCGCAAAGAATAATGCAGGTCAAAGGCGGTTGGACCAAGGAGGTATGAGAGAACATACCTCCTTGGTTGGACTAAGGCGTTCAATACATTGGTGCCAAGAAATGGGCGCTAAGCTTTTGGCAAAGCGATGATAGTTCTACGCGTAAAAGAGAAAACGGGACAAATGTGATGAGAGAAAAAGATGGGTTTCTGAGAAAAAAGGTCATAAAAAACAACAAAAAGTTCAAGAAATCAAGAATGTGTTTCTTCGTGTTTTTTTTTCCTTCAAATTCTTTATTTATTGTTTTTGGTATTATAGGTTTTTGGTTTTAGGTCATAATAAGAAAATATGGAATAGATGAAAGCAAAAAGAAAAAAATGCACCTACAAACACTGAAGTGGCACTTTTTAATAACAGAGTGAGTAGACCTACAAATTTGTTGTTATTTCCTATTTATTAGTTTTCCGTTATGGATTCTCCACGCGTTCCTCTACATGATCTAGTGTAGGATTATGGTTAGCCGGAGTACCGTTTTAATTGTGCAAACAAGGGTTAGAAATCACTAATGACCATGAAGCATTGTACTCTACAACAGGTGTGTTGTTACGAGAAGATTCGATTGCCTAACCGCAATACAGAGACGATAAAAGAACGGCGATATACCGATTCGATTGTTTCTACTCCGAAGAGCACAAGAGAGTAGATAGCGCCCCATGGTTCTTGATCTCTCGTGCAACTAAAAGGCCATCATAAAGACCTCTTGGTTCTTGCAACAAAGGGACAGAGTTCAACAAAGGACGTGTAAATCGATAAATCAACGACTCTTCAAACCCCGCAAGTGCAAAGAAGCCCGATAATGCGGTTGTGAATAACACCATGTACCACAAGAGGGGGCAATTTGCATAATTGATTGTCACATAGTAACCAATGACAACATATTGAAAGGCGGGCGTCCTGCGTGCACGCTCGGTGAATGGAGGAGCAGCGTTAGCTCTGGTGATGTGAATGGAGGAGTCAGCTCGAAACGGACCGTCCCACCGCCTCGGAATCTCCGGCTACCCCGGCGCCCCGCTGGTGCTGCTCCGCCCGGCTCCGTAAACTCGCAGCTAGCCACCTTCTAGCTTACTCACACAGTGCACAAGAGTGGACCAGAGATTATTGAATTGCTTTGTTACACGGCAGTTATGTTCGAAAATGTGAAAATTTTCACGCTACAATTATGTAATTGCTCGATACACTAGCTGAAGGGATGCAGCCGTATTCGTCCAGCGAAGAAAAGTGAGTAGAAATAGGCCTAGAGCACATTCCAGGACAGGGTAAACAGAGTGTTTGTTTGGCAAATTTTTTGCTGTGTACTCGAGCTTGAGTCTTGACTCGTCTCGGGTTTGGTGACCCGGCCGGCTCTGTGCTCTTGATATGGTTACGTGCAGGCGATCACTGTTGTGCGTTCATTATTGAGAAGAAAGTCAGTCTTTTGAGTTTAGGAGCCTCAAGCTTCAGGCTTTCCCGATTTCCTCTTTTATAAAGATCTATGTCATGACTATGTTTAGAATTTCTACGCTTGCCTTTGTAACGTAACTCTACAGTACAATTACAAATGAGACGTCATCTTTCTGTGCCCTGTAAATTGTAATTCTGTAAGACTAAGAGCTGTTATACTATAGGTCTCATTAGAAATCTGGCCTGGTTGGAAAGTTGATACAGTGCTATGCATTGCCATTGGAACAGGAGGGTTTCCAAGCTCCATGAACAATACAAACTGTCTATTATTATAATATTAAAGTCTAAGAAGTTAAGATTGATAAGAATGCTCACTGAGATTTATGTTTCTACATGTAGCCCGACCAGACACCGTGTTCCGCCTGTTGGGTTTTTACAGCGACTGGGCTGTAAGCACAATGAGCAATTTCCATGCTTTCAACTGATGCAAAGCATATTCCAGACACAATTCTAACTGTAACTATACACAGCCCAGTCGCTGTACGTAGGTACGTCGCACAGCGTACTTACAGTGTCTGGTCGGGCTAAGTTAACTGAGGCTATCTGTATGGAACACATAGTCTGTGGCTATGCCAAAAATGATTTCACAAGCATGCCACTTCTCTAGACTTTTTACATTTACCCCTGTAACTGCACAGATGCTGTGCCTTGCACGGCATCTGGTCGGGCTACTTCTGTTTTAGTGTGCACATGTACAAGCTGTAGTAAGTACACCAGATTCTATTAATCCATACAACTTCAGTCTTCTGCTCAGACACAGTCCTGTGTGCATTGCTTGTTTAATCCTGTTTACCATACATGTACCTGTCTGTAGCCAACCTACATGTATGTGTAGAAACTTCAGTCATTATATAGGAAGGTTGAACCTCATCATGTCCCTCTAAGATTAAGAAAAAAAAAGTTTTAATGACACATTTTCACACTATTTTGCTCATATATTTGACGTCAGATACATTCAAATGTACGTATTATATTATATCATATTACAGTGTATATAATAGCCTTTGAAATCAAAGCAATGGGCTAGGACATATGGCAAAGCAAACTTTGGAACATATGGCTGAAGATGAAAGCTAGAATCATGGCACAATTTTGACTGTTGAGTGTTCAGTTGTACATATCAGGCATTGCACAGGACATCTTTTTTGTTTTGTTTTGTTTTACCTCAGATATGCGGCCTAAAATACTGCAATGAATTCATGTAATCACAACATCAGGACAGATTTCAACAAGAAAAATTAATTGTGGTGACAACAATCTAATTCTGTCGTGTAATTCATCATTATTCCTCCACAGTAACAAAGAACCGACTGCGTATGAGCTCTCCTTTCCTCACATCAAGCTAGCCTCCCCGGAGGATGAGCTCCTAAACAAGTCTCTCCTGGATTCCCTCTCCCCGACCCCGTCCTCCTCAACTGCCTCCACCCCGTACCGCCTGCCGAAGCTCAGCTCGTGTGGCTCTCTGTCGTCGACGGCCAGCAGTGACCGCTCGGACAAGCCATCCAAGGAGGCGCCCCCGGCCAGTGAGAGGGTATCCAGGGAGAGACAGGTCCAAAGCCGCAAAAATCTTGCGTGAGTTTCCATTGCTTTGCCTCTAGAGAATACTTAATCCTTATTGTGCCATTCATTTGCTGTGTTTGCACGTGATCTGTTTGAAAAGATATGAGGAGCTACATGTATTATGAGTCTGTGGATTAATCTGCAAACCCTGATTAATACTTGAAAATCCTGAAGGGCTAGACAATCCTGATAATAGCTACTGATGGATACCTATACAAATGTATATGGTAGATATTAATGAATACAGGCATGCCACACCTATTTAGTGTTCAGTTTTGCTTGTGTTTTCTCTTCAAAATAGCCACACATAAATTTATATCCTGGTCCTCATGCACATAACTTTTAATAATCAGTATGCTTGATTTTGAATACAGCTTCTATCCTCAACTGTCTTGATGGTACAGTGTACAAGTGTATGTGTGTGATATATATGACACTGGAAAAAATATCAAGAAACAAAGATAGTCAGAACTATACATGTATCAATCAAACAATATTTCCAACAGACATTTGACATTACCCCTCCACAACCCAGCCATTCTCAATAAAAGACTAGCACTAGTCCCTAAACTAGTACTGTATAGCACCCATCACATTTGTATCGAGATACATTTTAGAGTGGCTTCAAATTTGAGCTCTGTAAATGTTTTTTTATTATTATCATATAATATTATTCATGGTTTATTGAAATTGTGACTTGCAGCAGTGAAATTGCTGAATTGCTCACAATTGTATGTAAAAGACATGATGCATGCATATAAATATAACAAAACTGTCTAATACTGTATACGCCGAATATTTTGCGAGGTTTTTATTTTCGCGAATTTCGCGAGTCGGGTGCTATTCGCGAAATTAGAAACACGCGAAAATATTGACTCTGATACCGATGTGGATGTGACGTATGTGTGTTGAATTTGTCCATTCAGTACAGGACTCAACGATCGCGAATTTTACCACTCGCGAAATCGTAGAGAATTCCCAATTCACGAAAATTTTGACTCGCGAAATATATGGCATATACAGTACTTTTACTGCAAATACAATCCTAAGTAAGTCTGAGTGATTTCTGATGTTCGAATGTTCTGATGTAAATTATACTTTGTCTTTCCATCTTCCAGCTCCAAAAACCAGCAGAGGACCAACAACAGCCGTGCCAGGCAGCAGCAACAGGTGCCCATCCCTCCCTACACCATATCCCAGCTGCGCCGGCTGCAGAACATCCAGGTGCCCAGCTTCAAGAGGGCCCAGTTTGAGCCCCTGCTGGCCAGTCCCATCCGGCCGGTGGAGATCCCGGACCTCGTCGACGAGGAGAAGGACCAGGAAGCCGAGCGTGCGATGAGGGCCAGCACACGATTTACACAGTGAGTCTCGCACAGTTGTACATGTAGCTGCTTAGGTTGTATGTACATTTTCACTGTGTTCATTGTGTTGTGTGGTTAACGTCAACAATATTACAGCTACAGTGGTTCATGTTGAAACTGTAAATGCTTCTATTTTTATAGGTCATTAGCTATAAAAGAACCCCCCCCCAAAAAAAAAAAAACAAACAAACAAACATACAAACCAAGAAGAAGAAGAAGAAGAAACAAACAAACTAACAACTCCCCAACCTCCATTAATGCATTTAAGTTTGTTTCAACATTTTGACTGGCTTCATTGTGCAGTATCTCACATTTAGCAGCAATATAGCCTTGATCTGGCATGAAGCAGTACAAGTACAGCTCAGTCTTTAGTTGCCAAAGAAATTGTTGCGTAGATTGATCCCTAAACAAGTGCTCTGGTATCTGCCACAGTGTGCTTGTAGGCCTATGGCTTCTCATAGAGAACTATATTAGTATACACGAACAATGGCAATATGTTATACACTGTACATACATACTCATCATACCTGTATTTGTTTATTGTACTGGTAATATCACCTCCCCCCAAAAAAAACCAAAAAAAAAGAAAAAAAAAAGAAAAAAAAAAGAAAAAAAAAGAAAGAAGAAAAAAAAAAGAAAAAAAAAAGAAAGAAGAAAAAAAAAGAGAAGAATCCAGAAAGAGAATTTAGTTTCATGTGCCCACGTAACAATGTTCAAATCAAATCAAATCAAATCAAATATTTATAATCTAGGTTTGGAAGTGACATTACTTTTGCATTAGCAGTTCAACTGATTTTGTCAATTGTGTACTCACACATGTTACTTGTTGTGTATGAGTACTGTGACATCCTTTTCAGTAAGGAACAGCAGCAATGTTGCATATATATACATGACAAATTATATAGGATGTGTGTTTTGTAGTGACTATTGTGTGAAGCAGGTCAATTACAATCTTTAATTTGCAGTGCTGTGATATCAGAGAGTTGCAGTGTATTCACTGATGTTTTTGAAGTGTTTTCCAAGCAACTCACTATAAATTTGTCAACTACAGCTGTATCTGGCTGCACATATCTCGACTGCAGAGAGAAGTCATTGATACAAATAAACAGGATTTAGTCAGGATCTGTTGTTACTTTCATCTTGGTGATATGGAAACGAGAATGCTGCATATTTGGGAAATGAAAGAAACTGATTTCTCCATCATCACCATGAATTCTATACAAATGCATGACTATCTGACAAAACGAGTATGACATTCATTGTAATATCTTTTGATGTTTCACCATGTGAGTGACTACTTATCATATTTACAAAGGGTTTTTAGATAAACTTTAACTGTGAACAAGGTGAGCCATGTTCAATCTAATCATGTAAAAGTTTTCAGAATGTTGTCATATATTGAGCTCCATTATCCTGCTGAACTCTGAAGATATGGTATGCTTGACGTATTTTTCTTTCATCGCTAAAACATAAGTTAATGCCATCTACGAGTTGTATAAACTAAACTCGATTGAGCAAACTATGTTGACGTATCATGTAATAAAGAAGAAAGGAATAGTGGAAAGACAAAATCGCAAACGGAATCTATAATTGGATATGAAAATTAAATGAATATCAAAGCATAATCCATGATTCCTGTTTGCAAATATTGAAATTTTGATAGCTGCAGGAATAATTGTCAGAATGGAAAGGATGAGGTAAGTGACGATCAGTTAAGATTGCTTAAAATGAATCATTACAATCATTGATGGGAAAAAGAAATTGCTCTAGTGATGGACTTGAATATTCAAAGTATGTCAAACAATGATGTATGAAATTCTGCTGAAGATTTGGGTGGATATTCTTCCTACTACCATATATCTTGTGAGAGTGAGGGAAAAGGGGTATGAACTACCACTCAACTCTATTTGTTAACTTGTCCTAGAGTCTCTCCTTCTTCTTCTTCTTCTACTCTCTCTCTCTCACACTTTCTTAAACAGGAAAGCTAAACAAAGGTAGACAATAGCAAATGAGCCATGACATTTCATATGGTAGTAATGAAATATAGAGCTTTTATTCTAATGTACTCGTGTGAGAGAGATTTAGTGAAATTATTGGGAAGTGCAGTGTCTATGAAAGTCTATTGAGATGTGTAGAGGAAATATGGCTGATAGGCATAGGTACAAATAATGATCATGGTCCCTTTGCATTGGAGAAATACTTTGGAGTCTCTTCATATTGATAAATTGCAGTACACCTCTGACATCATCTTTTAGAAGGTCATGTCACACATTAGTGATGTTTTTCTGCATACTCCCGAACAACAGTTCGTCCCAATGTCACACATTAGTGATGTTTTTCTGCATACTCCCGAGCAACAGTTCGTCCCAATGTGAAGAATTCCTCAACTTCTGCTGCTCCGGAGTGCACTGCACTTTTTATTACGATCATGTTATTGTAGTCTGTTTTCTTCAATTCTATGGCTGCTGTCACCTGTTTGGGAGCCTTTGTTGTACTAATTTATTAAAGCAGTTTCCTTGTATGCGTGGGATGAAGACAAGTTTAATAAATGAGGTCAATGGCAAGATTCCAACTTCCTTGTCATGGTAATGGGGATTGGGTTGAAGAATTTTGCTGTGGTGATTTGGTATTGACTCTGTGGCCCATGTACATTGTAAAGGTATTTCTAACACTTGAAACCTCTTCCTGTCTTGATTTGGAGTAGACAGGCTTTTTTTTTTTTTTTTTTTTTTGGGGGGGGGGGGGGTGTCATGGACTAAATATGTTTTTTCTTTTCCCATCATGAAATAGGTAACTTCGAATATTGTAATAAACTCATTTTTTTTTCTCTCTCTCTGCCAGTGGGTGACAGTATGTGTATTCTGCTTTCAGTGAATACACTTATTCAATATTATGAAGTTTGAATCACTATAAGCCAACGTGATACATTTGATACTCAGATGTGAAATAGAATGCACACACACACATGCACACATACACAACATATGTTTGTAGTTTCCATTTTAGTGTGTATTTGAATATTGGCATGATCCATTTATGTGCCTCTGACATATATCAAATGGTGTTTTCTTTCTCTTTTTTTTTCATCACTACAAGGTTTATAATATGCATGCATAATAAATACTCTCTTTAATAACTAATGTCTTGAATGTTTTAATCTCTTTTGTCGTACACTTCTGTAGTGCCAGCAGGACTTCCTATGGACCAAGGAGCGCAGCTGTGTCCATGACGATCCCCATGGCGACAGGAAGCGTGTACTCCCGTCCTCCACCTGACCAGAAGGCCGAGTGGCGACTGTCGCCGTACAGACACAAAAACTTTGACCATCAGGTAAGCTTGCCATATGTATTGCTGCGCAGGTCTGTTGAAATTTGTTCATCTCTCTCTCTCTTTCCCTCAGCTGCATCAGGTGTGTAAATTTTTCATTTTAAGGCCACCATAGACATCTTTAAAGTGCCCTGCCACTCCAGTATTCCAATTGGATTTGATAGGTCATGTTATATTGAACAAACAATGATTTCTTTCTTATTCTAAGTCTGATTTTTTTTTTTTTTGGGGGGGGGGGGGGTTGAGGGAGAGGAGGGAAAAAATCTCTCACATTTTCCAGTAGCATTCATTTCAAGAACAGTGAAATATTAATAAAAAGAATCATAACTATTATACATTTTTGGTCTCTCATCTCACAGTATAATAGCTCTTTATACCTTCCTTTGTATTTGAAAGAACATGAACATGTCATCGTATTCATTCTTAGTACTGCTTAAATTTAGGCAGACCTACCATCTCTAATTACTTACTTTTCTTTGTGTTCATTTTTTCATGCAGGCTGCAAGTCCAAACTTTGGACCATACTCGCGGGGCTTTGTCATACACTGCACAACCCCCAAGTCATGGCTGCACATGAAGCTACGGCGGACGAAGACAACATTGATGTAAAACAGCACATGGAGTCAAGCAGTAATTACATGTACCTGTTTGGTTAAAGTAAAATATTGCCACAAAGTTGAGGAGGGTCGCCAGTTAGGTATCTCAGGGAGAACATGATAATAACAAATAATTTCAAAACAGAAAGTGTCTGTTTGGCCATGAAATATGCATTGTAATGATGATTGTGCTAATATTTGTATTATCATTGTACAGGAAAAGAAAAACACAAATATTACTTGTTGTTTTACCTGTTTTATATGTTTGGTAATAATATCTACCCAGAAGGAAAATATTTCTTTTTCTTTTTTTTTTTATTATTACAGCCCAAGTACACAGTTGTGGTAGCCATCAGAGCTGCATTGTAGATTAACTGGGAAGCTCAAACCCATTTGTTTTCTTAAAGTTACTGTCATTTTCGATAATAGATGTCTCTTTGAAAATGACAGATCTTCCCAAAGCACAGACAGCAAATCCTTAATATCACTTGTGCAACATTTGAATGCAAATTGGGCTATTACAAGTTAGTATCATTTTTATTCAGGTTAGAATTGAAATAGATCCAGGTTAATGTAAGATGAGCATTCAAATTGCATATGATGCAGCCAAAGAATGCAGTTTTCTTTTCACCTAGGTAAGAATTACCTTACAGAGATATTTGATACATAAGTGCAGCTGATGTAACTTTTAAGTTTCCAAGTTGTTCAACAATATTTTAGAAACTCTGACTTTATGTAAACCAGGGGGAATACCCAAAGTGAAACAAGATAAGAGAGTTTTGTGAGCAATAGTATTGGAAGTCTAAGACCCTTCAAAGGATGCTGACGTTCAGAAAGTTGTGTTTATATGAAGATATGTGTTATTCTTATTACGGGAGCATGTGAAGTTCCAAATCCATTGCACCGTTCGAGAGGGAGATAATGTACCGAAAACATTAGCCTTTGTTTCATCCAAATATAATGAGTTTTGCTATGTACACAGACTATGCAATGCATGGAAGGTTCTGAACCTGGGAAATATACTATATTACAATGTGTGTAGATTCTCATATATGTGTGATAAATGTTGTCAGAGAATAGTGTATTCACGTATCACAAGCTTGTGGCTGTGCTTATTATGGGAATTCTTGCTTTGTTTTTCAACCCTTGCACTTTAGTACACAGCAATGTCTATGTCACTTGGGAGTATGGGGACACTAATATTGAAACACAAATCTTGCCAGTATGTGCCAACTTTTTTTTTCTGACCCCAATTTACCAACTTGCTGTTTTCACTCTGTTCTACCCAGCATAATTATCCCATTTGCACATGAATGTAAACATTTTGCTGTTTAGTGGTCAGGTCCGTATGCTGGCCGTATGGTATGTTCAAATGACAGATCTTACGCACCCAGGGTCTCGTGCCCAACACACGAAGGTCAGTTGGGGTCACACTTCTAGTGTCGACCTGTTCACTTCCAGGAATGCAGAGTTACTGTGCGGCAGGCACAGGCGGAGCATATATGCGGTAATCGCATCAAATTTTTCCCTTTTTATCATGACTAAAACATTGTCACTTCACAATAGAAATGCATTTTCAGAGCTTATACTGTAGCTTCATATTTCTTTTTCCAACATGTACCAGTTGCTAAGAAAATCTACAAAACCATGGTAGTTTTGAGATAGAGATATTGCTCCATGTTTTTGATGCACAATCAAATAGAGCTCGCGCTGCGCACCGACATAGCATTGTTGACTTATTGTTACGGGAAGTACTAGTAGATAGGGCCTGCCGCTGTTTGAGTTTTTGCACTTATATATGCGATAGGGAGAATTCATAGTTTATTTCCTTTTCATTTCTGATCTTGTGACACTTTTTTGTCAAACTTTAATCCATCAACTCCCAGGCACCACATTTCTATTGGCTTGATGCCATATCTTTTCATATTTATCATTTGTTGGTGGTTGTTGAAGGTAGGGCCCTACATTTGCACATCCTTGCAAGTTTGCTTGTGGTAGCCTAGAAAATCATTGTGTGTTTAATATTCCATAACACAAACTAAAGAAAGAGTTACATTGTACAACAATGGCTTGAATTTGTTGATTGTTTAAATGATACAGGATAATTTCGTTAAGCTGGACTACTCTCAAATGTTTCAGCATCTTGTGTTGCTCTTGCTGAAGGAAAGGTTCCCCCTTTTCACTATTGCTCTGCATTTACTGCCATCTCCAAAATATCATTTAACATTAACATCAATGTCTGTGGATTTACCAATGTGTCTGCCATGACTACATCTACTGTGGACAGGGTGAAAATTTCTTGTTCTAGTATTTTGACTTAATACAAAAGATAGTACCCTCTGCAAACATTAATGACTGTTGCAAAGTGTTATGTGTCACCTCCCCAAGAGGGTCACTCTTATTGTTTGATTTCATAATCCCCAAAGTCAGACATTCCAGAAATCTTTAGTATTTGCCATGAAGTACTTGAGGCATTTTATTGTGTGCTGATAGCAGAGCATCTGGGTAGGGAAATGATGGTACTGTATTACACAGACTTTCAATGCAAATCACATATTTTCATGCAAAACCTACAATCGTACAGTGTATAGACTTGGTGTGAATCTTTTATTTTCATTCAAGTCCCTGCTGTGTAGACTACTTTATAGCAGAGCTTTTATTCATCAGTACTTCTGTTATACTGAATTATAATTTCCCCTGGTTTTGGCAAGCCGTTTTGTGTCTGGTTTTTCATGTGGTGTTCACTCACCTTTATCATTCGTATGAAATCAAAGTATTGATAATTAAGTGTTCAGTGGAATGGTATGTCATCTCTCATGGACTCTTATGGCAGAGCTCCACACTAACTTTTTTTTTGATGTCCCAGTGGGCCACCAAAATCATCAATTTCAAATTTTTGGTGGCCCGAGAGAAAAATTTGGTGGCCCCCCCCCCAAAAAAAAACAATAAAAAAACATTATAAGTCCTTTCTTTTATGAGTCACACACTCACTGCATGCATTTATGCATTTCCGGTGCAAAAAGTTACGAATTTATCAACTGGCCCAAGGTGGGCCACCAAATTTGCCCTTTTTTGAAATTTGGTGGCCCGACTTTCATTTTTGGTGGCCCCGGGCCACTAGGCCACCGTTAGTGTCGAGCCCTGCTTATGGGTTTAAAAGGGTAATAAGAGGTCATACTGGTGCTATGCAGTTTGGGGTTCTGTGGTATTCTGTGTGATGGTTCAGTGATGCAACTGTTTCCTCTGGAATTTATCAGTTCTTGTCCTGAGAACACTAAAGATTTATTCATCTTCCAATGTTTGTATTGCCAAAACCCTTAATGTGTGTGTCCTTTCGTTATGTATTACACAAAGTTTGGTATTCAATGATATTTCAACAGTGATGGCGATGATGAAGTAGTCATAATGAAAAATGTAATCTTTCATCGTATATTTTACCCTCATGGCTGTGTACAGCACTTTTAAATGATATGATCTGGTGAACTTTAAAAGCTGGTGAAAATTTACCAGAATGTTGTGCAGACTGTATTATTCATGCTGTTGTACAGGAAATGGTTGCATCGGAGCAGGGAGGTGAACGTCTCACCTCCCTGATCGGAGACTTGAAATATTTGCTGCAGGTGACAATCGGTTTTTCATTCTGTTCTTTACCTGTATATTTTTCTTACTTTTTTGAATTAATATCACTTTTATTTACTTTGCTGTTGACAATCTACCATGGGTGTTATTTGTGTGCTTTATCTTTTATTTTTTTTCCCCACTCTCTCTTCTCATTTGGATCAACTTGGTATTTTATGCAAACTTTGTCTTGGCGGAATGGGCCCATGGCATGCCAGGTTTCCAATCAAACACATTGCACCATGTAGGGTGTGAACGGCATCGCGACAGTAATGACACATTGGGATCATGGATTTCTTCTGAGTAATAGCTTATGATTTTTTATTTTCTTAATAAAATATGTTGGGCACGTGGGGCTGGGAACTCACTGATTTGGAACCTCCATTCAAAAATGGTTTAGGTAACTAGTCATATTAATCTTTTTTCACTCTCCCTTCGACAAACATGAAATAAAGGACGCTTGTATATATTTTAGAGTTTAATGCTATGTAATGAATACATGTTTAAGTAAAGGCTCATTTGTACCGGATATGCAAGCAAAACTTCCAAGATTCACCTCTAGTGTGATACTTTGTGATAGATCAAATGTCCACAAAGATGTACACTGTATGTCATTGTCTATCTATTATCCTGATACATGTATCACATCCATCTATGTGTGTTTGCTGAATTAGGAGGTATATCTCTCCCCATGTTGGTCCAATGGTAGAGAGAAGTTCTTACAGACACTATCTTACACCTTAATGTACAAAGAGATATGTATTATACACTTTTCACATGAAATACTGGTGAATTAAAGTTTTTATGTAAGAAAGAAGTCAGTGTCAAGTTGTTTCTTGTGGTTTAGTATTTTGTTCATTTGACCATTAAGAGATATGAAGGGTTTTGTTTGCAAAACCATAAGTCCATTTTTGAAGATTTTGAAGTACGATCTCCGTCATAAAGTACAAAATAATACCTTTTAAATTATATATTGGGTCACTACATATAAAGGTATATTTTTTAAGTTATGGTCAAAAGAAGCAAAAATGTTCTTATTATTCTCTTCATTTTCTTGACCTTTAATCGCAAATATCTCCATTTGGCAAATATGGACTTATCGGTTTTTGCAAACAAACTCTTCATATACACTGCATGTACATTTTATTCGTACTCTGTGTTAATCTGCATTATTTCATCACAGATGAATGTGATAGTTTAAAATGCATTCTGATTCCCTAGATTTACTTTGCTTCATACAACACAGTTTTCATACAATGGAATACAATAGAGAAAAAAATAGTTTTGAGATCTCCATGTCACTGTGCAGTTGTATACAACATTTTACAAGTTGCCCTGAATGAAGAATGATAATAGAAATGAATGGAATGGGAGAAGTGTCAACATAAAATGTACATGTATCCAGACTTACTGTGGACATTGCAAAATTTTGTGTAATTTCACTTGTTTTCACGGAGTAGTGACCGTGGCAGCAACCTCGTATTATGTAAGTTAGTTGAGGAAGCGTTGCTATCAACTCGCAATTCTTTCATTGGTTTGTGCACAAAATTACCAAAATTATTTTCAGAGGACGTCTTAGCAACTACCCATGAAGTTATTGCTATTTTTTTGTAACACATACATTTGTGCAAAACATGTACAGTTGAACCTCTCTTATCCGGCCTCCCTTTATCCGGATCTCTCTATTATACGGACGCAATCTCGCCGTGATTTTTTTTTTTTTTTTTTTTTTTTAAATTACGGGAGGAAAGGGGGATTCCCAACTCCTTGAGAACTCCTACACAAAGAACAAACACACATGAATTACATATTACTTCCAACATAACATACATTACATCAAATTTCCTTCCAAATTGCTTACCTTCAAACATTTAACATCCCCAAACATCCCCAAATGTAACAATGAAAAGGTTGCAGTATACACATTACTACGTACTACAATGGGCTACATCAGTACATGTGTATGTATATGTACATGTATAAAGCATTGAGTCTCCCGTATCCGGCCAAATCCCTTATCCAGATGAGCCCCGGTCCCGACTTGTCAGGATACGAGAGGTTCAAATGTACATGTACATTTTTAATGTTTATTTCTCATTAAAAAAAATATGGTGTGAACAATTATGTTTCAGTCAAAAGGGTACATGAAAAGCCCCAGTGACATCATCCCCTCTTGTAATGTATGCATGTGTTTATTGCCTTGTATCTCTACCTAAGTACTTTGATTAGAAACATAATGTTGCAGGAGTGACAAGACCTTGTATCTCAAATTTTGTTGAAAATCACTTTTTTTTAGTTGATTAACCACATGCTAGTAAATAATCAAGTGATGCCCTGTCCAAACCATGATAGCTGTCCTACCCCCATAATGAAGCAACTGAGGGATGTCAAGGAAAAGGCAATTCCATTTGATACAGAGTTTTAGCTGCTGTGCTTTTTCACTCTCCTAAACATGAATTTTTTGACATTTTTGAGATACAAAGTCTTGTCGCCCCAACAGCAATAAAACCTAAGAGAAACGGGCATGCTGAATTGCTGTTACTGAAGATAATTCTATCACTACCCAAGTACTTTAAAAGGAACATAATGCCACTGGGGTGACAAGATCTTGTATCTCCAATTTTGGCAAAAATCACTCTTTTGTTTATTTGCCAGATAATCAATCAAGTGATGTCCTGTTGTCCAAAGTTAATCTTAGCTGTCTTACCCCCCAAAATGAAGCCACCAACGGATGTCAAGTGAAAGGCAATTCCATTTGTTACAGAGTTTTAACTGGTGTGTTTTTTCGCTCTCCTGATCATCAATTTTTTTTGTTGTTGATATTTTTGAGATACAAAGTCTTGTCGCCCCAACAGCAATAAAACCTTTAAGAAACATCATGCTGAATTTGCTGTTACTGAAGATAACATTGCACACTCAAGCAGCTTCTTTATCTTCAGTTTCTCTGCAAAATAACTGCTCTTCATTCAGTAAAATATACATTGGAAAACATAATATAGTGATATATATTTTCCATCAGAAAGGTGGAGAAAAAACAGGAGAAGAAAAAAAAGACAACAACAAACAACTCTCCCACGTCCCAGATCTATTGTAAAGAGAAAATATTCCACTGAATTCAAAGTTTTGAAGAGTTCTAATGCTTTAATAAGGAATTTCAAATCAATGGGCTATCAATACCACCAATTATTTCATATTTTTTCTTGACCAAAAAATAATACTCTAGTGGAATGTACAGTTGCAACCATATCAGTAAAAAAAAAAAAAAAAAAAAAAAAAAAAAAAAAAAATGGACAAGATATCATACTCGCGTGCACACACACTCACGCAAACAAAAATCTCGTTTTATTGTGAGTAATATGACAACTACAACCCCTTTCTTGAAGAGATCAGTGTTGCACAGTTGGAGACTGCCATAGTGTAATGCTAAGCCAAGGATACAAAATCCTTGCTAACTTCTATCATCATTTTTTTTTGACTTGAGCATGGTGTAAAGTAGAAGACCAAAGTACATAATCTTGTGAATTGAAGGCTTTTTTTCTCGCTTTAGTATAAAGTGCCTAGTTGGCTTCATTCACGGCAATCATTGCTACTCAAGTTGATAAACATTTTGATAAATTATTTCCCCTCATTTCTCAACAGCGCCATCTCAACCCGCGATGCTAACAGAATCACGGGCAGCTGCTGATATGAATACTAGCAATGATTTAAAGGGTCATGAATATGCAAATTTCTATGAAATTAGCGCGCGCCTACACCTACGTCACAGCACACACATGTGTTGTGTGCATAATCTAGTTTCGACGATCGGCGTGGGTACGGCGAAAAATTACATGCACTACCCTCCAGTATGGAACCGTGGAAAAGCGCGATGGAAAGTGGTATGTTCTGGTGAAATAAGATGAAATTCCATTGTATTTCTCTACGGAAATTGATCATCAGATATTCATGAACTTGACTGGGGAAGCGAACTGATAAAGGTATGTACGTATAATTCTTTTAAAACACGACGCCGAACACCTCTCCGATCGGAGAGCGAGAGGATACTGTATTGCGTGTGCGTATTTTCCATTGATGCTGATGCTGCATGAGAAGCCTATGCATGTGGCATGTAGTGTACAGTAGGCTACAAGCATGTAGGCCGCAGTTCGCCGGGCGGGCCGATGGCTTCTGACGTGTAGTCGAATGAATGAAACTGGCTTCGGGCTTCGGCTGTACTTGTGATAGCCAGGTTAGGTAGTTTGTGCAAGTTACAGATTCTACTCAACTCTGTCGAAATTTCACGAATTGAGCTACCTGAAATGTTCCGATTTTTAAATGAGCGTTTTTACTTCTCAACCAACTGTGTGAATTGATGCAATAGCCAATAACAAAACCATCATTAATTCTCATAAATTAGCTAGTTGGCTAGTCTAACTGTATACTAACGGGCTTGTGGTATGATTTTATAGACAATAACAATAGTATTTATTAAAATTCTATCCAACATTGATTGACATTGATAACCCAGTCCAAGAGGCAAAACTGATATTATAGTGTCGAGTGGAGAGAGAACAATTTCCGGATTTTTGAAAAATATTTCGTTCTAGACCTATTTATTTATTTTTTTTTTTGTTCCTGCTGTGTTGACTCTCTGCGTCTGTGACATGTTTAACTATAAAGTATAATAGACGCTACATGCATACCACGATCTAAATACCAGGTAAAGTTTAAAACCGTAATTCTAACGTTGCTGCCTAATGCTGGACTTTAAAAAAAAAAAAAAATAGAAGAAAAGATTCTTAAATGAGTAGCTACAACTGTATGCGAGTAGGCGACAATGCCTGTAGTGTAACTAGGTCTATAAACTGTTAGGTAGACATCTCTAAATCAACATAGCAGTGCAGTGTTATCAATTCCAATTGTTCAGTGTTTTATTGTTAATGTTAAGTCATATGCAAATGTTGATGCTTTCAAAAATTCTATTTGAAGGCCCCGTCACACTACAGCGAATGCCAAGCGAAAGCCCAACGAATTCGAAAATGTGAAGACAGTTTGCATGTCTGACGTTCTTTGAATTCATTAGCTATACGTAGGGATTCACAGAGATACGCTGGAGATTTTGGACATGTTTAAAAAAAAAAATCGGCTCCAGCGTATATCTGCGAATCCCGACGAATGGCTAATGAATACAAAGAACGCCAAGCATGTTACGAACTATTCTAGTATTACCAAAGGATGTGAACATATCGTCAAATTTTCAAATTTATTGGACATTCGTTGGGCATTCGTTGGGCATTCGCTGTAGTGTGACGGGGCCTTAATCTTAGTACCGGTATGCGGGGACCATGGTACAAAAATGTTGGAAGAAAATGACTATATGCCTACAGTAGCTAGAGTAGTAGAGGTAGATCTATATAGAAAAATAACACTGTGGCTGGAAAGTTCAAACATTATTCTTTACAAACATTTCCAAACATAAAAGTAAAAATATTATTATGCTGTATGAAAGCTGTATTTTTTTTTTTTTTTTTCAGTTCCACCCAACCATAGTGAAATCCTAATCCTTGGGTACTAACAGTGAGAATGTGATTTAGAGGGGTTAGACTGTATCACTATCAGATTCCTATTCAATGTTCACTTATGGGATATAGAGGTCTAGTACAGATGTGAAATAACCCTTACTAGTCATGTATCTATTGATGTAAGTCTATAATACTGACTATACAGATGTATATCTGATCGTAGGTTGTTAGGTTAAAGGGCCTTTTGTGGTATACACTAGATATTTTAGGATGACTCGAAAGTCGAGTGTTCTAATTTGATCATGCAGAACGGTTTCCCTTCATCTCGTCTACATTGAAATCTTTTTACCAGAAGGCCGTTTACTTTTGCTATCAATGGGTGCTGACTGGACGCAGGGACTCTGATCTAGGATGATGCAAGCCACTCTGCGGATCTTCTGACGGCTAGCCTCGCCTGCTTGGATTCCTGGATTCATCTTTACGACTACTCTTGCTGTCATCATCATCATCATCATCATCATCACTGTCATCAGTATCATCTTCTTTATCAGGTTGTCATCTTGAGGAACATCATTTCTCAAGTCATCTTTCCACCGCCAGCCGTTTGAAAAGACGCCTGCTTTCATCACTGATAAAGTCAGATCTTTCCAGGTACAGTATTTAAAATGAGTGAGTATATATCCCTGTGGACAAAACTGGGTCTCTATATGGTACGCCATGACAATCCAGAGATTCGTTGGTTTTCTCCAAATGACTTATAAATTACCTTCTCTGTAGTGTGTTGGTGAGGAATTTCATTTGATTGTTTTGTCATCAACAGAGATAATGGCGTTGATGAAAATACAAAATTGTAGGCCTACATCTAAGTGGTACAATTATAGATCTCCAAAGTTGCTACCAGATTACAATCTCTTAGTTGTTGTATTTTTTTCTTCTTCTGAACCAAGCAATTTTATAGCCAGCAATCTAAGACACTTCATGCATTACATGCAAAAACTACATTAATCTTCTACAGTGGTCATGAGTTGGAAATATGGTTTGATTGCCCAGCCCAACAATACAAATGATTCAAGAGGGAAATTGTCTTTCCAAAATGAAATCTGTGATATTTTTAATTAATAATTTTTTTTTATTTTTTTTTTATTTTATTTTATTTTATTTTATTTTTTTTTTTTGGGGGGGGGTCTAAAAGTCCAAAATGAGATAGCTTGTGAATTGTACATATATGTGGCAAAAAGTTCGACTCAGATTTGTGGCTGACCTGTCAGATCTTGACATTATTTTGATTTACACAATTTATCATCTTTTATAAAATCACCTTAAGAATCTCTGCAATCTGATTGGTCAGTTATCATGCATGGATTTTTACTGATCCACACTGAGCCATGTGTCCAGTGCCCTGTTGCATAAAACCCTTACCGCTGGACTTACCACTCCTTTCTAGCGGTAAGTCTTGGAATTAGCGGTAAATTTTATAATCCTTGATGCTGATTGGCTGTGATGCCTAATTTTGACGGTAGTTACCATTGAAATTCAACGGTAAGTTTTATGCAACGGGCCACTGGTAAATCTGAACACATGACTCAAGCCTTGTATAGTGGTGTAGGTTTTCCGGACGCATGATGGGGAAAAAAAGTTGAATTTCATGAATTTACTGGTCCAATTATACACTGTAAAATGAATGATGCACAGGCCTATTTCGTGGATAGGTGGGAATTGGACGCTCTCTTTAACTTTGGAACCAGTCTTTAAAACCACTTGCTGTGCTCGTGGGTTTAAACAGTTCTGAAGTTAAACTCATGCATCCAGTTCTCACTGATCCACTCTGTCCTGCGCATCATTTGTATCCTGAGGCTCATAAAATGGCAACTCCTAATTCTTCTGCAATATCCCATTCGTAAACAGATTATATGGACTTAATTCTTTAAATCTGCCCAAAGTCAGAGGAAAAAAGAAATGCTAATAACTGTCATCTTTTGAAAGTGTGGTGCACATTTGATGTGCTATTTCAGCTGATGAACAACATACAAAATGTATATAAAAAAATTTCAAATAGTAATGTTTACATTTTTATGGAAGAAAACTGCCACAGCAAATTGTGATGCGGTACCAAGAAAATCAGTCCCTGACAGAGAATTATATTCTACGCTCAGCAAAAAAAGAAAGTAAACACTTTTCAAGTTCATATTTCTCATAGAATATTTGGCTACATATTAATGTTTTATATACTACGTTAAAGGTAATTTAATTGGCTGTCAACCTGGTAGGTCAATAAAAAGGGAAACTTTATGCATGAGTGAACACATTAGTTTTTCTCTTCCAAGGCACATAAGTAAGAATTGCAAAAATGGACAAGTTGTCATTCATGTGTATGTGCTCTTTCATATAACAACGAGAACAAAAGACAAATTTAACACAATAAGAAACACAAGTTAATTTTAATACAAAAATCAACCTAGATGATCTCTATGTTGTCTTGATAGCCCACAAAGATAAAAGAGGCAAAAAAATAATAGAGGAAAATGAAGAATCTTCTGTCAAATCCTAATTCAAATGACGTTATAGAGAAGAAGCAATATTAACAAAACTGGTAGAAATGTGAAATTTTATTTGAGATTGAGACAATTGAAAATGATATTTGGTTCTTCAATTTGCCTCATTAATTCTTAAATTCCTAAATTAAAAGAAGGAAATAAAGACATTCTGTCTATTTTATCACCTTTTCCGCTTACTGCCTTTGTCATTTGATGTTTGAGTTGACAGAAAAAAATTTATATTCCTCCTTTAGTTTCCCACTTTGTTTTGTTTCGGGATATAAAGAGAAACAATGGAACGGAAGCTTTTTTTTTTTTTTTTTTTTTGCTATTCTTTCATGTCTCTCATTGTTTTAGATTGGCCTTTTGTTATCATTGCTATCTTGAAGGCAATTGCAAATGGGTGGCAAAATGTCAATTTCTGCAATTTTTACTTATGTGTCTTGGAGGACAAAAAAAAAAAAAAAGACAAGAAAAGAAAAGAAAATGTGTTTACATACAACTGTATGTGTAAAATATTCCTTTGTATTAACCTACCAGTTTGATAGCCAATCAGATATGATACAATGATTCTTATCAAAATTTTGTTTGAAAACTATGTTCTGGAAAAAGTGTTAACTTTTTTTTTTTTTTTGCTGAGTATACAAAACTGGTGCTTTAACAGGATCAATAGCATATATTCGTACTGAAACTTTATGCTGTACCACATGTAGTACATGTAGCTGATAACATCTGAACAGAGCTCTGTACTAGTATTTGACTGTGTCGGGGCTACGTGTTAGCATTTTGATGTAAATTCAAGTTCAAGTTTTTCACAAGTTTTTGAATTCCTGACCGAGAACGACACAGATGGAATGGAAAAGAAGCATTATCCCTGGCAAGACAAAATTTAAAGATTTTCCACCTTGGGGGAGAGATATGCAATACATTTGTGTCATGGGATGCAATGTAGCTGATAATTTTGCAAGTATGAGTCAACTTCTGAAGTTGTTGATATATACAATGTATTAAAATACACTGAAATATTCAACATGCAAAGTAATCTTGTGCCTTAAATACAGGTAGACAAGCTATGCCTTCAGGGTCTGACATATATATTTATTATAAATGTGTTTTGACATATGTTATCTTTTTTTATGCATTCAATTTTTCATTGTTGATTCAGTGCTTCTTGCTTTGATGGTAATACATAATGAAGAGAACTTGAAGAAAAGGGCTCATGAAAAGATTGCTATACAATTTGTTCAATATTCTACATTGTGTTTCTCCTATAATTGAAAATGCTCCCCAAACTGTGGGCTTACAATGCCTACAGATCTGAAACTTACATTGTGTTTTGTTGTCTACCATAGTTTGCAGTTGGCAGCTATGGGCCTACTTTAGAAGTTGGCAGGAAACTTTAAGTTCATGAGTAACGATGCTCTAGTGGAACTGACGTGGGTACAACTCGAAAAATGTTGGCTTTCTACATGACACTGCTGTACTCTAGAGCTCTGATCAGGGATGAGAAAAACCTGTCTTGTTGAGTGCAGGGTTAGTGGTTTTCAATGGGAGGTGTGGCACCCAAACGTACCAGCTTGAGTACCCGGTACAATCAATGGGTTCTCTTGTGCAGAACCCTATTCTAGATTTTGCAGTGAAATTGAATGCACTATTCTAAAAGTATCAGATGTCTGCCTCTTTGCCCATTGTGATGGCTCATAATTTATTTTGCGCCATTCATAATTTTTTGTTACAAACAACTGCAGATCTGAGATGCCTATTTTCCCCCTAAAAATCGAGTACCCTGTCATAGGCCTTCAAATGGGGTGCATGTACAAATTGTACACTGTAAAATACTTCCAAATAAGCTGCATTCACAGCATTTGTACATACTTGTGCAAATAAAAGGTTCATATGGAGTGCACTGATACCAGAATTAGAGCAGATTTGATCATAAAAAATTGCAAAAGTAATTCATGTAGATTGCAGGTTTACCATACTTTTTGTCTCAAATGCATCCTGTCATTGTTGTTTTGAAATTTTAGCATGTATTAACTCCAGTGCATGTATACAAAATGTATGTACAGTTATCTCTACCACAATTTTTGTCTACTGGTACAGTACTTGCTGTCCGTATACTGTACTTCTGTCATTCCATGTACTGAGCATTCTGTTATAAAAAAAAAAGATGACCTTATCACAATTTCTATTCAGATTTTAGACTCTGCCTCGCTGGAATTATGTGCAGCTAACTTTTATGGGAAATGTTCACTATTGGAAGGTACGTATTGAATTGTCGCATGCAAAATTTTGATAGCGCAATGTTTATCAGTCTTTGAATACTGACATACAAACTGTAGCATGGTAATTTGTATTTATCTCTCTCTTCTTTTTTGATAGCAAGTAAGTCATAATGATCACATGATTTTGTGTCTTACTTTTAACTTGTTAACATTGTGATTGCAATGATCAGTGGTATGTATGCTGTAAAAATGTAATGGTGGGGATGTAAAAAAATTGCAGCCAAAATTTGACCCTCTGTACATGCCACATTTGCACATGGAATTTGGTTTAATTTCTTTTTTTTTTTTTTGTTACCAGTCACTCTAGTTTTGAACAGTGTTTAAAAACAGATAAGCAGAAAGATACATGTATATTGTATCTTAATTGAAGTATAATTTCATGTCAGTATTTGTTTAAATTGTATCATTTATGATTACTTGCCTCACACTCAGGTCTGTGAATGTTTAAAAAATAAGGTTTTTGCTTATTTCTTTATATATGACAGCTCATCCAGCGGTTCCAACACCAAAACTTTAAAAATTCATAACTTTTGCATCAATTGTCCGATTTTCCTCAAACTTTCACTGATCAATGTGTTCTACTAATGTTGCTGACCGCACTTTCACTCAATTCACATTGCTCTTTGGGTTTGGGTTCCCTTTAAGTATAAGGGTGAAACTTGAATTTAAATGTGCTGCTTAAATGGGTGGTCTCCAGCATACTGTATGCTTATTTCTCTTGAAAATGTGGCACTGCATAACATCGAACAAAACAAACTTTCTACCAGCCTTGCCATGTGAATGGCAAACTCGACCTGTGTCAGGCTTCATACATTTACTGTTCATGTATATCATAGCTGTTGGGTGTCAATACCAAGGTCGTTACTGACAGCACCAGTAGTGAACAGGTTGCATGCTGGTAGTCTGTTTTTTCAGTTGTTTTGTTTTTGTTTTTCTCTCTGTAGCAGCACTGCATAATGTTCTGCGGGCACCAAGGATTTCCATTATGTGTCAGTCTGTCACTCGTCATTATGGCCTCTCATTGCAAATCATTATGCAAGTTAGCATAATGCTTCTCCAACAGAACGAAGCCTACAAAAAATACATACGTGTAATAGGAAAAACTTTCATATTGTTCCCCTTTACATTGTACATTAAACATAGGTTTTTGGTGAACTGCTGAACCATATTTTCAAACATGCTGAAACAAACAGGAAGAAAAAGACGCAATCACCACAAGTGCATGCAAGTTTAGTGGTAGAAGGCATCTTGTCTTACAAATACGAGAGGTTCTCCTCGAGTCATCCTTAAGGTACTAACTTTAAATACATGTACTAAAGATGTTTGAGCAAAGGGGCAGGAATAGTACATAAAGTATACAAACTTCAGCAAAATGTTCCTTGTGAGGGATGTTAAAGGTTATCTCATCAACGGCATCTTTGAGGCTATTTTGATCACATTTACCATGATAGTATTGATGATCTTTTATTATGGTTATTGCTACACACTTCCCCTGTCTTTTCAATGATATTCTGTTCTGCAGTTATGTTTAATCCATTGTAGTATTCATTGGCAAAATGTGAGGATGAAAATCCTATGTGTCGTACTTTGCAATTGATGAAGGTGTCACTTAGCATGAAGACATCTTCTATGTGGGGGAAAAAAAGATGCTAACTAACGTTGTGCATCGTGTTTAGCTAATCATAATGAGAAATACTCTTTCCCTTGGCCTGTTTCTGTGGTATAATAAGGCAAATTTTATTTGGAATGCATTCTGGAAGAGCTATGTCTAGTGCTGTACACTGAGAAAATTTCTGTTACTACTATTATTGTTTAAATTCATAAATATTTTCTGTAGATCAAAATTTTATTATCGTGAAAGCGTGAAATGTAGGTTGGGGGGGGGGGGGATACACTAGCTGTATCACTTATGTAAAACTGTACATACCGGTAATTCACAGCACACACTTCCAATGAATGTCATGTTTATTCTTCATTGTTGTAAAACATACATGT
Source organism: Diadema antillarum (assembly GCF_040938485.1). Lineage (NCBI taxonomy): Eukaryota > Metazoa > Echinodermata > Echinoidea > Diadematoida > Diadematidae > Diadema > Diadema antillarum. The sequence continues at coordinate 166,893 of NW_027271380.1, forward strand.
ACACACATGCACACACACATACACACACACATACATTCATATTGACAAAAGAATTAAGGCTTCAGCTATGTTGGTTGTGGACAGCAGTAGTAACCATATGCAGGGAAGATCTTCCTTAAGGCATAACATCATAACATTTCACATTGATAATGGAAAAAGAACAATAACTAGAAACTCCCACCCATGTTAGAGTGATCTATTTGATGTTGCTGAATACAGGTCCTCCAAATCTTTGCTGCAGGAAATTTGTACCGCTCTAAGCTTGCAGTGGTGTCCTGGCAGTGTTTGGATTTAATGGACAGTGACGGGTGTCTCTCCATTGAATCGTCGCATCATTCGCATTCATCTTTGGAAGTTGGGAGGGGACAACTGTGACCGCAGAGATCCTTGCTACCAGTGACGACCTACTGCTTCCGCTCGGGAACAGCCAGAAGCATCCGACAGCCAGCAGTGAGATTCTACCAGCGCCAGTCGACTGCAACCGTTTCACCTGCCGTATGAGGTGACAACCTTCGCGCAACTACGCTCCAGCAAGAATTTAGTTCTTTGGCAGCCTTTTGGCAACATCCACAGTTTTCGCAGGCAATTTATGCTGAGTGGGTGCAACATCCCCGAGGTGTGGTGGAAAGCATTCCCTGGCCAGCATCTTTGCACTGAATCCGCGACAGCTGACGGAAAAAGGTCTTCATCGTGACAGCCATTTCACAACCTTCAGCCCAAACTTGGATCTCTACAACTGTGGACTTGGAATTTTGGATCGTCTAAACTCTGGGGAAACTCGGCAAGGTAAATTGCACCTTTTATTGATTTATTATTTTTTGCTCCACTAATGTAGCTGTAGCAGTGTGAGGGTCAGTAGAAATCTAACAAACAACACGAAGGAGGATTCTGAAGAGGATTCTGAGGAGGGCGTCCATTGCCATGGCGACTGAACGAGAACACCGCTGTCGACAGCTGCGAGGACTTCAGATTTTGCAACTTCAATTTTCACTTTTTTATTTTTCCTTTTTAAGACTTTGAAATGACTGTCATGACCTTGCCTTTGTGTAACTTTTACCACTCCATCAATGTAGTACCCATAAAGAAGATAAGACCAAGTGAATCTTCAGAGTACTGGGTGATTGCACAAATTCCTGCGAATGCTTAACATTTTTTTTCCCGTTTATTTATTCATATTTCCCATATGACCCCTCTTTTTTTTTTGTTAAAATTTTCCCTTTGCCTCTTATTATAGATTGCACCTCTCTTGGATGTGTGGATATCACCACTTGTTCTATACCACCACAGACCTCCCAACCATTCTTAATTTTGACCATTCCCAGGTCTGTTTCAGTAGCATTTTATCTATTTTCATTGATAATTTTGCTACACACTTATATGGGAACTGCTCTTTCTTTCCTACTTTTGAGTCAAATCATCCCTATTTTCAGTCAGAAAGGTTGGGAGGTCTGCCACCATCTTTGTGCATAATATGATCATTGGTTTCCTTTATACTGCCATGGCTTTTAGTCGCCATGTGACTGGCAGATTGTAAGATAGAACCGTGGTAACTTCTTTGAAGGGTAGCATAACCATATAGCATCCCACCGCTGATCACTTTTTTGTTTGGTGTGGATAGAGAGTTTTTATTTTTGACGTAGATTTGTACAAAGGAATCCACAAATATTCTTTAGGGTACTTTGTGTATGTCTTTTTTTTTCCACCATGGACTCGGTGATCAATATAAAAGTCACTTCATAGCTCTGCTTTTTCTTCTGTGTGCATCCGTGTATGAATATGATTGCTGTAATAAGTATACACTGTCCAACCACACAAACTGCCTTTAGGATTTGTCAGATCATGAGGAATATTAACATGTCTTCATATTGTGTTATCCTCATAACTTTTGGTTTCAGTACTTATTGTGTGTCTTTCTTTTTTCCTGGAAAATTACACTGTAGTGCTGCAGAAGGCCGCAAATCTATGTACGGTATTGCTAAGTTTAAGGAAAAAAAGACAGTCAAACCTTGTGTAGATGTTCAATACAAGTTCTGCTGCTGTTCATGTAAGGCAGGGATAATATTCTACCTTGAAGGTTTCAATAAGTTTATGTTGTATGGTAACAATTGAAATGCCCAAATCCACTTCACTTGAAGTGAGCAGCGCGGGCTGAAATTTGAGATTAATCGCTGTGTACGTACATGTATAGCAGATTCTGACACACACACAGACACACACACACACACAAAATATGTGTATGCGTTATATGAGTGGCCACAAGTAATGAGTCAAGGCTGAGTGAAAACCCATGCTTCGCATCTGACTCATGTCCTACAAGTTGCTTTCCATACCCCTAGTCTAGGGTACTGCAAATTTAGAATATTTCATTGTGGAAATCTCCTTGAATTTCACACTCTGCGATACCAGTGCAAAAATAAAAATCTTTTCTACCAGTATTTTTTTAGGGCGTACTATGTATTTATCCATGTTGATTTATAGTGTCACACACTTATTGAAAGTTGGAAGTCAACAACAAAATTTAAAAATCGACAAAAACCCATGAAAATTTTCTCATAAGGCAAAGTGCCTAAAGAGTCCACCTGTTATGCTGTGAAGTTTGTCATTCGTAGACCAATCACGTGTGCAGAAACGATGCAGCACTGTCATGAATCACGATATGGTAATCGTCTGTTTTGATCTGAATATTTATGTGTATAGAATAACAAGAAATTCACAGTCGAGGGAACACATGAGCAACCTCAAAAAGACAGGAAACCAGCATGTGCCACGTACATGTAACAAAACAGAGATGCAGGATTTTATGCCACCGTCTGCTACACTATATGTACCAGACTGTTTTCAAATAGAGAGTGGCCGGAAATTTAGATCAGGCAAATGCATTTGCCCGTTCTCACCATGCTTTTCAAGGTTTTACTGAAAAAAGAAATAGAAAAGCTCCTCAAAGAATACTTTTAGAAAGCTACTTCAAAAGAAAGGTGTAACATGCTGAACGCAAAAGGGCAATTCCACGGTAACTGACGTTACGCGTAAGGATTTTCATGAAATTGTTTATGTTGTAGTTTTGTGAATGAAAGTACCTGGGGCTTGTAATTAGCACTGATGAATGAGTTCATGAGAATGAAGAAATGGGTGGAAAGTTTTTCTCTCAAACTGCATTTCTTATCACATAGCAAGTGAAAATGTGTCGGTAACTGACGTTACAGAAAAAGGACATGGGAAATTATGGTGTAGATTTAAATGGAAATATCTCATGTCCCTGACTTCTAAACTTTATGTGCTTTATATGGCAATATACCTAGGTTCTTAGGAACAGGTGTGCAAAATAATGTGCACTTTAGATATTTCCTTTTAGCACCATGCCAATTTAAGTGAAGGCATGGCGGTAACTGACGTTACGTAACTGACGTTACGCTTACATTTGCCATAGGGTTTACACATGGAAAATCATGATTAGGAATAGTTTTGTGATGTTTTATAATTCTGACCTTTCAGAGTGATTTGTTTGATATGGAATCATACCTTGGTTCATCAATTACAAATACCCAAATGAAATGAAACATTAGTCCATTTTCTTTGTGTTTAATGAAAACTTAAAGGGAAACATGTCAGTAACTGACGTTACGTAACTGACGTTACACATACTTTTGCTATGGGGTTTACAAAGAACTAACTTATTTAACAGGTTATTATACTGCTGCAGTATACCAGTAACAATCCCAGGCATTTATTTGGCAACAAATTAAAACAAAATCTAAAGACACATATGGGGTGGGGCCCTTAGAGGGCAAGCTCCCCCCCCCCCCCATGCCATAGCACAGTTGAGCAAAAATAATGTAAATGCACCAGAGAATATTTCTTGACATTTGTCTTAAGATTGAATGCTTATTCAACAGTTATGATTACACAGAGCCATTTAGATTCAGCAGTTCCAAGTATGAATATTGACATACAACGTAACTAAGGTTTTTTTTTTCTTCTTTTTTTTAATGAACAGGAAAGTTTCTATCTAGAGTACCCCACCCATAATGCCCTGCAGAACTACACAAAACACAGATATTTTTGTGTGTGAAAAAAAAAAAAAAAAATCTTTCAGGTCATGGGGAAAAAAACACATACAAATAAAAATATTCATATGAAATCCACTGTGATACATTCTTTCTTCTTTTCTTTATTTTACTCCTTCTCCCTCAAGGCATTGTTAGGGCCACAAATAACAAAATGATCTCCATTATCAATAATGACTTAAATGAATAGTGTTACACTTTTAATATTTTTTCTGTGAACAAGAAGCATGCTTTTTTGGTCAAAAGGGCATTTGTTTATTCCTTGCTTGAAGGAATGTAATTGGTTTTCTTTTCCTTTTCACTGGTATATCAAGGCTTGCAAATACATCCCAGATACCAAGAAATAGGACTTTGCAACGAAAGAATTCTAAGATCAATATAAACGAGTCTTCCTGTTCATAATTATCATGTATTACAAAAATATCCCTGCATGAATGAAATAAAGTAATCAACAAATATGAACAGTTTTTTTATTTTCCCCTAGAATCACCTCTCACTTTGAGCAACATTATTGTTAAACGTTGAGCAACGTCAGTGTTAGTTTCAAACAGTAATGACAGTACATGCCTTATGTCAGGCCTACCATTTCAAGATGTGCCATATTAACTATTAAAACCAAACATTTAAGTGCAAGCGAAGAAATATATCTCTTCCTGCATTTGCCTTGAGGTAGAAACTTCACTAAGCTTCCAGAAAAAAAGAAAAATGCTAGCAAAAGTAGTCATTATTAAAGATTATAAAACTGTTTGTATACAGCTGTACACAAGCTTTTTAATAGAAAAATGTGGTTACCGTGCAACCACATCATTGATTAGGCCTACAAATTTGGTAGCTTTATCATCCCGTAGGACTGTGAATGTACTGTATAGTAATTTGAGTGCATTACACTTGTATACATGTATATTGCATGCGGTAAACCTAAACTTCCAGATGATTTAACCTTAAACTTGTGCTGAACCGAAATTCAAAAGCTCAAGCCCCCTCCACCAAAAAAAAAATATGATAAATAGATAAATAAGATAAAATGAACAACAAAAAAAAATGTATCCATGGACATACAGTGTACCATGGTGATGACATCATTCCCTATCAAAGGGATTGCTGCTCTTTGTTGATAACCTTTGACTTCCCAGATGTATTGAAATGGCCTAAAGTCAAAAAATTTGCCTAAGTTATAATTACTGTCATGGTAACTGACGTTACATACTGGTATATGACGCTTCGGTAACTGACGTTACACATTTTGATGTGTTTATTTGACACTCGAGTATGCCAAGTATCCTTATTTTCTGGTATTGAGAGGAAGGCATATATATGGGCATACATTAGAAATCCTAAGTTACATCATACAGCTCACTTTCTTTGATGAATAAAGTTAAAAATTCCTTGTTTTTGGTAACTGACGTTACATCCATCATTGTCAAACTAATCAAAAGTTTTTATCAAATTCTTTAAAGCAACCAGCTTTTTCTTTCTATCATGTGGTAAAAGACTTGTCTGGTAACTGCATACATATAAAAGATTGTTGTTTAGAGTACTAGTAAAGTGGATATACAGAGGGTAAATTATGTGACAATACACTCTTTCTTACCATTGAGTTATAGGCATATTTTGGCAGCCATTTTGAAAATCAAAATGGCCGCTTTTATTGAAAAACATAATGATTCTTAAAACTTCAACTCAAGTATTGTCTGAAAATGTATGGTATTTGAAACAAATATCATTTTGAATTTTCGGCATCTGTGTCCTACATACCGTGGAATTGCCCAAAAGTGAAAGCAAAGCCAAAGAAACAGCATATTTGTTATTTCTTTTTATATGAGACTTAAAAGATAGTCGCCTTTGATGGACAAATAAAATGACTGCATTTGATTGTCTAGGAAGACTTATTGTGCCCCACTGATGGCTGCACTATTATAAACCAGTTTAGAGCAATCCAGGGAAGCCGATCAACCACAGAGTGAATTTACTATCGCATGATTTTGGTGTGACATTTCTCAGCAACACATGTCCAATGTGTTAGTTTAATACTGACGGGAAGTGACAGCTATTACCATGTGCACTGAGTGTTGCGTCAATTATAAATGTGTAGCATGCATTTTTTAGCATACAAGATATTTTGTAGATGTAAATAATGAGATTGTGTCAGACTTAACTTCATAGTGTGCTATCATGTTCCTGTAAAAAGAGTGTGTGTGTGTGTGGGGGGGGGGGGGGCTGGTTGCAGGAAATGTTTTTTATCCCAGCTAACATTATTTTAACAATCAGAAGACAAGTGTCAGTGTGATTTTAAAATGTGTCTTTTGCTGGAGAATTTCACATTATGTGCCATGAGGTCTGAAAATACACAGTTTATTTTGCACAGAATCTGGGTACCGGTAATTAATGTTTCAGATTTTGGGAAGGATGTGTATGATGTGTAGGCCCTATGTATACATATAACTGATTATCAGTTGATGTGAGTTTTGATTCATCCAAGGAAGGCACAAAATTAGGTCACTGCATATGGACCTACTGTTTCAATTCAGAGATAATGGTTTCATTTTCAAATCAGGCAAGCTATAGCTGATGAAGCATCCAGGATCGGATGTGAAAGTGAACTACATGTAGGTATTAGAACAGCAAGTCCAGATGCAGTGATTTAATTTTGTGCCTTAATACCTGGGCATGCATGATTTCTCTCTGTCATTGCTATAGAGTATCTACTTCACCAAGGGAATGAGGGGGGGGGGGGGGGGGGGGAGTAGTTGAGGAATTTAGAAAAATCAGAGGCTCTAACGTGGCATCTCATAAAGAAAAACAAACAAACAAACGGGAGATTCTCCTGCCTGGACCTTCTAGTAAACTGGAGACCCGGATCATGCGAACATTTATTTGTGCAATATTATGTGCAAGTACAGTCTCTAGTGCATATCAAGAGTGCAAAATGCAGCACTTTTTTTCTCGTGTTATTATTACGAACACCATAGTCATTTTTCGGGAATAACATGATTTCCTCAACATACTAAACAACTCTTTACATGTACATGTACATTTACATTTTTTTTTTTTGTAGCTTCAATAACTGCAATATTGGTTCCTTGAACACTTTCTCCCGCATCTTTTTTTACTTTGAAGTATTCTTTCATGCTGGAAAATCATAATCTGCATTGTGCATTTATAAGATCAGACACACTGTAATATTAGATGCGAATGGAAATGAAGTTTGCACTGTTCTCACTTCCTTGAAGATCATACATTGTTTTTGCACTCATTTCATTTGCAGACCGTACAGATGAAAGACCATGATCTTTGCTTACATTTTATACATCTGTGTGTACGATGCACTTGGACTTCGCACCAGTCTTTTCTTCAAGTATTAAATTAGGTCTTTTTCTCTCGTGATTTTCTCCCTCTTCTTGTTACCACGTCATTCCTGGTACCAATTTTTCTTTCACTGAAGGAAAGAAATGGTGTGCTTGTTGGTGGGTTGGGAGGGGGCAGGGAGGAGTTTAGCAAACTTCAGGTAACCTACACTGTACAACAGAAGGTCTCTACATGTGCAAATGTGTATCATGTCAGTGCATGCCAAATGAAAAAAAAAACTCTTTCCAAACTTATACACGGTTACACTTGTATTGCACACAGCAGGGGCAGATCCTGGAATTCTGTAAAGGGGGGTGGGGGCGCAAACAAATTTTCTGATTTCATTTTTTTTTTCTTTTGTTTTAACAACAAATAAAGGGGGAGGGGGCACCCGGTGCACCCCCCTCTGGATCTGCCACTGCACACAGCTCTCTTCTCAAGCAACAGCTATATTGGTGGGACATGGTGTGTGAGAAGTTCCATAGCTCCAACATGTAACATTATACAAAATGTGATGGCGTCATCCATCTAAATGCAAATTGCACAAATATACGTTGTATGATTTAACCCTGAGGCAGCAGATTGCATTAGGTAGTGAAGGTGTATTGTACCCCATCTTGTGTTGTGGGTTCTATTTTATCTGTGCCATGGTTTATTGCGTGTATGGTTATTTATAAATGATAAGTTTTTGTTCTTTTTTGTTTGGGGGGGGGGGGGAAGGAGGGGGTAGAAAATACAGACGGGCAAGCATACAAATGTGCTACACACGCTTTGACTCAACCCACTGGTAGTGGACTGTACTGTGGCAATTGAGTGTACCGGAGCTCTGCACTTGGAGAAGTAAAACTCCGCAAAAACAGTTTGAAAATTTGGGCATTTGCATTAGCTCTGGAAGCCACATGAATAGATGTTTGACGATGGAGTTTTTTCTTACGGTTTACATTGTTCTTCAAAGACTATTTTCCTTTTTTTTTTTTTTTCAAAACTAGGATTGATACCAATTTTATCTACAGTGTAGATGTACCCTTCTGCCAACAAAAACAATTTATTAGAAATTCTGCATTAGACTCTTCCCTGCAAAGAGTGTATGTGCAGATATACCATACAAATACCTCCTCTTGGCAGCTCTCTTTGTGGCAAAAGGATACTGTATATGGAGATGCACCCTTTCGTCATTAAATTATGATTTACCACCAAAGAAATGAAAATGACCCAAGATACACACATAGCTCTGATTATTTAAGAAATGAGAACTCTATAACACAGGTTGTAGCACATATGAGAGTTGGCTTAATGAAAGTTAGACCAACATCTGACTCAAGCCTTTGGCTTTCATTGTGCACTCCCCATCACACTTTATGCTGTACATATTTCTATTCTTATGATCATCAATAAAGTGAATTGAACTGAATTGAAAGACCCCCCCCCCCAAAAAAAAAAAAAAAAAAAGAAAAGAAAAAAAAGAAACAATTTATAAAACTCACATTTTACCCAGATACTCCTGCTTGCCATACTATGATTGTGTGGCCAAGATACCCTTGTTAAGTCAGAAGATCTATGTGAGTTTAGGTGCGAGTTTCTTCACTTTGTCTCCCTCTACAGGAGACAAAGTGAAGAAACTCGCACCTGAACCTTCACCCCTCTGAATAATGTCATTCTTTCTTTCATCTATGTGAGTATCGGTACAGATTGTTTTAACATTTTAAAGGCTTGGTGAACATGAAGCATTCCTTTGCAGCAGTAGAACTCTATCAAGCCTAGCCAAAGAAGTCTCTTGACTTCAGACACTTGACTTGCACCAGAGATCCGTAACCCTTTTAATACCACCATGATAATCACAATCACCCACTTGATAAATAGTGTGTTATGGTACACTCTTGTTCTACGGTAAGCGAAGGGCTGTAGCTTGTCCAGCTCTCTAAACCTTAAATACTGTGCCATGTACCCATACAATTTTGTATGCAGTTAGTATTACTTGATGATGATAATAATGACGTTTGGCAATGACCTTGCCCTTTTAGAGGATAATAATAGTTGCTCTTGTTATGACCACATACCTGGGGGACCTTGGTGAGGCTTGCTGGTTTTAATACTGCCCATGTCTTGCTCATACAACTGTACATTAGCATTGAGCCTTTTTCATTTTGAGTCTTGTTTTTGGGTTGCTAAAATTGTTCATTTTGTTGAAATTATATAATAGTAAAAGCAGACTCATGGAAGTCACTCATATCAGTTCTAACCTCATTAAGGATCAACAAGCATACATTTTGTACCATGTGCTCTTTTGTGAAATCGTGAAAGTTGATAAAATGTCCTTATGGTCTGTAAATTTTAGAGGGGGCAGGAGACGGGGGCATTGCGAAAATGCCTGATAAGTTGGAGTCAGAGAGTCCTGCAGTACTTGTGTTAACCTGCTGACACCCACCAGCGCCAAAAATCCCCCAGACTTTCTGCAAATTCTGCCGGTGAGACTTAAACAGTTAAAATGCGCACATTATCACTAGATGCGTGTGTGCATCTCGGCTCAGAGGAAACATGAATCGTGAAGCAGTCAATGCATACCAAGCCATGTTGATGGTACAGTGCTCCTCATTAACAACAACTACACACACAGTGTGTTCACCTGATGCAAAGCCTTATAGTGGATTACATTCGGAATACGAGGAAACCATACATACAAACGAGGTTGCTAGGACTGCTAATTTTACCTCAAGATTTATAACTGGAACCTCCTCGTAAATGACACTGAACATACTGAAATAAGACCAGCTGAATACTTTTGTATTAAATGGAAAATGGGGACCTGCGAATTCACTTTTTGAAGTGGTACCTCATCGTAAAGTGAGCTCGTTGGAACAGGGTTTCTGAGTTTCTTTGTTTGTGACAACTGTTTTACTGTACGAGCTGAAATTTTCGCGCACAGATATTTTCGCGAATTGCTACTTGGAGGACATTTTCATGTGTTGTTAATTTCGCGGTTGCGAGGGTCTAACTGAACTTAGTTATTCGTGCGTTGTTATTGTCGCATGTTGTTATTTCGCGGTTCAGAGGCAATTCGCGAAAATAAAACCACCACGAAAATTTCAGCTCGTACAGTAATTGCCTTGCCAAGTGTAAAAGTATGGAGCTACAGTATAAGTGAGAGGATGTATGCAGATGCTGCCTGACTCAAAACTCCTCCAATTAATCCAAACAGAAGGGTGTATTGCGCATCATAGAATCCAGACCTGTGGGGAGGGGGACCTTAGCTACATATTCTTGTATCTCGCCTTTTTGGCTTGGGAGAGTTTTTAGCCACAAGATTAAGAACAAAGAGAGAAGGAAGACTACTGGTACACACACATCTCATTATAGATCAAGACAGCATCGCAGCAATAATGTAATGGCTCAAAATAACAAACATACCGTGGTAGCTTAAATATGATACAATACAAGATACAAGATTTACATTACCGTAACGTTCTTACAAACTATTTAGTTGTTTCACAGCACTTTGCATCACAGCGTCTATATAGTTTAATAAATCAGATTCATGGGCTGAAACAAGCACAATACCAGGTGTCCCAAAAAAAGCGGAACGGTGGATTTTAAGTACCTTGCGGTCTAAAAGTTATATATCTTTTGACATCATTAGAAAGAGCATCTTCCGCAGAAGACTATGATACCAAAATCATTAAATTTGGTTTGGTACTTTTTATTCTACGCCAATTTCTGAAAATGCAGTCATTGTCAAATTTCGCCGGATTTTTGCGACTTGTGAGATAATAATTTGAGTGCGACACGCGATCCATACGGTGAACATTGTGTAAGCTCGGTGATCCATGTCAACAAAAGATACAGCTTTCACATTGGGCACGGGCCAGGAAAAAACAGTGTGAGTGTGTGTGTGTGTGTGTGTGTGTGTATGTGTGTGTGTGTGCGCCCAATATGAAAGCGTTATCTTTTGTTGACATGGATCAACGAGCTTACATAATTCACCGTATGGAACGCGTTTCGCACTCAAATTATTATCTCATAAGTCGCAAAAAATTGAAAATGACTGCATTTACAGAAATTGGGGTAGAATAGAAAGTACTGAACCAAATTTAATGATTTTGGTATCATGGTCTTCTGCTGAAGATGCTCTTTCTAATGATGTCAAAAAATATATCACTTTTAGAACGCAAGGTACTGAAAATCCACCGTTCCGCTTTTTTTGGGACACCCGGTATAGGGATAGTCCATGCGCATAAAAACATGAATTCCTTTAATATTGGACGTCAGTTGTTGTGAGGTTGTGTCACCAGCATTTCAATACCATCACAAATCAGAATTTGCGTGTACTGTAATCTCTGGATTAGCATGAAACTATACCTTAGTGAATTTTGGCCAGTGGCTCCTGAAAGGAACTTTACCACAAGAACCCGGAAGTGCTGCACAGAGGTTGATTGTGAAATATGTGTCTCGCTGACCTTTGTATTTTATTGTTTGGGTAAATATTTGCAGCTTCCACAATGATCATGCTTGAATGTGCAGTGTGCAAAACATGCCTTCACTGCTGCCTAACATGCTGTGTACAATAGAGGCCCAGATCACCCAGAGTTTGCAGGATTTTGGAAGTATCTGATGGTGAAAACCATATCTGTGCATTTGCTGCAGTCGCTCAAGCAGACAAATGTTAAATGTATTGTCTCTACTCTTGATCCTTTGGCGAAGCGATCAATATGTTATAAGGGGATGTAAAGGGCTCACCAAATCATTAGTGGACAAGTCGTGACTTGAATATACCATGTGCAGCAGTTTTCATTCTGCATGAACGCGTGTACATGATGCTGTAAGATACGCAGCAATGACTACGTCATACATGATACTGCATATTCAAGAGTAGGCCTACATGTATGCAGCAAATGCTGCATTCTGTGTAACGGTGTGCTCCTCCTGTGGATACTGAATTATGCCCAACCCATTCCTTACTCAGAATGGAAATGCACACGACATCCCGAGCGCACAACTTAGAGCTACCAGAAGCATCAGTGAACATATACCATCTTTGGGTGCATTCAAAATGGTGCTGGCATATGATCTATTGATACACATACAACTGTAGCTTGAAGGAAGGCTAATGCACCAAATCCGTGAATGCAGTGAACGTATTTCCATCTTTCTGATCATGCCACAGACAGGCACATACACGTAGCATGGCTGGTTTGGTTGGGTGTGAAAGGAAATGCACCCCTGCCTGCCTGTGTGTAGAATCCGTGTGTGCATTTACACATGAGAGAATGTGTGCACTCTTCATGTATACCTCCCTCTGGCCCGAGCATGACACATGCATTGTAGATAGGAGTGGCTCACAAGTGCCTCATTAGCTATTCCCCCAATAAGGTACCAGTTTGGGTGTGCCTCTTGTATTCTTGTCAGGGCTGCAGCATCTTTCTTAACATTTCCCTCCCATGTGGCTTGCAGGAGGAGGAGGAGGAGGATGAGGATGAGGAGGAGGAGGAAGAGGAGGAGGAAGAGAAGGAAGAAGGAGAAGGGGGAGATGGAAGAGGAGAGGGTAAAGAAGGAAGATGAGAGGGAGAAGGAGGAGGAAAAGGAGGAAAAGGAAGAGGAGGATGATGAGAAGGAAGAGGAGAGAGGGAAGGAGGAGGAGGAGGAGAAGGAGGATGATGAGAAGGAGAAGAGGAGGAGGAGGAGAAGGAGAAGAGGAGGAGGAGGAGAAGGAGAAGAGGAGGAGGAGGAGAAGGAGGAGGAGTAGAGGAGAGCAAGAAAAATATTGGAAAGAAAGGAATTGGAAGAAGGAACAGGAGATAAAGCACAAGGAGAAGAATAGGAAGAAGAAGAGGAAAGAACACAAGATGATAGATAAAAAAAGCAGGAGAAGAAGAAGAAGAAGGAGAAAGAGAAGAAGAAGGGACAAAAAAAGATAAAGAATTGGAGGAGGAGGATCCTCACCTGCATATTAAGTGTGCAGTCTTCATATTTAATAGTGAATTGGTTTCATAGTGGTAAAACAAAAATGGGTACAGGGCAATCATGGAAGAGAAGGGTTCACAGCGAGGACAAATTTTAGTCTTGGTGATCAAAATCGAAACTCAATCACCTGCTAGATGCTAGTGGGAATTGGAAGAATATGATTAGTTTCTCAGATTTTTTACTCTTTTTGAAAGGGAGTTTTGTTTTTATAAAGCACCGCATATGGCCACAAAAAGATGTAATGGAAGATTTTGTGCTTCTGTCACATTCACACCGCAGAAGACATATTGCAAGGAGACAAGGTTGTGAAATCTAAAACCAAATGTCCAACATACTTAACCAGAAGCAAACAAAAATAGACATTGAATTATTTTTTTTTTCAAAAGGAGTATTAAAAAACATATATGGGAAAAACATATCAAAAAAGCCCCACATAGGGCAAAATACAAACTTTTTCCTTGAAATGAAGTCTATTTGCCATAACTTTGCAAACAGCAGCATGACTATCATTTGTCAATGAATCAAACACATTCTGTTCAATTTGAATTCCACCCACCAATTAATTTCTCCGTTATACTCTAGTGACGTTTTGTTGGCACCTGCCATTATGGTGTACAGCTCAAGCTCTTTACTTATTAATTGCTCTTTAAAAATTGATACAATCTCATGAAAAGAGTAAAATACAATGTGTTTTCAGTTTTGCACATGGATTATAGATGATGCTGCGCACGGAAGCACATTGTTTACACTATACTGTTCTCCAGAGTGTATTGTGCCTACGTCACTAGGGTCAAAAGGTCAATGTGCATAGTGGGTTTGGTCCCCGAACCAGAATCAGACGGCAGGAAACAAAAGCAACGGCAGCTTTGCGTGGCCATCTGGTGGAAAGAGTAACGCCACACACTATGTACACTGTAGAGGTAGTATAGCCGTGTGGGGGAAAAACCCACTATGAACCAGGATTGAGCAGGGAAAATGTGTTTATTGTATCAGAGATGAAATGTTATTCTTGTTTTTTATTTTGTTGTATGTCATGTAAATTCCCCTCAATTATTGCAGTGAGCAGTAAGAGCTGTTCATTCATTGCATATGTATACTAGCATGTGCATATTGTCTTTGTTCTAGATTTAAAAACCAACCAACCAACCAACTAACCAACCAAAATATCGTAAATTTCCAAAGAGAACAAGGCTATAGGCCATCATAGTATGCTTCAACAAGAATTTAAATGATGTTAAAAAAAGGGGGGAGGGGGGCAAATGGCCCTTTCAGGGTCAGCAAGAGTTTGAGCTATGATTAGAATATATCTGAATTGTGGTAATGACAATAATAATAATAATAATAATAATAACTATTTCTTATTGCGCGCTTTTACAGGACCTGATCAAAGCGCTGTACATACATCAACAAACAACATTCACGAAGCATAGGAACATACTTAGTAGTTACAATTGAAATAGTTCAGTCTTGAGTTTCCTTCTAAACATTTCCTCTGAATCACATAGACGGAGTTGTTTTGGTAGAGTGTTCCAGACAACAGATCCAGCATGTGAAAATGTACGTTCGAAAGCTTTGGTTTTTGCTTGTGGGATTTGTAGGACTGTCTTATCATTTTGTGACCGGAGTTGATATCTGGTGGCTGTAGGGGTGGTTAGTAGGTTGGATAGGTATTGAGGAGCAGTATTCATCATGCATTTATAGACAAGAAGGGCTAGTTTGAAATCGATACGCTCTTTGATGGGGAGCCAGTGTAAGTGCTTCGGTAAAGGAGCACTCGGGGATCTTCTCTTTACACCAAGCACCAGGCGAGCCGCTCGATTTTGGACTTTTTGGAGTCTTTTCACATCACTGACATTCATATTTGCCAGCAGAGAATTTCCATACAATCCTGATTATATCAATAATGATGATGATATTAATGATTATGAGAACTAGGACGATTAGATCGAGTATCAATGCAATTGGTTAACACTGCCTATAATAAACATACGGATGGAAATACATTTTGCGTGTTTGATTAAATTACCCTAATGTAATAAAACCACACACATATTTCAATACTGGCCTTCATATAAACTTTCATGTACCCAACTATCTACCGCCAATCCGTAAGGCAGTCGACTTCAACGAACCTTTAATAGCAAAATACAAATCTTCCAAAAAACATTCTTCACCTTTTTTTTCTTCAAATAGTTTGCACAAACTGCTGGCATACCATATAAACCACATGAATTACAGACAATTATTTTTAACCTTTTTCTATTCCTTTTTACTCTGCCCTAAAAGGTGACAGGGACATTACATTTTTGGGCTGTCCGTCTGTCGTTCTGCCTGTCTGTCTGTCTCAAATCTCAGTATCGTGATTTCTGAACTGGAGCTTGATGAATTTTCTTGGGACCTGTCCCAGGCTTGCTGAATGAGGTTTAATATAAGGAGTACAGTGGAACCTGAATTCGATAATTGTGATTTGTGCAGATCATGCTGATGCATGGCACCTTTTCGTCAACAGAATAATGTGGGGCGAGGCATGGACATGAGAGGGTGTTGGAATGAGGTGCTGTTCGGTAGTCACTTACGTACTACCAAGATGTCCAACTTGCATGATTTGCAGTACAGATACATGAAGGAGGACATGTCGTTGACGCAGCATGATATATATCCCCCGCAAGCCTGATGCAACATTGTGTACTGTGGCAAAGTGGGAGTTTGTGGTGTGGCATCCTTGTCAGATTCACTGCAAGTTCATACACCCTTGTAAAAAATTATATAAAAGTCAAAGGTTGGTTGATTTTTACATACATACTGAACTTTGTATACCGGTACATCTCAACTGTACTGTAGATTCAAATGAAGAAGAGAAAAACAGCAACAGAATAATGACACTGATAGTACTTGTACATAGTAGATTTCTATACCTACATGTTCTGCTTGCACAGAAACCAATATCAACGTAGATGAGTCACACTCATACTCGTAACCTCAAGGCCTGTGTTTGGGTCTGCTCTCCTTCTTGCTTCCCATTCTATTGGTACAGTGTAGTTGCAATAATGAAAATGATCTTGATAAGTGATTCCACAGTGCAAGATGAACTGTGAACCTCTTGAGTTCATGCATATATCTCATCTTGTGTCGCAATCATCACATAATCCGTACAGTCAGAGTCAACAGATTAGATGCCCACTTTATGCTGAAGATAATGTGTAACATGCATGATGTTGTTCATTTTTCTGCAAGTAAGGTTCTGTGCCGTCTTTATTCTTGCTACTTTTTTGTTTGTTTCATTTCCATCAGAGAAGATGGTTGGATAGCCCATGCATATTCAGCTGCAATAGCTGGTCTTCCATGGGGTCCAGTTGGATGTTAGGCGAGACCACTTCACAGGGTTAAACACCCTGCTCTTTGCGATGACTAATTAAGCGGGATCTTTTACGTGCGTGAGTTGTGACTTGCTCACACACGGGACCTCCATTTTTTGTCCTATCCGAGGGACAGAGCATTTTGCCTCTTACCAGAGGGGATGGTATGATTACGCACAACATTGCTCAGTGGGACTCGGGGAATCGAACTGGGGTTCTTTCAATCTTGAGGCAGATGTGTTACCGACAGAGCTAACTCACCGCCCTACTTGAAAAATGCTCTTGATCACCGACATCCAAAGGTGTTTCCCAGGGCAGACTGTAGGAACATACAAATATATGTTGTTCCAGAAGTCAAAAGCTAGTGATGCATTGTGGTTTAGGATATGCCCTCCAAATGGACCGCAAGATTAACATTTGCTAAGACAATTGCAACTTGAAGATACTCGGGGTACTTCGTTCTTTATACACACTGGCAGACTACTTTACAGTTTCGAGGGAGAGCAAGTTTATTATCGTACTGACTCATCTACACTTCAGCTGTCAGTATGGCAAGGATAAACTGCACGCATTCAATTTCACACAGGATCTGTAGTTTAGTTTCTGTGCGGAAAGTTAAAAAATGCCATCGGACCTGGTGGATTAGTTTTGCCTGGAACATTCGCCACAACTACTGTATACTTCATGTTATCCATAAAAATCATGTTTTATGTCGTCCAAAGCAGAATATCTTTATAAACACCACTCTACTTCCTTTTCTTTTTTTCTTTTGCCTTTCCCCCCCTCACAAATATAACATACTCCTTCAATCACACAAACAGGGACAAAAGAAATCAAAGCAGGATTGTAACAGTTCCTTCAGGGTATGGTGTACTCATATTGTCACCATTTCTTAGAGGAGAACTCTTCTGTATTGAGTGGTCAATTTTGGGGTGGGGGGGGGGGGGGATTGCCAACTCCTAAGTCTACCAGTATGATGGTTTACTGGTGTCTCTGTCCAGACCCCCCCCCCCCCCCTTCACCTCTGCCCCCACATACACCCCATTACCCCCACCCTTCGAGCCCAAACAAGGGTTTTACCTTCAGACCTCATTAGGGGGCCATTCTAATGCTAGCTTCCCATACAATTACACATTGATTGTTCTACATTCTGTGTGCTGCTGTTCAGGCAGAATAGGCAAATTACTGTCACATAGTAAATGAGAACATACCTATCTCTCTCTCTCTCTATTTATCTACCAACTATCTATCTATCTATCTATCTACAATGTATCTATCTATCTATCTATCTATCTATCTATCTATCTATCTATCTATCGATCTATCTATCTATCTATCTATCTAGCTATCTTTCTTTCTATCTATTGATCTATTTTATCTGTCTGTCTATTTATCTTTTCATCTAATATACACATGAATACACATATAAAATGTGTGTGTGCATTTAAACATCTTAATACATCGTAGTAGGATATCACTGGAACTCTAGAAGGAATAGAAATAGTGTTTCATGTTGCAGAAAGATATTCAGTGCACATGCACGGTGTACAGGTAGTTCCACTGTACATGTACATAATGTTCATATTCACATGTTCATATCCATGAGAGAATAGCGCAACATCATTACATACTTTGAACTGTAGATGTCCAGTGATTATACTCGGCACATACATGTTACCATGTGCTATGGTGTATGGTAGTGCATGATGGGATATTGCGCAGTTAGGTGTGGTATAATGGGATTGGAGTGCTCTTGAAGTCTTTTCCCCTACCCACCCCCCCCCCCCCACCCCACCCCACCGTTTTGTAGGACATCCTTGTTTGTGCGTGCAATTCATTTATGTGTGTAAATCCATTTGTGTGCCCTTGTATGTTTCATTGTGTGTGTGTGTGTGTGTGTGTGTGTGTGTGTGTGTGTGCTGTGTGTGTGTGTGGTGCACACAAGATACAATGCACCTTCCCGGCTAGTGGTCAGTGCATGTGATACACACTGACAGAAAGAGTCCATTGACTGTGTACAAAGCCTCTGCAACAAAGCTTCTGTTTGGCCTGCAGGGCAACTGGCATACACTGATGGCCATGACAATCCTTTCTAGGTGTACAGGAGCACCAAAACAGTCCTTACCAGTATTGTTCAAGACAGAAGTAGGTCAGAAAAATCATCTACCAGTTATAGTGCAAAGTTATACATTTATTTGATGTGTGATCATAACGATGGTTTTGGATGGCGGTGGAACAAAACAAGATAAGGAACACATACACATAATTAGGACCGGAAGGAAAGCAAGAAGTGGACAGCTAGGGAGAAAAGATGCATTTGGTGTGCATTCGCAAAATTTCTATCTCACACACTCTCTCTCTTAAGTCTCTGTGGTTCCTGGTACAAATGTATGTTACAGAAAGGCTACTTCAGGATTTGGCAACAGATTCTTTTTTTTTCATCACTGTGATAGTCAAGTGCAGTACAGTTGTGCAGTGTATTCTACTCGGGAGTTTCTTACAACGTATCCAGTGAAGCTAACTGATAATATATAAACTGATATTTCTTTCTCAATTGAGCCTTTGGCTCAAGTGAGCCTTGCTTTCAATTATTGTATGGCATCTGAATGACATGCATCATCCATCGTGCGTCTTTCAATTTCTAGTTCATTCTTTAACACCCCTTGATGGATTTTCACAAAATTTGGTAGGTAGCACCCCTTGGATGATAGGATCTCAATTTTCTTTTTAAATGGGCACTATGCCACCCCCCCCCCCCCCCCCCCCCCCCAAGGTGGGGGACCCAAAGCCCCCAGCAGTCTTCTTCTCTTGAACCAACAGTGATGGAGCTAAGTTAGTGTTATGAACTAGTAAATTGAAGTCTGTAGTTTCAAGTTTGTTCATAGTGAAAAGTGGGGTTCCCCTTTGGCCCCCGTTTGGGGGGGGGGGGGGGGGTGAATTGGGGTCCAAATTTTACATTTGCATCTTCTTTAACCCATTGAGGATGGACTGATTTTGCTACAACACATATTTCCCATAGACACCTGCCGGAGTATACACTTGGGACTCGTCCTCAATGGGTTAAAGTGCATGGTCAAATTTTCACCATTGCTGAAGACTGGCTGATAGACCCACTTGTGCACATGGGCATAAATGGGCATCATTCCCCAAGTTTTCAGGTCTTTCACAAGCACTTTTTTTTTTGGGGGGGGGGGGGGGGAACAAAGCCCCATGGAATCTGAAAGTCTCCTCTAGAACTGGAAGGGATACGCTACAGTGTCAGTTAATGCTATAAGTAGATTGGCGACTGTATAGGCCTATAGTTTCATGTTTGTTCAGGGTAGATCTTGAGGTAGGCTGGGGGGGGGGGTGGGCAAATGAGAGTCCAATTTTCACATTTTCATCTTCTCAAAAGCACATGGGCAAAGTTAATTGTCACTAAAATTAGGAGGCAGTATTGCTAGGGTAATAAAATACAAGTATTTGTTCTAATTAATGAGCACTATTCTCCCAACCCTTTGGAATTCCCAAAGAATCCCCAAACCCCTAAATTTGAGAATCTCAAAGATAAAGAAACAACAACAACAACAAACAGACTTCTGTAAAACCAGAATACTCTGAATAAATGCATATTTATTGTAGTGAGTGTACTTTTAAGGTTGTTTATGGCAGATCCAGGGTTGTTGGGGCCAGATTTCTCGTTATGATCTTCTGTTTTAAAATGCATGGAGGTCAGACTATCTACAGACTTGGCAGGTATTGTGCCAGCACATTTTAATCAAAATCCTTCGGGAGACCCTGCCAATCCAGGTAAGAGCATTAGGGAGACCTCAAAGAGGCATCAAGATATATCACGGGTGTTCTACCTCTACTCCCTCTGGTGTAGTGCACAGGGTTCCAGTCTCTCCGGGAGAATATTATCCGCTTGAGTCCTGCCCTGTGCACTCATCCTTGGATATAAAGGCGTTTCCCCCCACACTGTGTCCTGGCCCTTCTCGACTTGGGTGTTAATGATGATTGATACTGAACAGTGCTGGTGTGATGACAATGGCAGGGCCTCCCCCCCCCCCCCCCCCCCCCCCCCCCATGAAGGAGTAGGAGCAATACTTAAAATGTCCGAAACCGGAAATCACCAGGAGTCCCACTGTGGATTTTATCCATCAGACAAGATGTTTTAAACCCACTCTATCACCTCCTTGACCAAGGTGTCTTGGGGTGCGTTCAAGCGCTTTCCTGAAGTGAACCGAACCCTACTGAACCCGTGCCAGAGGAGTGCTTGAACACTCCTAAAGTGTACTGTACCGCACTGAACTGAGCCAAAAGTGTAACACTTCCCGATATGCTCCAAAAGGGTATCAAAAGCATACCAATAGTTTGCATTAGTGAAGAATGCGCGTAACATGCACATACACGTGCACATCATAATGCAAAGAGTTCGTTCTCTTTGTTCAGGACATCGATCTGTATTTTATAAGCTCACCAGGTGAATGACCTTGCTACAAAAATGTGTGACCCCTCTGAAGATAACTCATGAGGTACGCTTTCTCGACAGAGTGCTGGAATGCTCCGAATTTAGCATAGCACGCTACGGCTCACTTTGGTTTGCTTTTGAGGGCTCGAATGCATCCTTGCAGTGCGTCCCTGGCAGAGTTGGTACTGTGATAATGGTGGGGCCCTCTGGAATAGTAGGGCTCCTGTACTCCGAAAGAGGCTACCCTAGGGGACTTGAGACCTTTAGGACCATTGGGTATGTACATATAAGTTTTTAGTTTGCTTTTTTTTTTGGTAAAGATATTTTTCTTAAGAAAGAAACAAAATCTGGTCATACCTAAGCTGGAAATTTACTACCAAATTGACAAACAAAAATGGTGCATTTAATTTTTTTTTTTCCACAGAGAAGCAATTGATACAAACTGATGTGTTATAGAGAAGACTGCTAGCTGATTCTCATATGCATGTGACAGCTGAGCACTTCCACTTTTATTCCACACAAATGAAAAGTTGAAGGAGAGTAGAAATGTCTTTAAAATCAGACAGAAGAAATTTAGGAAATTTTTAGTGACACTGGGTACAATAAGGCCTACGTGTGCCAAATTAGACATGGCGAGACATCATTGCCTGTTCACTGTCCCTTTGCACCACATAAACATTATAAAATCATTCTTGTAGTCAATAATTCAGCAAATGCAACCCCTACCCTCTGTGAAGATGGCATATGGCTATAATATCAGCAATATCAGACAGGAGATATGGGGGGTTGTCATGGCTGAGTTGGTTAAGACCACACGGATAATGCCTTGCACAGGGGCGGGTCCAGGAATTCCATGGGGGGGGGGGATATTTCTGGTGCCACTTTTGGGTTTAATCAGCTGACAAGCAAGCAAGCAAGCAAAAAAGGAGAAAAAAAAAAGGCTCCCCTGTGCAATTTTCTTTCCATTTCTTGTACTACTTCCGGGTTTCATCGGCTGACAAGCAAAAAAAAAAAAGGCTTTCATTTTTTTTGGTTTTTTGTTATTTCTTTTATTAAAAAATAAGGGGCTTTGCCCCCCAGATCCGCCACTGTTGCACTTCCAAAAGCATATGAGGTTCAAGGCCCAAGTCCATCAATAGTGGCCTTTGACAAGGCACTTTATCCCTTTTGCCAAGTCTTTCAGAGGAGCCCTATGGAGGAGAGCTACATCTGTATACCCTGTGCAATAACATTCAGGATCAAAGGAGGCAGATTACAGCGAAGAAAAGAGCCTGTGTAAGGATATACAACAATTTGAAGTGAAGGGAAGGATAGGCCTACAAGTTGCACTATATTCTTCTTGAACTTGTGACGAAACAGGAAAATGATTGTAGGGTCTAATGAAGATTTGTGTGAAAGCATGAAGACACAATGGAAATTCTGCAAAATCTGACCCAAATATTGGATTCTTTTTCATAATCTTTTTTCATTTTTGATATCCGCCATAAAGGTACAACGTACATGTATTCTTTTATTTTGATATGAGGACACTGCATCTCCCTCTAAAGGCACAACAATACTCGGTCGGTCAAAATCCAGAATTTATAATCATATTTATTTGGATGGTGACCATTGCGAGATTATCCTGTTTGTCATAAATCACAGTTTTATTCATTCGATCTGCACTACATACCAGGTACGATGTTTTCATTGTATTTGGTTGTATGGACCCAGCAAACACATAACGTTTTCAGAACGTTTCCTTTCTTTTTTTCCCTCGTACAAAATGGATGTACATATAATATCAAGGTTGGGACTCAAAATTTATAGCAAAGCACAGGTTTTGTAGAAAAGGTTTTAAAAACGTCAATGGATGTTACAAAACATTCTTATTACGTCTGCTACGTCTTTGTCATTCGTAAACGTTCACAAAATGTTTTTATTAGGTCTGTTACGTCAACTTCGTTTATAATGAACGTTTAAAAAGCATTTTTATATGGTCTACTATGTCTTTGTCATTGGTTTCTTTATCATGAATATTCATGCATATACGTATGAATATTCAAATAAGGAAATCTAACATTTGAAAACGAGTGGAAATAGATAAAAGACATTGAAATCTACAGTGTTTTTGCTGGTTTCAAACTTTCTGCCTTAAAAAATGTACCTACGTTATTGTTCAGTTATTCACAATTTCAAATTGTGTTATGAAGAGATATTTTCATATATGTTAGTAGGCCTAATTAAGGTATGTGTGATTTAATTTTAGTAACCATGTCTTCATGCATTACAACATTTTTGTTGGTATGAAGAATGTTATACAAATACTTCAACTGGGAAAAGGGTGTAGTAGGTATAGGTGTTAGGACATTAGGAACAGATTGGGATATAGGAGTACCATATAGGATAAGGGTACATGTATGTTGTGCCTGTATAATCTTATAACTATACTTTTTTTGATGCCCATAATAGAAATAAACAGACGTTCTTAAAAGGTTTTTCCTGGTAATAGACGGATATGAAAGGTTTTCTAAACGTTCTGGAACGGGTCATAAGACATTTTTAGACATTCTTAAAATGTCTTTTTGAACATAGATGGTTTTCAAGGGTTTTCTGGACATCCACAGAATGTTTTGAATAGTCCTATAGGGTTTTCTGACGTCGGTTATGTCCAAAAGTCTTTCTGAAGGTCCTTAAAAATTCTGAAAGGTTTTTTGTTGGTTTTTTAAACATTTAAGAAACGTTTTTATGACATCAATTTGAAACGTTTTAAATAGGTTGAAAACCTTCCACAAAAATGCGTTCTGAAAACTTTTTGACAAAATGTCCAAATAACGAACTTGGAACGTTTCAGGAATGTTCAGAAAATGTCCAAATATTACACGTAGCTGGGGATTGATTCTGTCAAACCATCATTTTCAGTCGCAAAATGCTTCTTATTCACTAGCTGCCATGAAGACACTGATACCTACACATGTATTGTGGTATAAAGTAAGAATTTGGGAAGAAAAACATTTTTCCATGTTAGCTATTCTGTAGCATTCTGTGCGAGATAACCTTTTGGAAAGCCATGGACAAATTTAATTCAATAGATTTTAGGACCAGCAGCTATAGAACTCATGGTACATTTATGT
Source organism: Diadema antillarum (assembly GCF_040938485.1). Lineage (NCBI taxonomy): Eukaryota > Metazoa > Echinodermata > Echinoidea > Diadematoida > Diadematidae > Diadema > Diadema antillarum. The sequence goes on from NW_027271380.1 coordinate 191,176, forward strand.
AGATCAGAGTGAGCACCATCCCTTTTTTTTTCCACAGCCTTCTTTTGGAGCACATCTTGATGGCAGAATTACTTTGGAAAGAGCAATAGTTAGTGTTGGTGCGAGTGCTCTGACTAGCCAGTCAATGCATATTTATCGGAATAACTACACAAATGCTGATAATATCATTGCAAGCCCCAACCCAATGTTTTTCTACCTCTTGCCCTCCCATTCTGTGCTAGATGTCAACATCCAAATCTTGAAGTTTACAAACTCAACATTCTGGAGTCTTATCTCTCAAATTCATGTGTGATTATTTTCAAAACCGCATTTTTAGTTTAGTATCTACCCATCCTTTCAAATAATAGCACATTGTATTATCAGACCTATCTGCAGTCCATCACATCCAACGAATAAAAAGACAACTGGTGCAAGGAACTGGGAAGGTGTGAGCCTAGCAGATTCTACTCGCTTTTCCCGTAATAAATTCGTCAGGAACGAGAGAAACAGAGAAAAGATATGTCGACGGGTCCGAGCGTTGTGCAGTGTCGTCAAAAAGGAGGCAGAAAATCGCGAACGGGATCTCTGCTGTCAAAATACTCGACGATATCCCGCGGTATATTTATCACGTGGTCAATGTAGAGATTGTACATAACATACGAGCGTGTGTGTACGTAAAGAGTGACGGACCGAACACAGAACGGAGATTGCTGGGTGTGCGGCTTCTGACGAAATTTATGTGGTTTTGACAGCAAGAATTGCCCCACCTTCAGGAGTTTCGGTCAGAGTAAGTAAAGTAGAATGTAATAGAAGTAGTGATATGTATATCGGTGGTCAAATTAATGTTGCTCGAGCCTCGAAATTTGCAGGACAGGCGAAATTTATCGTTCTCTTTACATCTGACCCGGATCTTCTTCGCTGATAGCGCACGAAATTTAGCGATGTTTGTCGCTTATACCTCTATCTTTGCGGCGATTTTGAGGTCGAGTCGCGTGTTTTATTCGTTAGATTGTCTCCTTTTTGTATTAAGTCGATATCAATATCGATATTTTATACCAAAGCAGTATTTTAATTTGGGAAAGATAACATAAATTTGGATTTTGGTTCCTTTCAGATGCTCGCTCGTGTTCCTCGCGAAAGGTGGAGTCGATTGTAGTTCGATCAAGGTAACCTCGCTACCCATTGCATTGCATGCACTAAACACACTGCTTCGAGTGTGTGTATGGTGGCACATCATGTGCGTGTGTGTGTGTGTAAGTAAGTGTCCGAGTGTGTCCCATGCTCTGTAAATACACAACCAACCACATACACACACACACGGCCGGATACACACTGAGCGACGACACACCACGAGCGAGCACTGTACATGTACCGCTCGTCCAACTACAGCCAGGCCGTCACTGTCGGCTTGACAATACGTGCGTGTTCGGTATGGAACATGGGGCGCAAAGCTCGGTGAAGTGAGCTGTCGGTAGCGGCAAATATTCACCAGAATATCGGCCCCAATGTGACCTAAATAATCTTGATAATGTTGGTCATGCGAACCGCAGACATTTAATATGAAACATCATTCACACGACAGCCTCATACCTACAGTCGATTTTGAGGGATGTCAAGAAATGTATCGCCTGAGAGTTCGAGCTACGCTGCAATGAGGGGCGGAATAAAAATGGCGAGCGCAAAACGAATTTGCTCGCGTCCTACTCGGCTTTGTGCGACAACATAGCTCAAAGCATTTGGCATGTTCCTGCTTGTTCGTTCAATCTACAAGCTTCCCTCTCTATTTGCAGGGCTATACAATCGCCTCTCATCTGTAGTTTATTTTGTTAGGAGTGCAAATAGTTGAGTTTACAACTGAATGAGTTTGATGGGGATGTGGAAACTGTTTCTTCGAGATTTGATCATTTTCAGACATTGAGTTGGCATGGCTTCATTCAGTCATTGCCATGAAGTAATGTGAGTGGCACCTCGGCTATTGATACAAATCCCTTTTCATGTTTGTCTTGTTGATGCTCTGGACTGCACATCGTGCATGTCAGCAGTGATTAGACCTCTTTTCGTAATAAAAAATTTGTAAATGATTGTTGCATTTCAGTTACCGGAACAGGCCTTTCTCCGAATGCAAAGGACTGCTGTGCTGCTGCCATTGTGAATGAGATCACTGGTTCATTGGGCCTGCCTCCCTGATTTGATTCCACCGTACTGCTGAGTTATTTCTGGTTGTCTCTGCCTATAGCATTATTACTCTGATACCGGTACTCTTTCCCTGGTGCTCTCGTGTTAGACCTACAATATGAATAGCAGGTACATTTTGTAGTTTGATGCTGAATCACCATACATAGTCTGGCAAACTTGATCCTGTCAGAGCCATAAGACATTCAGAGCTGAAACAGGAACTTAGAACAAATGGAAGTTTTGAAATAAATAAGATACCATTCAGCATCCAGTGTAGCATGAGTTGCCAGTGGTGCTGGATGTTACTGCCTGAGACTCTATGATCTGTTCCAAGTACATTGTGTACTCATTCCATCCTGTCTCGCCTGGATGTTATATACAAACATACCCCACATCAAACATAAATCGTCTACCCTGGTACCGGTGTGCCCAGTAAAACTTCTCCATATGTCCCTGTCATTATCACTTTGGAAGGGTATTTTATAAATGTGTTATTTATTTTCTTCATGACTATTGCTTAGTTTTTGTTATTCTTTGATTGTGTTCCTTGCTCACCAAACACAGAATATTAATTGCATGTTATATCAATGACTTTTTTTTTTTTTTTTGTTTAAATTTCAGTACCAGGTACAAGTAATTGCATTTGGAAAGAATGGTACAAATTGTATAAACAGCATCTTTTACATCGGACAAATATTGTGCTTCCCCTTGTAAGAAGATTTTTTTTTTTTTTTTTTTTTTTGGAGGGGGGGGGGGGTGTGGGGACTGGGTAGAAGGGAAAGTTGAGGCAAAGGGGGTTCTGTTTTTTTATGATACTGTAAAAGTGGTTCCTTTCGCGTACAGAAACTTTTGCGGTTTCCGTTGGTGCCGACTTTTTCGCGTGTGTTTAAATTCGCAGTCAGTAATGATAGCATTGTAACAACTGACGAATTCAAAACATTTTCGTGTGATGTTAAATTCGCGGTTCAACCTCAAAGCGCGAAAAGCGTGAAAATAAAACCACTGCGAAAGAAACCACTTTTACAGTATTCATTAGGCTTCTACTGGGATTACAAAAAAATAAGAATAAAATAAAAGTGTAGGGTACAAAGCCATTTCAAACCACAGCACTATACATTGAGACAGCTACCACAGTTTTTTTTTGTGTTGTTACAATTTGTATTAGGCTGTTTTTTTTATTTTTTATTTTTTTTAATTTTACAGCCGCCAGAAAGGATCTAAGAATTAATGCAGCTGCCACTTTTCATACTTTTCATGTTGAGATTCAGAGTAAATAATTATGTTGTTGATGCTGTTTGGCAATGGAGGATTTTTTTTTTTCAGTTATCATTTTTATGGAAGAGTAATATTTTGTTTCGTACTGTTTTTTCTATATTATGATTTCCATCTCTTGACTGTAGCTTCTTTGAGTCAAAGACTCAAAACTGTTTTTACAAAGTGGATCAGTGTAAAAGTGTTTTCTACACTTGAAACTCTGTTAATTCACACTTTTGTATGCCTTTATTCAGCTTTGAAAAATTATCATTCAGTGTAATTCTTTGCTTATTATCAGTAAGATTAAACATTGTTCTCCTTTGGACCCTGGTCCCAAGCAATCTTTCTTTTCTTTCTGTTTTTATCAAGGAGCTTGAAGCTCCTTGGTTTTTATGAAGTGACGACAGTGGAACATGAGTAGGATCGCTTCATTCAGCTGAAGTTCTTGTAACTTTGTAGTAACTGCCTTCAGGCAAACTTCTTCAACAAACAATTGTGACCAAACATTCTCTATCTTGGAATACAACTAGTCACTGTTCTGTTTATACTGCTGAATGGTTTTGTTTAATAGTGTACATGAAATGCAGGCATATATTCTAATTACATACGGTACATCTTACTGCACCATGTAATAGGATGGCAAAAGTTCTCTATATGTTCACGAATGCAAGGTTTTGAAAGGGGCTAAACTGGAGGTCTTCAATTTGATATGTGTTTAGTGCTTACAGTTAGATTGAAAGAAAATGTCACAAGTTCCAGTGGGTTATGATACAGTAGTTGTATCATGTCGTCTATGATATCTCATAATTGAAATATTTGAAATATTTATTCCAGTCCCCATCATAATGCTGTGATTTTCATTAAAAAACAAAGAAAGAATTGACAGTGTATCATCTCTCTCATTTGTTTTCCCCAGTGGTTGATAGCAAGAAATCTGTCATTAAGATGAAACTGATCGAGCGTTTTGTCAGTCTTGTGAAACAACCCCTCCTGTTCTGACGCAAGCCAGATTTAATACCAAAACTTGATAAAGAAACAATGTTTAAAGAATCGTCGTATAGCTGACAGACCTTTCAGATGCATTTAATCTTGACCATTTTGGAAAATGTTGTATACAGTAGATGCAGAGTTTCCCGCTGCACATGTTATGGTCATGACGTTGCCGCTAGTGAGAGGAATAGGGTCACCTTTTGCGTGCGCTCACATTAAACCCCGCCCAATTATAAATGCTGTTCTATGGTTGCCATACATTCAGATGCATATGGACATGATGGAATGCTGATTCATTATCAAGTTCTAGTTCAAAAAAGTGTTCTGAATGTGGTTTCGTTATACGTCATTTCATCATTCAAATTTTGTACGTCATTTCGTTATGTAATACATTGTATGTCGTTTCGTTATACATGTACTTGTACAGTACGTCATTTTGTTAGCATTCAGACGTACACACTTGTATTCATTGTATAGCTATAAGGCCTAACTTTTTGGTATAGCTACTATACCATTTACGTGTAATTTTTCTTTTGTTTTGTTTTCACGTCTGAACACCCTGAATAATAGCACCTGAAGTGGGCAATGAAGTCTTTGTTAGTTAGCATGTGATGTTGAATTTGATGTTGAATCTGGTGTTGATAGTCTGCAACCAGATTCATTTGAACACTGAACTCCCATAAAGGTGCTTTAATGCTGTGTCAATGTAATGATGAAGGTGCTGTAAGCTTGAGGTCAAAAGGTCAACAGGTTAAGCATATGTTCAACATTATCTCCCAATTTAGGTTGATCAAACCCCCGAATAACGGGTGCTCTTGGCTGGCCTTTCAGTATTACCATATCTAATGGCCCGGAACTCCCTTCTCGGTGACTTCTCCCTCTCTGCTTGTTGACGCCGCTGAACCTGCAAGGAAAAGACTTGGTGTGGCCCAGCATGGAACCCTTCAGGATCATCCCCACCAGACGGCGGCTGAGGAGCAGCAAAAGAGTGCAGGAGGCCAGTGAAAAAAAGGTGAGGATATGTGTGGAAAGGTCAAGGGGTCGTAGTTCAAAGTCCATTGTAATTTGATCTCACAGTTTACCATTTTCAGCCTTTTCTTCAGCAGCTGGCTGTACTGTGGCTGTGTACGTACAATTGTATGTAAGTGCTCCTTTCTTTGGTGCGTATGATGCATGCCTTAAAGGGATCGTACAGTTTTGGTTGAGACCTAATTTCGGGTTTCTAACATTTTTTAGTGAAATAATGAGAAACTTGTATGAAATATGAAAGAGCATGTAATTCTATGAGGAATTCAACATTTATTTGATGAAAATCGGTTTCGAAATGGCTGAGATATCCGAAAAAAGCGTGATTCAATAAAGTGTGGGACCCAAATTTTATTGCGATCGCTTTGTTTTTTAACTTTGTTTTTTAATGATTCAGCCATTCCAAACCCGATTTTCATTAAAATTTAATAAACTTTGAATTCCTCTTAAAATGGTATGTTGAGCTGTACTATATCATAAACTTGTGTTTTCTTGGTATCTCGCAAAAAGTTAAAAGCCCAATTCTCATCTCCACCAATACTGTACCATCCCTTTAAAGGGGCATAGTCCCGGTAGTGTAGAGGGCGCTGTTGATGATACTGCCGATCACCGTTAACTTTGATACGAAGACTACCCAAGTTGAGCTGTCATCAAGAGTAAAGTGCGTAGGTGTTGCTAAGTAACGTTGCCTTCGTTGTCTTCTCTGCGCATCGCGCAGTCTGTAGTAATGCTAGGATGCGTGCGTGCTTCTCATTATGACATCACATAAGAGGTTTGCTAAAGCTGTAAAGTAGGGATCCAATTTGTCATTGCGTTGATGTTGTGTTCAAAGTATTATACAGTGCACCTCCTATATGTACTTAATTGTTGACATGCTCAATTGAGTTTCACAAAGCTGATGAAGATTCACCATTATTCCTAAGCACTCGTAATATGTCATCTGTGATCATGTATGTACAATTGTACATGTAGGCTCTTACTGTCGCCCACTGATAATAACTTCAGTTTAGGAATGTCAATAATAGTTTGGTAGGAAAGATGGAAAATCTATTTTGATGAAAAACAGCTCTGGGTGAGAGGTCAGAGATAAAGGTATGATTTAATTTTATCCATTGTGTTTGCTGAAAAAAATCCAGGAGGGCTGTAATGTGGTGTGATGGATCTATTGTAATAATATGATAAATCTTCCCAATGTTATGCTGGATGGTTGCAGGTCAATCCTCTGAGTTGTAGTGACCCAGTCCGTACCATGTCTTTTACATATTATGCAACTGTATGCAGTATATGCAACGAAAGGCCATACATGTACTTTTGTTGGACTGTAGTACTTTTGCAACAGCAGATGAAGTTGTCCCGTATGATAACACCCTGCAGTTGAATTTTTGTAGGGTTTTTGTTTTGCCTTGTTTTTGTCTTGCCCGTGTAGCGGAAGGTAGACATACAGTTGTAGGTGTCACTTTTCCGTTGTCATCGTTTGCGTCGTCAACAATTTGGTGTAATCTCTCTAACTTTTCACAGCTTTGAGCTATGTGTATGACCACCAAACTCACACCCCAGGTACATTTACAACCTAAAAATACTGGTCAAGTTAGAATATAAAATGGATTATGGATGCAGTCCGACAAGGTCAAAGATCAACAGGTCAATGAACTGACACAAGCACTGTACTCACCTCACAGTATTGTGGTGTACTCTCAATAAATTTCCACAGATTTGAACTATGACCACCAAACTCACACGACAGGTACATTTAAACTAAAGATGCCGATCAAGTTCGAATTCTGGTGAATTCTGACATGGTCAAAATGTCAATGAACTTTCCCAAAAGCACTGTGCTCATAGTATTGTGTATTCTCTGGATGGATTTCCACAGATTTGAGCTATGACCACCAAACTCACACCACACTGACAGGTACACATATTGTACTTAACCTAAAGATGCTGGTCAAGTTCGAATATGGATGCAGTCCGACAAGGTCAAAGGTCAAATGGTCATTGAACTTTACCTGATAACCGCTGTTCACATAGTATTTTGGTGTACTCCCAATAACTATCCACAGCTTTCAGCTGTGACCACTGAACTCACAGCAATAATGAACAGACGCCAGTCGCCAGTCAAGTTCAAATATGGGTGAGGTCCGACAAGGTCAAAAATCGAAAGATCAATAAACTTACAATGTACATATTGAAAACACCATAATCACAAATTGCGATATTCAGGCATCGCTCGGTGTTTTCCTTGTTTTGTTTTCTTGACTGTATCGTACAATCTTAATCATTTTAGTGCCTTCAAAGACTGGATATGAATGAACAGACATAAAGTTGTATGATGATGTCTTCAGGGGTATTAAACTAGAATTGATTTTTTGGAACAAATTAGGAGGTCCTCAATAACCAAAGTTTCTTGTAATGGTAAAGATGGACATTTTCGTGGTAGCCATGTCATGATTATTGATGTAACACCAGGACTGCTATTTTCAAGGTGCCGTAAATAACATTAAAGGGATGAGTACACTATTGGTGGAGATGAAAATTGGACTTTAGCTTTTTTGCGAGATACCAAGAAAACACTTATGAAATAGTACAGAGCATACCATTTTAAGAGGAATTCAAAGTTTATTTGATAAAAATCGGGTTTGGAATAGCTGAAACATCCAAAAACAAAGTAAAACAAAACGATCGTAAAAAAATGTGGGTCCCACACTTTGTTAGGATCACTCTGTTTTGGATATCTCGGCCATTTCAAAACCAATTTTCATCAAATCAACATTGAATCCCTTCATGCTCTTTCATATTTCATAAGAGGTTTCTCACTGTCTCACCCCCCAAAATGATAAAAACCTGAAGTTCAGGCTAAACCAGAACTATACAACCCCTTTAATAAGAGTACAATACTTAGATTAGACTACATGTAGGATATGTCAACATTTCCAAATTAGGAAACATCCTAGTGTGCTTTTAAACCTAATTTGACAAACATTTTTCACATTTTCTCACAAGGAAAGTTGTGTTTAAAACAACTTTATCTTTTAGCTGGAGCAATTATGATAGATAAACAGTTATGATTTCACTGGTTGCAACTTTTCATGTCTTATATTTAGACTTCCAAACAGTCAGCCTCGCTTAAGTTGAAAATCTGGATATGTAAAAAAAAAAATCAACCTCTGATGGATATAAATCTGTGTTGATTTTGTTGTGTAAGTCAAAATTCACATACGTAAGTCAAAGGATTGTACCCATCCCTTTGGATTAAACTTGGGTGAGGTTGACTGTACACAAAGGTTGGTCATAATATTTCATTTGTATGACAGTGTTTTCATTAACATGCTTCAGACCTAAGAAGTAACTCACATTCTTATGTTTACCTTGGTTACGTAGATCTACTCAAGGTCTTCCCACAGTTTATTGTGTATAGTACCGGTATTTATTTTATGACATCTTGCAGGATGAACTCGACAGTCATGGAACTACTGCCAAGGTGCCCACCCCTCACCCAGACCCATCTACGCTGGCAAAGGAGATGGAAGAGTTTGAAAAGCTGATGCTTTTGGACTCGTCTAATACCTCTGCCCCTGATGTTGCACAACCGACTGAACAACCAAAGGACAAGACCAAGGAGGAGCCGACCAAACAAGCGGCAACCACGCCCAAATTGCCACCAAAGCCAGAAGAAGAACCTACCCCTTCTTCAGAACCGTATGAACCTGATGAGCCCACAAACCCTACTGATGAAGAGTATGTGCCAGAGAAACCAACCACGCCCGATGACCAAGATGAACGGGATGAGCAGCCTCCTCCTTCAGATGCACAAACTAAAAACTTTGAACCCTATGACCCTGATCAGCCTACCGAGGAAGACGTGGAAATTGAACCTCATGGAGAAAAAACGGTGCCATCAGAAGAAAAGGTAGAATTACCCGAAGTTGAAGCAGATATGCCGCAACTGCTAGTGGACTCAGAGAGGGAGGAAATTGTTAATCCAGAAAATCTGCACAACCATGTAGACAAAGACTCTGAAAGCGTCACCAAAACAGATAACAATGCCGCTGATAAACCCGAACAACCAACAGGTCATAAAGGGGAAAACAAATCGGAACAGGAGAATCTCTTCCCAGAATTGCGGCTGCGCAAGAAAGAGAAGAAGAAAAAGCATTCCCATTCAAGCAGGCACAAAAAGCCCTTGGTTGAGTGGCGTATCGGTGTGCTGCGCAAGGATTATGTGAGGACAGACTTAACCAAGTTTCCTGTAGACGAGAATTTGATGGCGACAACCAAGCACAAGTGGAATGATGAGAGTGAGGTTGAGCACCTCAAAGGATGCTTGACGGACACTGAAATGGAACACATGGCGGAAAGCAATTTCACTGTTATGCCTCTCATAAACGGACCAAACGATACCCGGTGTGATGCATCAGAAGAGAGCAAAGAAAGAAGAAAAAATAGTGAACTTGAAAAAATGGATGTTGTGTCAGTCATATCAAACTCTGACCCGAAGGATGTATGTGATCGTGATACAATTAAGGAGCTAAAGTGCGGGGATGATGATGCTGGAGAACCCACAAGCGAAGAAAGGACAGTTTTATCATTGAAGAACACTGAGGGCGAAGTCAAAGCCAGTTCACCTGAGAAAAGGGAAGTTGTTAGTGATTCTTTAGCAACTGAGGAAGATGGTGTGAAACATGAAAGGACAGGTGAATTGAAAGAGACCAATAATGAACCTGCATTACACGAAAGACCCAGAGAGGGGGCAACGGATGAGGTACACGAAGAGATGAATAAACAGGAGTTGAATGAGGCAGAGAAAATTGTCCAAATGAATCATACTGTACCTGAAGAGAAAAACCCAGAATGTGTCAAAGAAGCCAAAGACAGTCAGAAGAAGAATGAAGCTGCAGTTAACAAATCATGTAGAGAAAGTAGCGAGGAAAAGTCGAAAGTGGAGGAGGAAACAAAGGAGACAAAAGAAAATGAGGAGCGAACCAGTAGAATGAGTACAAGGCAGTCAAGGAGGAGAACAAAAGATGAGACAGAAGAAAAGAAAGAGAAGGAGGAATCTGCTGCAAAGGTTGAAAAACGGGATGAGGAGTCGAGTAGGAGACGGTCGAGACGTGGAAGAAATAGAGATGATTCCGATGACGAGAGGAAGGATGATTCCAGAGATTCCAGGCGAAGGAGCAGCAGCAGGGAGAGGCGAAGATATGACGACCGATATGACCGGTATGACCGGGAGAGTCGCCGGTCTAGAAGAAGTGACCGCAGGAGCAGAGAGAGATCAGAAGAGCGTAGACACCGCGATGATGACCGCAGGCATGACAGGAATGATTCACGTGAGAGAGAGAAGGACGAGCGGAGGTACTCCCGAAGAGGAAGGAGCGAGACTGATTCGAAGAGCGTTGATAAGGCAACAGAAAAGGAGGAGCCAAAAAAGAAGACTGACAAAGAGAGGAATGTCAAAGCAGAGAAAGAAAACGCAGATATCAAAAATGCTGAGCCTACTGAAGATAATCCCAGAAACAATACCCTGGGGAAAAAGGACCAAAGTGCTAAGCCAGATCCGTCCAACAAAGCATCTGCCAGAACACCAATCAAATTCAATTTCACGTCCCGTGCCGTCAGGCGGACAACACGTAGCTCCAGCAAGGCCAAAGGAGGTGTGTTTGGTGAGGAGGAAGAGGAAGAGAGCGAAAAGCCACTGTCAGACTTGAGGGATGTATGTGGGGAGAGAGAAGAGGAAACTGTGGAACCTGTGGAAGAGCAGACTGGCAGGCGTACTCGTAGCAAAGGCAAGGAGGAGAGTATGAGAGCAGAAGTCCGGGAGTCGAGACAAAAGAGCAGTTCCCCATCTACACCTGACCCTCAAGCACTGCCTGCTGCAAACACCTTGCGCACTAGATCAACGAAAAATAGTCTGGCAGCAGACTTCACATTGAAAAAGGACATTCGAAAGGAAGCTCCTGAATCAGAATCGGACAGTGGGGCTGAGTTCAGTTTGCTAGGTTTGGGAGACGAAGCTCCCAAGTTGTACCCCGAGACTATCCTGGATAGTCAGTTAGAGATGGAACTTCTTGCCAATGCCTTTTGCTCAACAGACACTGAAGCTGATATGGATATTGATAAGGCAAATGAGAAACAAGCCAAAGAGGGGGAGGAGGCGAAAGAACATGAGTCTGCTACACAGCCAGAATTGGCTGCCCCACAACTAGAATTACCTGTAGACAATGTTGCAACGCTACCAGACAAGGAAGGCAAACCTTCACACGAGGATGCTGCTGGCGAGGTTGAGCCAGAATCTGCCCACCTACCTTCCAGCAACAGTGAGGAAATGAATATTGTAGGTGACACTCCAGAAGTCACAGAGGACGAATCAAAGCTAGTTGGTGACGAAAGTGTGGCCGACCCAGAGAAAAAATTAGACCCGGTCATTACTGCAGAAGTTCAACCTGAAAAGGAACTGCACAGTGTCGACCAAGAGGACACCCCACGTCAGAGTGAAGATGGATTCCATGACGGTAGCCCTGTTACCATAGCAGTGCCAAGCATTAACATTGAGGATGTTAGTCCAGAAGAAGTCAAGCATGGGCAAAAGACAGGAGAATTTCCAATGGCTTCCGAAGATCTAGGTGATGTTGCAGCTGTAGAGACAGGTGATGCACCACTGGCTGCAACCAAAGAACAAAGTCAATCACTAGCTGAGGAAGAGGCATCAACAGTGGATGGTGATCAACCAGAGAATTCTCCAGAGACTCAATCATTGGAAGCATTGGCAGAAACATGTCCTGAAATATTGACAGAAACAGGTCCTGAAGAAGGAACAATACTTGAAACTACAGATCAAGAAGCAAATCAAATAGATCAGAGAGATTCTGTTGTGAGTTTGATGTCACCTCCAGAGGTACCTCCCCCAGGAAAAATAGCTGAGGACCACAGTGTGCAGGTCCCGATGAACATGTCACCCAACCCACTGCAGGAAAGGACTGCAGAATCTGTGCTCATATCTGGCAGTGAAGAGCCTCACAGCAAGATTGACCACATTCCTCCGTCAGAACAGGTGGTTACTACTGACATGCCCACGATGGATGACACATCTTCTCACGTTGATACTCAGTCTGATGTAGTTAGTAAGCTAAGTTCTAGCCAATCTGATCCAACACCAGGTGCAAACACAAACAGTACTAATGAACCAAGCACTCCATCTGCTGTAGAAACCTCACAATCAGAAAGGAGAAGCTCCAGGCGAAAAAGGAGTAGGTGGGGGGAAGAAGCGAAGGAGGAGGAGGAGAATACTGCTCTTGACACTGCAACTGTGCAGGAGACCCACCCACCAGGGCAAAGCACAATGGAAGTCGCGAGTTCATGTGAAAGCCAGTCTGATGAGGATAATCATGTAGGTGTAGATGTTACTGTGTGCTCCAACACTGCCGAAGCTAGTGAAAATGAACCGTCTGTGAGCAAAGACAATGCAGTGTCAAATTTTCCAGGACAAATTGAGTTGCAGATTTCTGCAGAGTCCTCTGCAAATGAAGCTGTGGACAAGGAGTTGTTGAGTGAAGGTGTAGTGAAACGCAAGAGGAAGTCGAGGTGGGATCCAGTAGTGGAGCCAGCTGCAGTGGGTGAGGTGGAGACAGTTGTGGTAGGACAAGATGTACCGGTAGACCCCGACAAAGCGGTAGAAAACCTGACAGCAAACCAGAGAACTGACGATGGATCCCCAGCAGGCGGTGACCAATGGGATTTGGTAGATCCACCGCCTGATAGAACTCTGCAGGACACTGCCTCTGATGGGGGAGGCACTCCAGTTGCGGACGAGAGAGACTTTGCTCCAGGATCTCTTGATTTGGAGCTGTCCTGCTCTCCGACAAAGCGAGTGAAAGTGGAAGTGGACCTTTTCCAGAGCGATGTGGCAGAAAGTGGTGGTCCAGGACCACTGGAGATTTCAGCTGCTGGTGACAGCCATAGTGGACTGGTGTACACCGACATCCAGCAACAGGATCGTCTCCCTCTTGTAGAGACTGAGGTATTCATCAAGTCACAGGTTGCCATGGCGTATGCAGGTGGAGACAGCCAGTTCAGTGTTGGTGCTGTTCATGTAAAGTCTGAACCCATTGAGGCAAGTACAAAATTCTTTATTCTCTGATCAGAAAGTGGCAGTACCTCATGTAGATATTTGTTCACTCTTAGGTAGAATTATTTTTGTCATTCTTGCAGTTGATTTATGCATTGTTTTATGTACGTAAATATATAGTATTCAGTCACAGCTCATGTGAGGTGATTTTAAGGGGATCCCTCTGTAGACCACAACAAGATTATAAACTGTAAGAAGAGGAATGTTTGCATACATTTGAATTTTGCAAATTTTGCGAGAGCCAAAATTCACAAAATTAAAATGCCAGCGAAAGTTCTTGTTACGCTATATGCATTGGATGCCAGTAAAAAGTTTTAAAATTTCATGCCACGAATAAGGGTGCCGGCTTCAATTTGCGAAAATTTCATGTCGCCAAAATATCTTGCTTTACAGTATAAATACTATAGCAAACTAAGTATCTATTCTGACTGTGACAATATGGTATGAACAGGTCGAGAAGATATATTGCATTACAAGACTTTTACACATAATGTAAAATGTAGAAATTAAGCAAATTTTCATAAATAAGTTATTATTAAGAAGTAGTTAGTGATGAAAGACTTGTATTTTGCTGTTTTTTGTTGCTTTTGTTTTTTATGTCAGATTCATTGTTAAAACATGAGAGATGATATTCAGGGATAGTGTTATGGTAACATTTCTTCAAAATTTGATTGCATTGAATTTGATTAAAAGTGCAATTAATGAGGTTAATGAGGTAATTATCTCAAAAATTTTGATCTGAACATTAGGAAATCGTGGAGAAGCTGGAAACTGACAAGAAGCAAGACGTATCTTCCAGGGATGAGGACTCGAGCGCCACCAAAGAGGAACCTGCTCCCCTTGAAGAGGAAGTCGGCGAGGAGTCGATGGAGGAGGGCGAGATCGAGAAGGAGATGAATGAGGTGAAGGAGGAAGAGGAGAAATGGGATGACAGCAGCGGCAAGGAGCAGGGAGAGATTGTGGATAATGAGGAGGAGGATGTGGATGTGTCCAAGGAAAAGTACGGCCTGAGGGAGCGCCACTCACGGCGCTCCAGCCTGGACAAGGAGAACATCCCGAGAGGCGGGGAGCACTGGGAGCGGGACCGGAAGCGGGAGGAGCGCGACCGAGCCAAGGAGGAGCCGCCGAGGGAGAGCCGGGAGGAGCGCAGGAGGAAGCTCTACGAGGAGTGGGGCATCGTCGACAGGAGCAAAATCCCGCCCTTCACCGAGTTGGAGGAAAACAACTACCTGACTGAGAGGTAAGCCACTGCATCCTTCGGTCTATTCATTTGTCACATCTACATGTCCTTCTGTCTAATGATCCATTGAGTCTATCAAATTTTGATTAGATAATTCATTAAATTGGCACCTCTAAAATCCACTTCAGGAAGTGGCCCGAATTCATCAACTCTGTGCAAAATCAGGAAAAAAGAATGCCACAATTTTTTTGCCAATTAGAGAGAGAAATCTTAACTTTAATCTTTTCAAAAGTCTTGTCAATTTGATGGAAGCTGCTACAAGGAGAATAATTGAAAAGCTTTGGAAAATTCTGTGAACCCCCCCCCCCCCAAAAAAAAAAAAAATGGTATTTGAGCATGAAAAAACTCAAATGAAAGAGGAATTTTGATTATCCTAATGAAATAATGAACAGTAAATGGTATTTATTATTATTTAAACAGGTAAAGCATCCAGACTCCAGAAATATGTTTTCTGGGACTTTAATGATAAAGCAGCATTATGTGATGGATTAAAGGATGGTGAAGCCAAAGCAAGGTAGCTTTACTTGCAAATGATCAAGGCATATGATTGTCTCTTTGGAGGCTTTGTGCAAATAGCGCATCACATGTTAATAGAAAATGAAATATCTAAGCATATTGGTCCCTGGTCCTAGTGGTGTATCTTGATTTACGAGCGCTAGACCAGCCCACTGTAATCTTGGACTGGAGGGAATGCATGGGAGTTTGTATTTTGATTATGTATTGTGATGTGCTCTTCATGGTAGGCGACGGTCCAAGGCGGGCAAGGAAGCCCGAAGAATGGTGTGCTGCTGTACTACATCCCGTGAAGAGAGAAGGGAAGGAATCACGCCCTGCGGAGAAGACTGCCTCAACCGGATCCTCATGATAGAGTGGTAGGTACATCATAAGTGGATGTCCAGCTTTGTGGACACATAATCAGATGTGTCCACCCTGTGCTCTGCTTTCAGCAGTAGAGGGTTATTGCGTTATGTGCAGCAGAGTTGGTGGCATTTTGCATGAAGCCAAAAGAGAGAATGTACCAAACTTGATACAGACACAGGAGTGGTTAAGATATTCAAATACCAGATGGAGGTAATATTGATGTGATGGACATGGATGTGGAGAGGTAAAGACTTGTTGAATTTGAATTGTGTCAAGGGAATGATGCATTACAGATAAAATATGTATTTGATGTCAAGTTCAAAGATAAAAATGAACCTTTTATATATCCTCAATATAAAATTGATATGAAGTGATGTATATACATTCGCTTGAAATCTTTCTTCTCTCCTTGACTGTTTTGTTACAAAAATTGTCATGAAGGAGCAAAATATTTCGGCCTTCAACACGTTTACCTACTGTTATTGTCATGTCCATATTTTCAGTGGTTCCCGATGCCCTTGTGGGGATTATTGTACCAACAAACGCTTTCAGAAGGTAAGTTTTATTTTGCTATCTTGTTCACGAAATGTCTCTTTCTTCAAATTGTTGAGTCGTGAAGTATGTTGTGGATTCAGTTTACGTTTTATTTGGAGTATGAATAAATGTCTACCACTTGGACATATTATTTTTTTACTAGTTCACTGACAAGAATGTAAAAAGTGTGGTTATTTTGTTTTGATTTCATTTAAAGATTGAGTTTTGGGTGAATTTTGCTTGCTGGCATCTGGACCAGAACAATGCAGAAATTAGAATTCATATGTGAATAAAGTCTCTTCCTCTTCAGAAACCCAGTGCCTTTACATCAGTTTCATGCTGTCAGACTTGATATTGAGCAGTTGCAAAAAAAAAAAAAAGAAATAAAAAGAAGAAATGTTTATTGACTGTCTTTCACATGCCAAAGAGGTATCAAATAGACACTTTGTTTATATGTGTTACAATTCATGGATGTTTCTTTTCACAGTCATCACCTGCTCCCTTCAATTTAGTTCCTTACACAGGAATTCACTTAGGTGCTATAGGTAGCGCAAGCTTTGTGGTTGTTAAGGGCAACTTTCGTGAACAAAGAAGCATGCATAGAATTTGAATGTGTTACCGAAACAGTGTATTTGTGAGGTCAGGCAACACTGTTGGTGAGGTTTGCATAAGATTTGTTCACAGCATATTGTGTCTTTTCCTGGAAAGCACTGCTGTTGATGACATAGAATAGAGCGTTTCTGTAATGTATTCAAATGCTATGCATGCGTTGTTCACAAAAGTTTGCCGTAACAACCACAAAGCTTGCCCGAGACTTGCCCTACCTGGCAACAACTAAAGGAATTCCAGCCTAAGGAACTTACTTGGAAGAAGCAGGTGAATGAAATAGTTCATTGATAGGCTGTAGGAAAAGAAACAGTCGTGAAGTTAAAGACATTACAGAAACAGGTCTATTCTGGAGAAATGTTGGGTTACAAGTGCAGTTGGTAAAGTGTTTGGCATTCAGGGAAAAGTACATAATGTAAGTTCATGAATGTTCAGTTGTTCAGCTATTCAGTTATAAGTTGATTCTTCTGCTCCAGATAGATCCAGTGGACCAGTTTACTAATATGCAAATATATGGATGTTTCTCCCTTGTGATGTCATAAGAGGCTATTCCATTAACTTGTACTCCAAATGCACTTTCCAGTTATTGGAATTCAGTTTGCATACATTAGTTGTTTCTACTTTGGCAAACTTTGGCAAGCATTTGGGTTGTCAAGGAGAACCATTGCCAAAAAAGCATGCATAAAATGGGCATATATTAGTAAACTTGTCTATTTGCATGCATTAGTTATTGTGTTGGACAAGCTCTCTGGTTGCCAGGAGCAGCCAGTGATTTCAAAGTTGTGCATTCAATTACAATGCATGTATCTTGAAGCAGGTCTATTGGCCCCTTTTACCCGGTGAAGTGTAGGAGCACACAAATGCATGTTGAGTGTTTTCCAAGGCAACTGCCACATTCATGTGAACATTGCCTTTTGTTTTTGCTCTGACAGAGAGAGAATGCGAGGGTTGGAGTCTTCTACGCTGAAGGGAAAGGACATGGACTGAAGGCCAAGGAGGATATCAAAGCGTAAGTAGAGGAGTGGTTTGTCCCCCTGTTTATCCCTTGGAATGTTTCCCGTGTTTAGCCTGTGGTGTGCCCCTATCTATCCCTTGGTGTGTACCCCCAGTTTATCTCTTGGTATTCCCCTTGTTTATCCCTTGCCACCCCCCCCCCCCCCCCCCCCCTTTATCCCAAGTGTGTACCCTGTGTCTATGCCATGATGTGTTACCCCTGTTTATCCCATGGTGTGTCCCCCATATTTATCTCTTGGGGTGTATTCCTTGGTGTGTACCTTCTGTTTATCTCTTGGTGCCCTGTTGTTCTCCCTAGTGAGGAAATGAAGTCACAGTGTTGAGTGTCTGCATATAGCTTTCTAGTGTAATATCACTAAATTTCATTAACTTCACATTTTACTTTTGAATGAAGAAGCATTTTGAATTGGTGACTGTACATTATACAACACTTAGCTCACTCTTTAACAAATGCAACATCACAAATGATGGGACTTCACACTTGTAAAACTGCTTTTGAATTTTTTTTTTTAATTCCTCTGACCACAGTCTATACATGCACTTTGTAGGATGTCAGATGCCTCATTCTCTTGTTTGGTGTTTGGCAGAGCAATGATTTGGTGTCTTGTGTTTGCTTATAGAATGAAACATGTAGTCAGGGTGTGAACACGAGGTCTCCCTTGCTAGGCATCATGAGGGTGTATATGGCTCCTTGTTTCATTGTGTTTTTTGATGACTTCTATTTGTCAGAGCTGCATCTTTCAATCAATTCAATATTTGAAATTGTAATGATGAAGTATCATCATGGAGGTGATACCATTCTTCTTTCCACTACAGTGTGCTATTGAACTGGGATGTAAATGATTAATTATCACAACTGGAATAATTTCTTTCCAGGAATGAGTTTGTTATGGAATATGTGGGTGAGGTGCTCAACCCATCTGAGTTCAGGCAGCGTGCCAAGAGTTACAGCAAGAACAAGAACTTACACTTCTACTTCATGGCCCTCAAGTCGGATGAGGTAAGTTCATTTTCCTGTACAGCGATTCTGTGCAGACATATTGCAAAAATCTTGTTTTGAAAGGATAGTGCTTTGATTGTAAATAGATTTATTTTATTCATTTTCAGAGAGGCATCAAGATTAAAGTCTGAAATTAGTTTTTGGATGTGATAATGCAATATCAATGAGATGTGGAGATTTTGGGAATCTAGAGCTGTTTCTTTGCTGTTGATGGTGTGTGCTGAAAAGCCACTTTATTTTTATATTGACATGACAAAAAGATGTGAAAGAAATTCAGAAAATGCCCATGGTGTTTACCTTTTAAATTCAATAGCAATGACAAGAAATAAACATATTTCAGCAAAGTTTGTGTGTAGAGTTGCTATTATGAACATAAAATGATTGAAAATGATGTGATGAATAAAAGATAATGTTTATTGAAGGAAAGAACGCATGTGGAGAATGATTTTGATTGATGTAACTGCAATGTACTGACATTTTTGTTTGTTTTTTTTCCTGCCTCTATGTTACATTAGATCATTGATGCCACCGAAAAGGGAAATGTGTCTCGCTTTATGAACCACAGCTGTGATCCAAACTGCGAAACGCAAAAGGTGAGCGAATTGTGTTCACTTGAGGAATCTTTGTTGTGCTGATAACCTTTCTTGCACGTTATGTAGGTGAGATAGAGGTGCTGGGGAGCATGTTTAAAACTATGAATCCCTTATAGAGAGAATGTGATGACTTGAGTCTTAGCAGTGAGAGTGATGAGAAATTAAACATTGAATGAAAGCAAGAGAGTATTAAGCAGAGAGGGGGACTAAACATTTCTGAGTGTCATTTGGGAAGAGAGAAAGGAAGAATGGTTTGTAATCGTTAACCTGTTGAGGACAGGCTGATTTGCTATTAAAACACGCATTTCTCATAGACGCCTGTGCGAGTATACTTGGAACTCATACTCAGTGGGTTAATGCCAATTTTAAATCATCTTTGATGACTTTGTCGCCATCCCACTCAAGTGTGTACATCTTAACCTGGATTTCTGATCTGTATCATGTCCATCTTTAAAGGTCTGCAAATGGTGCTCAAATATGCTGGCTTTTCAAAAGTATGCTGTCGTCATGGCACTCACTTGATTATTACTGCCGAATAACAATCATCTAATTGCCGTTCTGTTGTGCCATGCCATTTTCTGAATCCATTCTTCTCATGTGGATTAAGAGTGCATGAATAGAAAACCTGTCTATAGGATTTGTCAAGTTTGCTCACCTTTCCTCCTTGTTGACCCTCAACTCCTGCAGTGGACAGTGAACGGTCAGCTCAGGGTGGGATTCTTCACCAAGAAGGCAGTCAAGGCTGGAACAGAACTGACATTTGACTACCAGTTTGAAGTCTATGGGTGAGTTCTTAGCAATTGTCTCAATCTTTGAGGACAACCAACAAAGGGGATAAAAATTCAAATCAATCCCACTTAGCCAGGAATACATGAAAACATATATTCATCCTTTGTAAAATTGATGTTGAAGTTTTAAAGATCAATTTATTTTCACCTCTTTCATAGAAGTTCAACGATTTACTTCTTGGTGCAGGAAATAATCAGTATGCATTCAGAGGGTTTGATTGAAAAAAAAACTTGCTCCAGATTTGCTAAAAATTCCAGATGATTGCTGATGAATTATATGCCCTACATGTATGTGATTCATGGTGACATTCGATTATGAAAACCTTGGTGATTGATGTGACGATGTAATGATCAACATTTTTTTCATCTATACTACCAGTCAAGAGGCCCAGAAGTGCCTGTGCGGGTCTGAAAAGTGCCGAGGCGTGATAGGCAAGCAGAAGAAACAGCGGGAAGGAAGGGACGCCACGCCCAAGAGGAGGGGGAGTATTGGGGAGAGGCGTCGAAAGGATTCCTTTGAGGACATCACGGTGAGTTGATGTAACAGTGGACTGCATTTCACTGCACTTTTGTTTCTTGCCTTAAGGATTTTGCTTGATTGAGCCCAGACCTTGTCTCTGTGGACTTGTCATCTTAGAATCAATTAATATGAGACTGTAGTAGCTGATTTTGACTAACTGCTGTGAGAAATGCCAACCTAATCGTTCAGAACAATATCATAGGAAGTCCATGCCTCAATATTTCTAATGCTATAATAGGGATAATGATGGGTCTTTTCTGATTGAATTGGTTAAATTTTGGATTTCTCATGTATCATGAACTTCTTGTCTTGACCTGTATAACAAATAATCTTGCTTTTCTGAAAATGCAGAAATTCTAGCATGTCCTGCAGAGAGCAAAAACAAAACCGAGTCTCACTATAGTGAAATACACAAAATGCTTTTGAATCAGTGTTTTTAGATGACTTATACATACTCATCATAATCATCATAGGAATATTTTTACTTTGTGTTCATCAGTTTTAGTTTCCATGAAATGACGTGACGAAATAAACATGCTTTCTAGAAAACAAACACATGTGTGTATTCGCAGATTAATGAAAATGACCTTATTTTTGCATAGATATATGTCAGTAAAATATCCAGACATCAGCAGAAACTGAGGATTGACCTTGAACTTTACCCTTTGATGTTGAACTATACCCTTTGACCTCTGTACATTGTACCTTATTCAGTTGGAAGATGAGATCCAGCAGATGATTGATGAGCTGGAGGAAGGCGGGCTGCGGTCCAACGACCACACCATTGCCCTGTCCAGGTTCATGGTCCGGGCGGAACACGCCAAGCAGCGCCTGGCCCTCCTCAAGTTGCTCCAGGTTTGTGTCACATCATTTGCTCTTCATTTTTCATTTTCTTCTCTTTCGATGTTCCTACGATGTCTATTGATGCAGCAACACCAGCTTTCTGTGTGGTGCTGGTTGTCTTTGAGTTGGAATTTGTTCATCAGTTTTAGCTTCATGGACTGAACAGCTGTCAGATTGGTGAAATATGTGTAGGGAAGAATGTTACAGAGGCTTCAAAATTTGGGGACACCAATGAACAATTTTAAGGAAGAATTTGCCAGCTGTGAAGATGAAAAAGCACATTTCAAGGACCTTGCAGTGTTTTCTACAGGCCATTTTCTTTTCCTTTTCTTTCAGAATATTGAGATCCCCAAGGATAAAGCTCCTAGTAACTACCCAAGATAATAGGCACTCTTCTGCAATTTATGATGTGCTACTTCAAAGTTGTCTCCGTATACAGTTGTTATGGTCTATTGATCAGCATCTAGGGAACTTTGACTGTAAGGGACGTGAAGAAAAGAAAAAAAGAAAAAAGAAAAATGCAGAAGATGTAGTGTCTGAGAATGCTGTAGTTTCTATCAGAATCTTTGCGCTGGAAAAAACACTTTCTGTATATGGGGTTTGACATCTTGAAATATCACATGCTATTTGATGCTGCGCAGGAGACGACGGAACAGACCTACCTCAAGTACTTCCTCACGCACCATGGACTGAGGCTCCTCTGGAGCTGGATGGTGGACCTTGGAGACAATCCAAGAGAACTTCAGATGCAGGTGGGCAT
The DNA here is from genome assembly GCF_040938485.1 of Diadema antillarum. Taxonomy (NCBI): domain Eukaryota; kingdom Metazoa; phylum Echinodermata; class Echinoidea; order Diadematoida; family Diadematidae; genus Diadema; species Diadema antillarum. The sequence continues at coordinate 213,481 of NW_027271380.1, forward strand.
TTTGACCTTTTTTTCAACTTCCCTCACTCCACTTTTCCACCTTCCCCACATACTCATATGTCCCACTCCCAAATGCACATACGTGTATTCCTTCCTCAAATAAGTTTCTCTTCCCCAAACACATGTATCCTTCCCTTGAATACACATATGTCATCTCTGAATACACGTATCTAGTCCTCACAGAGAGTCCTTTACCGGAATGCACATTTCCCTTAACCGAATACACATGTTCCTTTCGCCACATGCTTTCCCTTCCTGGAATACATGCATTCTTTCCTCGAATACTTGTGTCTAGTTCCTGCATACACATACCCCATCCTGAACACATGTTTCCCTATCTAGAATACGTGTTTCTCATCCATGAATGCCTATAAATCCATTCCTCAAATACATACACATATCTTTTCCCTGGCACATACATTGTATATTTCTTTCATGAATGCACATGTACAGTATATCCTGATAATACACGAAATACATGCAAGAAAGTTTTTAATCAAATCAGTTATCAAGGTGTTTATATATCAAGTAAGGTTTAGCTCGAGTGGCAAAGTTGTGGTGTAAGAATTTCTTGTGCAGAGGAGGTCTGAAGTAAAATGTGTTGAAACATGTGTAGATTATTTTCATAAACTTTTTCTTATATGTTTGTGTCTGTGTATGTGAATATGTTTTTGTTACAGATCCTTCTGACCTTATCCAAGCTTCCGATCCCCAACAAGAATGCACTGGAGGACAGCAAGGTGATGCATGTCATCGAGCGCTGGTCCAAGGACCTCAGCAGGGATGAGAGCAAGGCAGAAGTCTCTGAGGGAGCCAAGAACGAGAGCGACGTCGACTCGTCCAGCGCCAGCGAGACGCCATCTCGCTCCGACACGCCCATCTCGGCTGCCATGGCGGCAAGCCTCAGTGCAAACAGTAGCATCGAGGTCCTTAAGTCCGTCGTGGAGGCCACCAGCTCGGAGAGCGACGTGGACAACGAGCTCGCCCCAAAGAAGCGCTTTGTGCTGCGGCAGCGATTGGAGATGGAGAGCAACGCTTCACCGTCGTCAACAGCGAGCGGCGACACAGACTCCAATGAAAAGCCCAGTTCGAGTGCAGGAGACATCGCTAAGGGTGAGATTCAGAGCGAGGAAGATGTAGTATCCAGGCAACCAGACTCTGCATCAGAAGCCAAGGCGGCTGCAACATCCAGCGACGCGGAAGGAGCAGATCCATCCAGCCAAAATATGGAAGAAGAGATGTCAAAGTTGGACAAGAATGTGGAGGGAAAATCCCCCACAGATGATACAAAGAAAGTGGGTGAAGCAACCAACCACGACAGAACTGAACCCGAATCACAGGGAGATGATGTGCCCAGTGTAGCCAGTGGCAAGGCGGACAGCACGGATGCCGAAGTCAAGGACGAGAATGTGCCAGGCGGTGAATCCGAATTGACGAGCGGTGCTCCAGAAATTCCATCCAACAAAGTACTAGACAGCACAAAGGCTTGCTCGCCCGATGCGACAGGCGACCCTTTACCTCAGAATTCAGACTCTCCCACATCTGTCAGTGTAAATGCCAGTACGATTGAGAACGGGACTCCAAAATCTGACCAGGCCTTGTCCGTAGAGGCTCCCTCGGCTGGTATGAAGGACAGCAATAATGAGGCAGAGAGTAAGAGCGAAGGGCCGGAGAGAAAGGAGACCTCAGGACTTCAGAACATCATCACTTCCCTCCTAGCCTCCTGGAGTAATCTAAAAGTAAGTGGCAAGCAGCTGCTCTACTGTTTCATAAATTCAGCACTTCCTAATAAGATGCCTCACAGAGATTCGTGATTCATGCAGTAAACAATCTTTTCTCATGTATTGCCCCTCTAGCTTTTCCCTTGCCAGTCATCAATGTACACATTATCAAGCCAAAAACTACTGACAAATTGGAATCCGTCGCTCATGTAATTGTTGTAAATGGGACAAGAGATCATTTTAAGAGTTTCTAAAATTTAATTTTACTGTTTTAGATTGTAGCTAATCCTAACCAGTAATTCTAAAAGATTTAGCATGCAAAGAAAGAGTGTCCATTTATTCTACATTTTACCATATATTGTCTCGTAGTGCATGTCACACTTCAGAATGCCAGCATCAAAATGATTAGTAGTTTCCCGCTTTGAATATGTAAGACATATTGTAGTTGCCATAGTCTCTATATTTACCAAATCGTGGCTTGATAACTCATTGTGTTCTAGGTAAATCACCAGGTTTACTGGAGCTTTTGTGATTTATGAGATGGCTGGTCTTGGTCCTTACAAGTTTTGGAGAATTTTTTTTTTTTAATAATTTACTTTTCTTAGCAGTGGTAAATTGATATGCCCATTTTGGAACTGTCCTGTGGAGGGACACCTGAACTTGCTGTTTGCTCTTGCACAAGAGCTAGCAATAGGAGAGTGAGCATCTCAAAATGACAGAGAACCAGTAAAGCTGGTATCTCACTGAGCGGCGAACGTTTGCGAACGTAGCGAATTTGAGATTCGCCAACTTTTCTGATGAACGTTTGCGAAAAGTCAAGGTTCGCTTCTGCCATTAGCGACAGTTAGCGACTTTTAGCGATGTTTAGCGACAATTAGAAACACTTCAGCGAATGTTTGCGAAAGTGTTTGCGAAACACAGGTGGCGACTATTAGCGAATGTTAGCAAATGTTAACGACAAGTTTGCGAATGTTAGCGACAGTTTTACAAATGTTAGCAACTGTTTGCAAATCCTTTGTGACAATTTGCGAATGTTCTTGGACCTTGAAAAGTACCAGGCGATTATGTATAGTCAGAATCATAAAACGAACGTAAAACCTTCCACTGAATTCAGATCTCTTGTGACAACCGTTCAAGATGGATTTCCAGTACAGGGGAAACTCGGTATAACGAACACTGCTATAACGAGATATCGGTTATTATGAGGAAATTTTCCTGGTCCCGAATTTCCTTCCACACAAGTCTATATGTAAAATGCTACTCTTATAGCGAGATCGGCTATAACGAAATAACTGCTATAACGAGATAAATTTTGTGATTTCCAAACAAAGAAAAACGTAGCCAATCAAACCTGTTAAAGCGAGGTAAAGCAAAATGTCTCCGGGTAAAGCTTTACTTCGCCTGTGCTATCACGTTCTGAGATTGTAAAGCTCAATGCGCCAAAAACTGTCTTGTACACACATATTTTCTTCAGTTCACTCTATAGCTAGCACCGCATGTTGTACGTGTAATGTGTGTGTGTGTGTGTGCGCACTGATACATGCAGAAAATGTGGTGGGACTGCCGTATACATGACATCATCATGACGTTTAGCTAGTGTGAGGCAATCTGATGCTGTGATTGGCTTTCTACGTAGGGAATTCCCCATCTTCACACTTACACACACGCAGTCATAATTCTGTACATACAGAATGTGTCACACACACACAGCATTGTGCAGACCATATTCAAGCTTTCCACACACAACACACACCCATACCATAACCACATACCAATCCACAGACGATCTTCACACAATCGCAAGCTATATAGATTTACAAATTCAAACATCTACAATTATTAAGAATAAACATTCTTGATATCGCATTTCATTGGCGAAAAACATCTTCTTACCCATAAAGGTGAGTAATTACCTAACACACATTACCAAGTTATCGGTATTGATTGAAATATGATGGGTAGTCCCACGTGTGCAAATTAATGTCTTTATGTTATGTTTTCTTTTATGCCTACTGATATAACGAGATGTCGGCTATAACGAGGAAAACGACTCGGTCCCGACCATCTCGTTATATCGAGTTTCCACTGTATATGGAAATAAATTTCTGCCAAGATGAGGCTCAGCGTGTTGCTATCCTTGAAGAGCTGCTTTATCAGGCTACTGCTACAGCTATTGTGTAGCATAAGAGAAAGAAAATAAAGAAAAACAAGAAAGGAAGTTGAAAAGAAAGACTGTTTGGGTCAAGAGTGGTTGTTGCAGAGGACAGACTTTGGTCAATATGAAAAGCTTTTGAAGCAATTACATGATGGAGATGTCAAGAGCTTCAAGAACATTCTTAGAGTGGAACCTTGTCTGTTTCAGAAGCTCTTATATAGAAACCATATGGTTACTTGTTCGCTAGCAGTGGCGAATCAAATAAAGATGTTAGCGACACTGTATTACGACCGTTTGCGAATTCTTACGAGTGTTTTGCGAATGTTTGCAAGTGTTAGCGAAAATACAAATTCGCAAAGGTTCGCAAAGAAATTTTGAACATGTTCAAAATTTCTTTGCGACAAGAAAAACTGTTTGCGACTATAAAAACCGTTTGCGAACTTCTTGCGACTGTTAACGAACCTTTTGCAACCCTTTACGAACCCTGGCGAAATCCCAAAGTCGCTACGTTCGCAAACGTTCGCCGCTCAGTGAGATACCCCCTTAAATGAATTTTATTTGTCATGCATGCCTGCTCACAGACACGTGTTTGTAGATAAACATTTATAGAACTATATAAAACTGTTACCTTCAGAAAAATCGCACCAAGCTCACACCAGCACAATGCACGCAAAGTTTGCTTTCTTTTGATAGCTTTCCTTTTAACCTTCATTTCAAAGAATTGCACTGTGCATTTTATAGTAATGTGTATGAGTCAAAGTTGCATGAGCCAAAAATCACCTTTTTTTTTTAATAGCTGGAAAGCAGTTCTTATTCCTATCCTAATGCATTCAATTTTGAAGGAAGGAACCAGTCCCTTTGACATGAGATACAGTATACATGAGAAATTCATTGCATGAATCGCAATTCACATTTTGTGAAAGCAGGTAGCTGGGGAACGCTACCATGTGACTGGCAGAGTCTTCCCATAAATGTTAAAACGCAAACGTGCACGATAAAACTGCCACACACACTCCAATGTGTTCCCTTGCTTTTTCTGCATTATATGCAGATTTGTCTTTACATGCAATGTGAATGGTGCATTTCCTTATTGAGCCAAAACAGCTGACCACTGTGTTAGGTTCTTGTGCCACGATGCGAATGAGTGACATTTGTAGGGAAAAGCTGGAATATAACAATTGATATGTATTTGATATTTTCGTAGGTGTCTGCATATATATGATTCTCTTCTATATAACATGAAAAGCATGTTCACATTAATCTCAGGAAATCTACAGAATACCAAAGAAAGAGGGTGACAGGGATCGGGACAAGGAGAGGGACAGAGACCATGACCGGGACAGGCACCGGGATCATGATCGGGACCGGGACCGCAGGCACGATCGCGACAGGGACTATGATCGGGACAGGCACCGTGATCGTGATAGGGGTCGAGATAGGGACAGGAGCAGGGACCGGGATGACAGACATCACCGTGACAGGGGACGGGAGAGCGATCGGGACCGCCACCGGGACCGGGATCGGGACAAGAAGGACAAGGAGAAGAGTGAGGATCGATCCCGCAGGAAACGCAGCAGATCGCGGAGCAAAGAGCGAGAGACCAAATCTTCTTGGTCAAAGGACTCGGACACAAATTCTACTCCCCCAAAGCTCCGGAAAACGTGGAAAGAAGGAAGAGGGAAAGACAGCAAAACTAAAGAGAGTAAAGGGAAGGAAAAGGAGGATAGTAAAGATGCTGGAGAGAAAGAAGGAAAGAAACTGAGCAAGGAAGAGAGGAGACATCTCTTTGCAATGCAAGTTGAGGCACAGGAGCGAGAGGAGGCTGCACGAAAGGAGCAAGAGGCTCTGCTGATGGCTCAGTGGCAGGAGAGTGAGCAGCAGCGCCAGCAACAGATGGCACCCTTCATAGATGCCAACGGTTTCCCAGTGGATCCCAACGCGCAGAGCATGGTGATGAATGAGCACGGTATGCCCATTGAGGTCGTGCCCTCGCAGATGGGGATGGGTCCCATGGGCGGCATGCCCCTGGGCGAGCCGTGGCAGATGCACCCAGACATGCAGGGTCAGTTCCCCCCTCCCGAGCACATGGGGATGGAGGAGGGTTACGCACATATACCTGAGCACCACATGATGCCCCACCCGGATGGGCGGCCGATGTACGACGACAGCGGCTTCCCCATCCCTCCGGAGCAGCAGCACCAACACATGATGAGTATGCACCCACCGGAGGCCATGCAACCGGGCATGGAGTATGGGATGCACCCAGACATGGATCCCAACGCCATGGGGCACCACCCTCCCATGGACCCCACCGCCATCGGGAATCCCCACATGGACCCCCACATGGACCCGAGCATGATGGGCCAGCCTGTCCCTACTATGGACCCTCATATGATGGCGCAACAGCCTCACATGGACGCCAACATGGTGCCTCCCATGGACCACATGCTGCCCCAGCAGGGCGACATGGTACCCCAGCGAGAAATGCACATACCACAGGTGGTCCCTATACCAGCAGCCCCCACGCCACAGGTGCCGGTTCTGCAGGGACCCTCCGAGCAGGAGCTCATGCCGCCACCATCCTTGCCTGCCCCATCTAGGAAATCAAAGAAAGCCAAAACCCAGAAGTCACTATCCAAGGTATGGACAGTGGGCAAAATTTTGTGGCAGAAATTATCATATCCATTAGTTCAGTTGTCATCTCTGAATTTCACTGCTTATCTTTTGTTAGAGAAAAATTAGACGTACACCCAAGTGGTTAAATTGATGAAATCAGCACAAAAATCAGAAAGGAATTTACAAATCTTGTTAATATGAGAGGAACCTGGATATGTTGTCTTCTGAAATGCTTTGGCAGTTTCAGTTACGAGTGTATTGATTGAGAGGCTTTGAAAATTCTGCACCTTGCACCAAGAAATATACTGTGTACACTATATATTTTGTGAATTTCATGAGTCAAGTGATATTCGCCTATTTACCAACACATTAAAATTCTGACACAAATGTGACAAGCAAGTGTACATTTCTCCATTCAATACTGTATTCCACGATTGCAAAATTAACTACTCGTGAAATTATCGGGAAATAAACTTGCTAAATGTATGCAGTATATATGAACAACATTGGGCCCCTATGAAAGATTTTTTTTTTTTTTTTAAATACTCTACCATATTAAACACTGATAAAGAAATATAAATGTCATAATAGAAGGAATTGGCACCCAACTACAAAAGTGTAATTCCCTAAACTTGATGAGTCAAAGGTCAGGTGTATAGCAGGACTTGATGATGATGATGATGATGATTACGACGATGATGATGATGATCATCATCCTCATCATCATCATCATAGCAGGACTTAAATGTATAAGTGGAGGGCTGCTCATTGTCTACGAATACTATGTGGCTTATAGCCTCCCCACTTCACTTTCCCTTCTGTTTGGTTAGGCCTCGGCCAAGGCTGCCAGCGCCGCGACGAACTCCGCCACGTTCATCACACCCACTCCAGCCCATAGCCAGGCCGAGCCCAACCCCGTGCGGGCCCAGTCCCCTGCTGTTGCCGCTGGCTCAGTGCCGCCAGGGATGGGCCACAAGGGGTACGCCCCCCAGCAGCAGGCAGCCCCAGTCCTGCAGACTCCAGTACTACCTCAGCCGGTGAGTGACTTCACTTGTAAAGACCAGACCATCCATCCAGTCCCAGCATTTCTTCCTACATATGAAGAGTTTGATTGCAAAACGAGTTATCTCCATTCTTATAAAATTGAGATATTTGCGACTAAAGCTTCTAAAAAACTAAGAAAATAATAAAAAAATATGGGATTTTTAAAATCATAATTTTGATAATATTCCTTGTTTTAGAAGTGAGGTATCACCTAAATGGTTTTATTATATCTGATGATTGACTTACTTCAAAATTTTTAAGAATGGCGCTTAGCCCATTTTGCAATCAAACTCTCTATTATATCCATGCAACCCTGCATCACAAAACTCGGGAAGAATTGCACGCTTTGCATCTCCCATTAGTGAAGATAGAAAGAGTAACGATAACTGCACATTTCTGTAACATAGCTGTTATTTAGGCATAATCTACTGCTCTGCAAAAGGAGGTTTCTGTGTACTTGATTTCTTTTTAGATTATATATTCAATACAGTTTAAGATTTACAAATACAACTTATTGAAATTCATACACTATTAAAAACAGTAGACTGTACTGTAGAGGTAAAGGAAACAGGAACCCCCGTAAAAGCACCCATACCACAGTAACTGAGATACATCTGTTCCATCGACAAGGGTATTTGCATTTGTAAACAGTGCCCCACAAATATTTTTATGCATTGTGTTGTGTCATATGGTTGCAGTTAGCTTTGAGTCCGAAAAAGCCTGTTTCTCTCTACGAAGTTTGAAGTTTTCTGAGCTTTGAAAAAGATGACATGCTTTTAGAATGATCTCCAGTAGACATTGCACTTGCTTTTGAGGGAGTGAATTTTTTCTGTTACTGTATCAAGCATGCCTCAGAAGTTGTATGTGTGGTAGCAAAAGACAGTCTGGAAACAGAATTTGATCTCCATTTCTATTTGTTGTTATTTTTTTTCTCTCTCCATGATTGTAGCCCCAGCAGGCCGCTCAAACGACATTCACTTTCGTGACGCCAGACGGGATGTTGGTGACACAGACAATTACTCCGCTTGCCGCAGCCGAACAGAGCATGGCTCCGCATGTATCACAGTTGCAGCAACATGTTCCCATGGGCGTTGGACAGCAACAAGCTCAGGTAAAAAGAGTCGAAAGAACTTGTGTCTTGCTTGATTTGAAATGACTCTGTGAATTTTGAGATGAGCCAGGCAACGCTTAGCCTACTTATTGCCATGTACAATCATTAGCACATTTATTCCTCCATTTTTACAAGGCTTACTGCAGTCTTATACATTCACATTGTGACTGATGATGCTTGAACCTGTCAGGTTCCAGAAACCACATGGGATTGTGTAGTGTGGTGCTCACTTTTTTATCTGCAATTGTCACTATCCCTTGTGTTTCATAAGTTAGAATCTAAAAAAAGAAAAAAACTCTTTGTTGAAAAGCTTTTGTTTTGGTTGCAGAATTTTGCAGAAGCTTCTCTGTTCTCAAGTTTGATCATTAAATTGGCTACCCAATTTAGAAAACAAAACTTCTTGTATGTCTCTCAAAGAAACATGAAAAACATGATAAGAGTTATGACAATGATTATGATATAGTTGGTTTTATGAGGCAGTGTGAAAAAAAAAATGCACCATGTAAGCGTTATCTTGTCTGTGATAATTGTGTGTAAGATATAAAGTTGAATTTGAAATAACAAGGGTACTAACTGTGCCTGAGATCAATGGAGGCACCACACACTGATGGCTTATTATCTCCCTTGTCCAACCCGGCCAGGTCACAGAGTCAATTCCGTCGCCACCCGCCAAACCGAAGCCCGCCAAACTTCCCCCCAACTGGAAGACGGCCCAGGACTCGGAAGGCAAAACGTACTACTACCACTCCATCACAAGGTATGTCCCTTGCCCCAGTTCTTTCACACTGCTGAAAATTTCCTTTGATGACAATAATGGTTGAACTTATTGTGTGCACAGCTTCATAAGTTTGTGTGTGTGTGTGTGTGTGTGTGTTAGAATATTACATGTAGCCAAGCCCTTTTGGCGAGCACTTAGACCACAACTTAACTCCACTTCATGTCTTTCCATAATTTGGGTGCACATTCAGCAAACAATGACACACATGTACAAAGTACACACACATACACACACTTCATGACACACTCACATAAGGCACAGTATCCAATGATATGAGCAAAGTAATTGTGCATGCTTATTTTCTTGCCTAAGATATTACGATTCAAAACTATTCCCTGCCTATTATATCACCCCTTACATATACAATCTTTTCCCAACCTTCGTGTGGCACTGGCTCATGTTTATACAAATCAAACATTTCCAGGAGACCATTTGTAGTTTGTTTTCCAGTGTCAAACCAAGACCTTCAAAATGATTGCTTGAGTGAATCTTTCTTCCCCTGCTAGGCAAACACAGTGGGAGCCCCCGACGTGGGATGAAGTCACTGACGGGGCATACCAGGAGGAGGAGGACGAGGGTTCAAACACGCCGACGTACGACGAGAAGGGCAAGCAGAAGACGACCACAGCCCCGGCTGACACCTCCAGCGAGGCCGCCAAGAGGCTGAAGGAGGCGTTTAGGTCAAAGGTGAGTTGTGAGAACTCATCCTCATCGTCGACTCTTTGTTTAGTTTTTGTCTTTCGTATGTTTAGAACATAAAACTGTTATTCAGTGTCACTCACTCTGCATTCAACGCTGTCGCATACTGTTGCGTTGCACACCCATCCCAGTTGAGTTTCATAAACAAGCTGCTTTGAGTATATCTTCAAGATTCAAAGTTCAAGGAGTTATTTAACCCCCATCCTAAATGAATTAATGCCACCAGAAGACTAGAATTATACTGTCTTTTAACCCATTAAAGACTAGTTCTGAATATATTTGAGCAACTGTCTATGGGAAATGTGTCATAGCGAAATGAGCTTGTCCTCACTTAAAGTGCCACCTGTACAATATGATTAAGATGAGAATCTGCATTTACATGTTCTGTCGAACAAAAATGCAGTCGATGCTGCGCTGTTGTGAGGTTGCTGTTGAATTTGCTTCTGAAGCAAGAAATGTGGAAAAACCAAATATAAGAGTCTGTGCTGTCATTAATTCGTATACTTACTTTTAACTATACAAACCCACTGCCAATCTTCTGCTAGGTCATGGCAGTGACACAGGGACTGGAATTTTAATCAGAGCAAGGAAACCTATTGACCTCACTATGATTTTTACAGCATTTTGGTCTTATCATTCAGCTTTTGAAATGCTGTGCCAACAAGAAGAGTTTCAAGTGATGCTGACCCAATACTTACTCCTCATGTTTCAGTTGTTGATCGTAGAGAAGGACCTCTGACTTAAATTGTGATGTGTGGGCAAGACTGCAAAATTGTGTAAAATACTGAATTTATTTTGTGCCGCTTGTAATTTGTCTATAGATGTCACACCATGTCATCGGTTACCTAAACATGTATCGCAAGCCGGACTGTAAGACGGGGAGAATCACCAACACTGAAGATTTCAAGCATCTTGCCAGGAAGGTAATGATGTCAATTTTATTTAACCCTAAAAAGAGGGGGGGGGGGGGGGGGGGGGCCTTTGGGGGCCTAAAAGGCCCCCCCTCGACATTTCGCGCGATTACTCTGCAACACGCGATGTTCTCGCCGCGATGTTCCATGACTTTTTTCTTTCGAGTTTCCCGCACATTTTGACACCAAATTTGTGACGTTCTAAAGTTACATAACTTTTTGTACATGCACGTGAGGCCGAAAATGGCTGAAAAATGTGACTTTGTGTACAAAGTCAATGCAAATTGAGTTTTTTCACATGGTTCATATAAATATGCTTATTTTTACTCTCAATGGCTAAAATCAATTTGTTATAGGAGTATTATGCTTCAAAAAGTGTCTGCCACAAATTTTGTTTAAAAAAACAACAAAAACAAAAGGTCGAAAAAACAGGGAAATACATAAGAAATTCATAAAACAATAAAATAAATAAGAAATTAATTTTGATACCGAATTTTTTTTCAAGTACATTTGCTAAGAATGCCACAAAAAATAATTAGACCAAAAATGAGCACTTTTCGAGCTTTATTTACTGATTTAGATCAAAGAGTCTGATTTCTTGCATAAATTAGCATAATTAATCAAAATAAAATAAAAGAAGACTATTTTGTAAAATCTAAATATATGATCTTGTAGATTACATCGCACACTACCATTGTGCAAATTTCCACGGCGACTGCGTGATCCGGGGCGGCGATCTTAAGGGGGGGCCCTTTAGGCCCCCCCCCCCCCCCCCCCCCCCCCCCCCCCCCAAGTCTTTCAAGCTACCAAAATGGCCCAGTCTTTTTAGGGTTAAGCCTGTTTCGGGTTGGGGTAAGAGTATCACATTTGAGGCACAGGCAGATTCAGTCGTAATGAAATCTTTTTTCATATCGACATTTTGTGAAAGCCGAACAAATGAATTATATAAAAATATAGAGATAATTTTGGGATTTACACTTTGTTGTAATGAAATTTTGTTATTACTTTGTTATAGCTGGTGGGTACTGTGCTGTCAATTGACGTTGACCTGTGAATCTGTACGCACAGAACCATGAGAAATCTTTGTGTCTTAAATGCATTTAGAAACTCATTCTTCTACAAAGATAGTTTGTTATGACATGGTTAAAGGTAGTACTGGATATTTCACAAGCTACTATTCTTTACCGCGGAGGTTTTCCATGTAGTTTAGAGCCAGTACTAAGCTGCTTGTCATCCAGTGCCACAAATGTCATCAGCCACTTAGATGAATGTAGATGAAATATCAGAAGCATATAATGCGATGTTTTGTAATTTGATCTAATGCATTAGACAATTCTAGAAACGAGATGTTGAATATAATGAAAGAGAGTGACCGAGTGAGTAATTCAGTGAGGTGACAGAAAGGTTTGATAATTTCAGGAGAGCCACAAGTCTATTTCTCAACCAACAGATATTTAACTTCAACTAAAGAGTGATTTCGATATTGTTGGGACAATGTGTATGTAGATATCCAATTCAATTCTGTGATTCTCAAACTTCTTAAAATAGCAGAAATATTTGGGGCAACGTAATGAAAGTAGCACTCACATTATGTTCAAAACAAAAGAAATGCATTACTGTAATTGTAGATTATTTCAATGGGTTGACAAGACCTCATATCTCAATTGGCATTGATTAAAAAAGACTTCCTAGCTCAATTCTGAACATAAAAAATACTGAGTTTTTAAACAGAACAATTATAAGTGTAATCCAAAACATTGTTTCTACCGTATTTGATGTCAACATTGATGTTAAATTGCGAAAATGTTACAAAAGTAAAAAAGTTTTTTTTTCTCCTGAAAATTCATGTTTTTGAGATACTAGGTGAGGTCTTGTCACCCCAGGGACAGTATGTCAGTATCTTATGGTAACAAAGCAAAAAAACAACCCAAGCACCATGTATTTCTAGATCCATCAGTTGTCCTCTCCTCGGACTGTAAGTCTCGATGAAAATATGAGAGCAGAGAAAGAGATGTGTTGTGGGAAAAGTTGATTCTCATTGCGATTTTCAACCTCCCCCAACAGCTGACCCACGGCATCATGGCCAAGGAGCTGAAGCACTGTCGAAACATTGAGGACCTTGAAGTCAACGAGAACGTCAAGCACAAGGCCAAGGAGTACATCAAGAAGTACATGGGGCGCTACGGCAAGGTCTACAAAAAGGACTCCTCGGACATGTAATAGAGGGCGCTAGTCTGCTCCGCACCTTCCGAATTTCCTTGCAAACATCGAAAACATTGCCAATCTGACTCGTTTGTCAGATAATGTGACAGAATTAACGGAATAAAGAGGAATTTTCAGCACGCCCCCACCATTGGGAGGATTGTGCTTTTCTTATTTCTCAGAGCAGAACAAAATGGGAATATTTTGCAATCTTTCACGAGGTGAACATGCTTCCCTGGGCTGTAGCAGCCAGACTTTTGATAAGCGTACAAGGTGCAATAGTGATAAATCAAGTTTAGTAGGGTGCATTCAGAAGTGCAACATTAAAAGAGAAAGTGTTCACTCTTACTGAAAAATGGGAATTTGGTTGCTCAATTCCAAAGAATCATGAAATGTTTCTGTATGGATGCAGCCATAAGCCCTTGCAGTTCTGCTTGAGGTTCTCAGTTCCTACTTAATTGAGGTCGTGTGATGAACTTGACAAGTTATGCAATCCAAGAATATGGAGACATGTAGAAACTGCTCTTTTGTATCCCAAATGAAAGGAAAAAGCCAAAACCAAACTCTACCTTCGGCCTGAATAGTGGGTGTGCAGAGAATCCATTGTAGCAGCTGGGCTCCTGTGACGAGCAAAACCCTTCAGGGTCATGCTTAGAGTGGGGGGTTGGTGGGGGAATCCCCCAAGACCTTCCATTTACTTGTGTTTAGTCTCTCTTCTTTGTTTTTTTCATTTGTGTGTGTGTGTGTGTGTGTGTGTGTGTGTGTGTGTGTGTGTGTGACCAGATTGCTTTGTGCATGAGTTGATCTTCTCTGCTGACAGCCTGAGATTTGCCAGAAATTGATTTTGGCGATGAAAAAAAAAAAAGAGAGAAAAAAAGAAAGGGATGGATGGAACTGCATCCATTCTTCCAGAACAGCTTCTCTTTGATAGGAACATAAAGAAACAAGAATCTGAAATTCTTGCCTTGAATTTTTGGTTGTATCTTTGTTGTTACTTAAGGCCTTCATCCATTCATTCATCTGTTCATTTAATCATTGCTTCCTGCTGAACAGCTTATATTTTCTAAAAGAACATTAAAGAAAAAAAAATAAAGCAGGCACAAAAAGAAAAAAAAAAAAAAACTGGGGGAGGATAAAAAAAGGTAAACATTGCAGATGAGGCAACTGAATTCCCTGAAGTATTCACTTCTCCTCAAGTTGACAAGAATTCATAGAAATGGTCATGATGATTGTATAGTTTCCTCTTCTTTTCCTCGAGAGATGACGGGAAAAAAAATGGATGGACGTTGGCGCAAGTTTGAAAAACAGCAGGAAGTGAATATTTATCTGAAATGGAGTGGAAAGGGAATAAAGAAAAAGAGGAAAAACGGAAACAGCAACCCAGGCTACTCAATGTAGTGTGCCTGTTCAATACTTATTGTGTGTTGTCTTGTGCTCCTGTGCTCCTCGATCCCTCAGCCACTTCCAGACGTGTTTCTTACTTCAGCGGAGCAGCAAGAATGCCAGCACTGTGCTATTCGCTTTGCTCTGTTTCAGATCTTCCCTACCCAAGTCGTGAGCAATTTTTCGTTTTGTATTTGTCTATTTTGTCTTTTTTTTTCCTGTGAAGTGTGTTATGGACTGCCCATGCACTTTTCGTATGTATGATAGAAATAGAGTGACTTTCTGTGTGTGGGCGAATAGGAGGAAGTGTTGGTTGAAAAGTTAGGGTCTTTTCCTGTTAGCAGTCACGCACGAGGCTCTTAGCTAATGGTATGTTCAGTTCACACAGTCCAGGGATGTTTCAGAAATGTATTTGTGACTTCCTGTCAACTTTTTGTTCCTTGGAAGCTGCTCACATGTTTAGCTGTAAAGGGCAAACAGGTTGTGTAACTTTCTGAAATTTTGTGTTGTGAGTTTGTTTGTGTCTTCTTTTCTATTTTAAGTTTGGGTGTAATAGACCATTTCTGTAATGTATTACAAGTCATGGATGTTGCTCATCCTACAGCATTGCAACAAAGAATTTGAGTCACCCACTCCTTCCAATAAAGTCCTGTAGGCAGAAATTCACTTGGTTGTTGCTAGGTAAGGCAAGGCACCAGTAAGCTTTGTGGTTGTTATGGGCAACTTTTGTGAACATAGCATGTATAGAATTGGGATACATGACCAAAACAGTCTATCGGTGGAAAGATGATTTGTTTAAGATAAAAAGAGACTCTTGTAAAGCCACAGAAAATTTGAAATTACAGCACTTACAACTGCATTGTTCAAAATTCAAAATGCAATTGGTACACCCTAGATTCAGGTGTTGTACAGACATAAGGTAGAGAGAACTTGAGCTAAGGCTGCTGAAAGGATTCATTATACATGTATTCCATCTTGTCTCCTGTTACAGCATTCCTCGGTTCCATTTTATTGTTGAAAGAGACTGTCATCAGAATTGTGCGGCCATACTTAAGAATGTTTTGTTATCTTACTGTATACAGTACTGCATTCTGCTGGGTTTTATTTTCATTATTGTTTCGTGTTTTAAATCAATTTCAGTGATTTGAAATCTTGCAGTGCATATTGAAGGTTGAGGGAGGAAATGTCTTTACTTTTAAGATGATCTGGGGAAGAAATTGGCAATGTCGTTGAGACAACATGTTAAGAAGATTGATTGATGGATTGCAGTCCTATTGCTCATGGGAAGGTTGATGAACAAGGCTTGGGGGAGGGCGTTTCCTAATGTATTCAAATATTATGCACAAGGTCAGAACAAGTACTTCTTTGTGGCAACTTGAAAGCTTGTCGGACCTCGTCCCACATCGCGACAGCCAGTGAATGGGAACTGGGTCCAGACTCTGGGGTCTTACGCAACTAAAAAGTACTGAAAAGCTTTGCATGAAATGCACATTATTAGGATACTTGGAGATCCATCCACAATTCAGAACACAATCCGAAACTCTCCTGTTGTTCTGACGTGAAAATTTAGTTTGATTTTTAATTCACATGCTTCCTAAAAATCTTTTTGTATTAATTAGATAAAACCTTCTCTGAAATAAATGTGAGTGTAGCATTGAATAAGATGTGAGTATCAACCGTACCTTGGAAAATAGGGATGCCAGTTGGCCTGTTCTCAGTTCCATGTTGTGCATGAGCAGAAAAATGTAATTTGTATGATCAGGTATGTTGGATTGTACATCCAGTGAGATTATCGTCTGTGATGTAATGATTAGTTTCATGATCAAACCAATGAACGGGGTGCTTTCCCATTGTTACTGATGGGCCATTCTGGTCACCTTTCCAACCCTGGCCTGTTCATTCATTGTTTGAATATTGATTCCATAATTTCTTACGTCGAACGTGTGTTCGAAAACGAGTGAAGTGCCGAAGCAACTGAGATAAAAAGACGCTCTTTTCCAGGAATGTGTGCGTGAGCTAATGACGAATTAGCTTATTGCTATACAGCAGGTCAAGTCCCAAGACCCCCCTCTCCCCCTTTGTTGTCATTTGGTGCTGTATCTTTCATGAAAGAACTACGACTAATTAGTTTAGTTTTGTGCAGGGTATAGCAATCTAGACACCTCTGTTTGCACCCTATGTTCACATATTAATTCATAATTTTCAGTTTGCAGAATTTTCTAAAGCCTTTCATTTCGCTAAATGCCAACATATTTTGAAAAATGAAAGTTACTGTGTCTTGAATTGGCAAGAAAAGAAATGGAGATGTCTTTTTGATTTTGTGTACAATTGATGAATTTATCCAATTTAGTTCCAACCGTTTGCTAATATAGGATATGTAGGAAAATTTATGAGAGTTGCCAATTTATGCAATGCAGCAATATTTTCTTGAGGACTTACAAAAGGTTAGAAGAGGTCAAACTTGTGTGCTGTGTGGATGCAGAGTTGATGTGTATACTAGCTTCTTATACCTGTCCAGCAGTTGCCTGGCACAACAACATCAACGAGAACAAACAACATTGACAGAAACAATAGTTTTGAGCTGGCAGGAATGGGGAATGTTTGTAAACTATGCTGTTGAGCTAGAAAAATATATTTTAAGAGGTGCAGAGGTGTTAAATTCGTGTGCATTGTCACTATAAAGTATAAATCTGCACATTCACGAGTAAAGCATTTTATACTCGTTCAGTTGGGTTGACATGTCTAGTGCCCCCGTGACCCAAAGGAGAAGACTGTGGGACTGCTGTACATAGGGTTTGGTTGTAGAGTCTCGTCGAGTCTGCGTTGTTTTGTACAAAGCGATATGTAAATATTCACTTCTTGTACAGCCATATTCTACCAGCTGCCATGTATAGCGATACTGACGTGGAGCCTGCTTAAATGCACTGTTCATAGAATGCACAGGTGGTATTAGACCACACGTTTATTTGTACAGCTAAGGTAGATAGGATTTTTTTTTTGTATTTGTTTATATGAAACCAAAATATGTGTGTGCCAGAGGGACTGAAGACTTAGCAAAAGTCTTAGTTTCCGTGTGAGAAAAATTAAAATTGTAAATAAATATATGATGAATCTTTACATGACAATTGAAATACTCGTTTCCTTTGTTTTCATTCGTATTATATTTGTTGAGGTCTAGATCTCAAAATGGAGTCAAAATAAGTACGTCCATCAGATATAACAATATTAAACCTTTCCAGTGATACCTTACCTGTAAAATAACAAGGATATTCTTGAAGTTATGAAAAATATTCCATGTTTTTATTTTCTCTTTTTTAGGCAGCTTTAATCGCAGATACACTATCTGGACAAGAAAGGATTTTGCTAATTTTGCGATAACTGAATGTACATATTATACAAATAATGTATGTGAAAATTTTTTGATAACTATATAATACTCAGTGCTACATGTATATAAAATTTTGATATATATGAATTTAATATACATGTGGTATTAAATACATGCATATAATTGTATATGTATATGTATACGTATGTTATATATTATATAATACTCCGTACTACATGTATGTGAAATTTTGATATATATGAATTTAATATACATATGGTATTAAATACATATATGCATATACATGTATTGTATATGTATACGTATATATGTATGTTACTATGTTTTATTATATGACCGCCCAGCTCAAAGCCCACAAATCTGCATAGTAAGAGAGTAAGCTGTAAGCTTATAATTGATACAAGAATGGCTAAAGTTGGACCATCCTAATCCATTCAAAAAGTGATCGTAATAAGAGAGCAAGGTGGTGTAGTTTCATAGAGAAGTGAAGAAAGAGGATTGATATAAGGGTCACTGAGGCGTGCTCTGCAGAAGTATCAATGAACACATGTTCAATTTCCCAGCAAAAGTAGTGCCTGTCTGAAAAAAAAAAAATTGCGGTCCAGAAAAATGCTAATAACTTGGTTTGAAATTTTGAAAGTGGGCAGAGAAAAGATTACTCTCCCAGGTAAGACAAACTTTAAAAAGTTGAGTTGGTCAACCCAAATGAATATTTTATTCCATTACAAAGAGTAATCTGCGGCTCTTGGTGGATTTTCAGCTAGGTGGTCATATATGAATGTTTAGTACATATATCATGGTACATAAAAAAAAATCCAGGTTCACTGTTTCACTAAATACAACACAAACGATAGTCGCTGACACGTATAGTTTTAAAATGCATAATGCTGTTTAATAATCTACCATAAACCGTATTGCAAGTTATTAACAGCACTGATTTAGAACTGGGACATAAATTCAGACAAGTTTTATTTCTTATATACTCACAGTTTACATACGTATATCTCATATTAAGATAAGTTTGATCACATCGTAATTTTGTTCTCTCACAGTGGCACTCTGCCTATCAATAACAGAAAACACAATAACCCATTGTTTGGGACTACCATGCATGATAATAAAGTTCGATCTCGGAGATTATAGACTTCTTCTCCAAAACTCTATTTGTGACATATTATTAGTATTTCATGTTACGCACTTGGGTCCTTTTCCTTTCCAATTAAACTATACAAATTGATTTACGCGAGTAATAAACATTACTATCCATGTACGACGATGTTTGTAAACAGAATGAAATACGCTGTGATGTACCTGTTCCAATACTTTATTCCCTTTATCGCTATAAAGAGTATAAACGTATGATGATAGTAGCCGAGTATCAAAGGATATTCATGTACAATATAAATGGTTCCCCATACACTGCCATATGCCGTAAATTCTACGTATGCTCCTATTCTGAAGCAACTATAGTTATTAATTTTGGGATCAGAAACGCGATAAAATATACGAGACCGTTGTATGAAGCACTCTTACAGAAAGCTAAAAGGCTATATATTACATAAGGCTCCTTCTTTTACTGACAATCAAGTTTTATGCACTGTAAAATACTTCGCCCATTACCTCATCAATTAAGAATCACATCAGTATATTTTCACACTAAGAACTGTTTGGTCAAGTCTTCTGCTACCGACTCGTACAACCTTTCCTAAACTAACAATATCACGAAAAATCAAGTCTATGACATTCAGACCCCTAGCCACTTTAATGCGGCGTCCTTTCGCAGAATAGGTATGATATCAGTTCAATACCAGTTCAATAACTTCAATAGGATAACGTGCAGAACACAGCTAAGCTAAAACGCTGATAAGTTCAGCATAGACAAAACATTACAAAATGCGAACTCCAATTAAAGTAGAAATAGCAGAGTGAAACATTCGTAAAATTTTGACATTTGTACACTCTAACATTAATCAGAGCCAGTTTGGAGTTAGCTCATGTATACGTTGTTACTGACAAATTACCTTTTTTTCCCCTCTCCCTCTCAATTGTGCAGTCAGACCTCAGCGCACCGAAAATTGCTCTATTTCACAATCTTGAATAGAACACAACTTGTATCAGCTGAAACATCATAGAGTCAAAGGAAATGGATTTTGTTCTCTTTGATTGTATAGTAACAACGGCAGACGACATTTTGGTTACAAACAGGATTTGGGAAGTGCCGAAATTTTGTTGAAATCAAGAGATCAAAGTACGAAATGTGGAAAATAAGGACAAAAAATACGCCGTACGTTCTCCAACAGATTTTATGTCACTCAGATTTCTGCTTCTTCTTCATAGGCTCTCGGATCGACAAATGATACGACAATCATTCACTGCCCTGAAGCATAATATTCTCACTAAATTCTACAACAAATGAGACAGTTTGCCCTTCAGCCGTGTTGCCATGTTTTCATTGGTCCGTTAAGAAAGTTCACGGCTCGTGTGCGCAGTAGACAAAACAGAGTGTGATCAGCGAGAAGTAGCTATAGGGCAAGTCCAAGCTATTTGATCACTCATGGCAGAAAATTCAAAATGATTCAAATAAGACAAACTTTGTGTTATTGTAAAGCCAAGATGTTAAAATACATGAATTCTAAAGAGAAAAAAGAAATTTGATCGTGTGTGACCAGTGAGTGATAAATGAATACATTTGCATAAATTTAAAATTAGGGTAACGCGTGGGACATCAAAAATTGATGCATTTTTAAAGACATCTTCAAAGTTTTCCACTTTTGTGGCCCAATATTAGTGGGACCACACAGTCTGAATGGGAGGTTATCATGACTTTAAATTCCAGTTTCTCAACTAATTAAATATGCAAATGAGGAACGTGCAAGAAATTGGCATGTCCCACGCGTTACTTTTTTAGGTTATTATTTCTCATTTGCATAAAAGCTGGTAATTGAATTTTCCTGAAACTTTCAAAAGACCAAATCTACATTTGTCTCCATCATAACCAGAGAAGAAAAATTAGTCTGAACAATATAATTAACCCAATCTTTTATTAGATTTGGTAACGCGTGGGACATTAGGTAAAGCGTGGGACAGCATGTGTATTACAATGGGAGTATTTTGAAACTTTTCCATAAAGAAGTAGAATTTTCCCAAACCTTTTAGAACAATGAGTTTGGAGATACAGTACTCAAAATATTAATTATTTTGGCCTTCCTTGTACATTTCTGGCATTCTTTTACTGAGCTGGAAGTAAATTTTGAAAAGTTTTATACAAAGCCAAAAACAAACAAAGCAAAATAAAATTAAACAAACAGAATTTGTATACTTCATAGGTCTTCATATAGTCTTTGAGAACTCACCATATTTTGCTAAATTGTAATATATTTTGCTACATTCATTGAAGAGATGACTTAATTTTTCCTTCAATATATAAAAATCACAGTCTGAATCTTTTTCTTTTTCCCTTTTTTAACAAATAAAGTGTCAGCTAATACTGCGATATATACTAACCCAATTTTGTTTTTCTAGTCATAAAATGAACAGAATGTATTGTACATGTTGGGTATGTACAATTATACTTTGATGTTGTATATCTACTCAAGATTTATTGTCACAATACATGTATCTTGCTTGATAAAAAGAAGTTATTCAGGGTTTGTGTTTGATCTTAATAAGCGACTATGAGTGTTGTGTCTTACACTAAACAAACAATCCCTGTCACTGAACAGTAATAGCAGGGGCGGATCCAGGAATTCCGTAAAGAGGGGGAGCGTTTACAAAATTAAAGGGGGGGGGGGGCGCATGCACCCCTCCCCCATTTTTTTTTCTTTTGTTTCAACAAAAATAAAGGGGGGGGGGGGGCGTGCGCCGGTTGTGGTCCTCCCTGGATCCGCCCCTGAATAGGTATGACACAAGTCATACAACAGACTTTCACCACAGTAATAAATGAACATCTTTGTGTAAGGGGGGGGGGTGACTATAGGCCTACATGTACAGCTGTACTTGTAATTATACAACATTGCTCAGTGAATGTAAGAAATGATTCTGACACATTTTCGTTGACCTTTTACCTCTTTCAAAACACAATCTATATGAAAACAATAATGGTTAAGCATAAAACTATGAAAACAAACAAAGGTACAGGCGGTGTTGGGCATTTTACGGAGCAATGAGACAGGTAGTTTCAAGCAGTTGAATTAGTAATGGTTAACAGTCTATTTGTATCAATTTTCATCAGACGATTAGCATAGCCTCCATAAAAAATGATGTACTAAATGGATCAGTTTGTTTATGATAATTCATTCATGAAGTGGTAAATAGAGCCTTTCTTTAAGCAAATAGGGTCAAATATTATGTATCTGTCTTATACTGTCTAAAATAGATACCAAACTTCAAATTTTCTCAAGTAGATGTGCAATTTTTAGAATATTACCCATAGTGACAAAAAATGTCCCACGCGTTACTTGTCCCACGTGTTACTATACTCATCTATTTAAAATTGACCTTGAGAGCAAACAGAGAGATGAATATCAATGAAAAATGTTGTTTTGTCCTAAGTAATAGATGTGTAACAAGTTGTTCACAATGATATTCTATTGTGACAAGTATTTTCACAATATTTGAGAAACAAAGTAAAAGAAAAAAAAGGAGCCTTTTTTCTGCTCCCATGCGTTACTGCCATGGAGAATAAATTAGCATAAATTCATTACGGAATGAGTAATTCTCATTATTTTTGTTGTTTTGTGTGTATTTTCTCCCTACTATCTACCAGAAATAACCAAACAATTGAGCTTTCATAACTAACTGCGGAATATCAATAGGGCTTAATTTGTTTATGATGTCCCACGCCTCACTGGTGCAAAATAGCTTGGACTTGCCCTATATTTATTTTCATGTAACTTGAGTGTATCTCGGTGATTTACTAACATCTATAGAGTGTGAACTATTGCTGTTTCTATAATAATATCAATTCTACAACATTTTGGAATTGAAGTCAAGACAATAGTTCTGTAAGTAATTCACCAACGAGTCGAATATTTTACTTTCAAAGTGTAATAAAAGAACTTAATTGATTGTTTAATTAATTTCCCTCAGTGTATGTTCCCTTTGTGTTGTCACGACCGATCATCTTCATAAAGTAAAATTTTGGCGATTACGGTTTTGAACACGCCAAGGGTAGGCCTATATCTTCAGCAATTCCGCCAGAGTAAATTTTTTGTAGACTGTAAAATGGTCGTCATAGCAAATGACAAACTTATTTGGTTCCAAGACTGCAAATGACGGAGGGACTTCTTTGCAGTTGACACTTTGAGCTCGCAGAATTCTACGTGGTTCATGGGCGTCACCGTCTGTAACATTTATTTCATAGACTGTCACGGTACGAAGATGTTTACTCCAACACAGGACGTAAGCGCAGTTGGAAGACGTATCGACTGCAATGCCCTCGAAATCATCACTATCAGGGATGGAAATATCAAGCTTGATGACACCATCAGCTTGAGACATTATACGGAGAAGGATTCTACTTGGGTTGTCTGTTTTAGTTAGTATGATGACGTCTCCTGGTGACATTGTCTTCAAGGAATATATAGGCATGCCCTTAGACTGCCCGATAGTGTTTCGGTGTGTCCCATCGGGATTGTATATGAGAATGAAGGATTCTTTCCATCCTGCGACTAGAATCTTTCCATCTTCGTCGAAAGTGACTAGAATTGGTTTCTCGAGTCCGGTGTTGACGTCCTCTCTTTTAGTACGAGTCAAATCCCAATTGTATATGGTAAATGAGCCATTTTCTAAGCCAAAGATATGTCCGTCATCGTGCCGAGCACTGTAGCTGACGATTCTGCTCGAACTAAAATATTTCCCTTGTTCTTCAAGCCTACATGACGTATCATTCAAACGCACTGTACATGATTGTGACTGAAAACATGGGGCTGTGATCACTACCTCATTGTCGCTGATGCACCCAAGGAGACGCATATTGCATACTTCAATGTCGGGAATCAACACCTTTTCTTTATCCCATCGCCCTTCAAAAAACTGCTCTATTTTCGTAGTGTACACTCCAGCGGCCATGATGACAATCACAAGGTTCACTTGCAGCAATCGAGTCACCTGTCCTTATTAGTATAGTAAAGAATACAAACGAATATTACTTCAATCAACTTGTATCCGTCATACTAATATGACTAGCTGCAATTATGTCACGTATTGTGTCAGAAATTTTATCCACGGAGCTTTGCTTTTTTGTTATTTAAAATAACGTGGGGACGACGACCCGTAAAATTGAAAGTAATGATTACGTAAAATCCTCGCAACTACTGCCAACGTCGCTTGGCATCATGACATTGCTGCTATTACAACTGAGGGTACTGCCGGGCAAGAACTTTGCTTTTGCTACATAGCAAATACACTACTCATCAAAGCATCAAAACTATATTCTCAAATAGAAAAAAAAAATAAGCAAGTCAATATTGTGAGAAAGCACGAAAAAAAAAAAAAAAAGACCACCGCACCCTATTTTGATAAAGCAGCCAGGCGAAACAGCTCGGCACGATGTGCTTCGTCTACATACAAAACCTTACACTGCCTTATGTATAAATAGTAAGGCTAAGGCTACAATTCCCACGTCAGCCGATTGAGGGAAGTTACACAAATCAAAGTGGGGGACGTGTATATGATTCCTGTAACCAATGGATATAGAATTAAGCTTCTTGAGTCTAAGCAAATTTCTCCCACTACACGGTAGCATCATTTAAATCAAAGAAAATGAAAAATCCCACTTCTACCGTCCCCGAAAAAAAAAGGATAGGGAAATACCTGTAAATGCGCGATTGAAACCGAAGGATTCACGGCAAGTCAGTAATTCCTGTAAACAAAATTTGAAAGAAATACAATAATTTGCTGATTATCATGTTCGTTGTTATATGATAGGGTTCAGAATG
Organism: Diadema antillarum; assembly: GCF_040938485.1. Taxonomy (NCBI): domain Eukaryota; kingdom Metazoa; phylum Echinodermata; class Echinoidea; order Diadematoida; family Diadematidae; genus Diadema; species Diadema antillarum. The sequence continues at coordinate 238,388 of NW_027271380.1, forward strand.
CTTCAAATGAATAGCATTAGATATTTTCTTCCTTCACATTCAAAAATGGGAACGTACATACAAGACGAAACACAGGAATAACGCATACCGCCTAATAACCACGCGTACATTATAGGCCTAATAAACAAAAACAAATTAGAAGATCGATATTTTGTCTTTAAATTTTGTACTGGTACTATCGTTACTTAAATCCGTATCAGATGCTGTGCAAGAGTCACTACATATTCGCTTACTCAAAATGTTTTCCTGTTACTCACCTTTCATTTGTATATAAACTGCTTTTCAAATTATTAAATCACTATGTAGGGTCTATACTGGTCTTAACCATTCTGGATTCAAACTTACCCAAAGATAGCACTTATGTTACCACTGTGAATGAAATACAGGAATAAGAGAGAGTATGCGCAGGGCCTACATTCCGCAGAGTAGCAATTAGCTGATCTATTAAAAGCGGGTGTAGTTGGGAAACGCCAGTGCAATCCAATGTCATACAGCCTCACAACATGCGCTCGAAGTGCCTGAACCCAACAGGTATGATGGCCTCTGAATACACTCCAATCATGTCAAATGCAAGAAACTTAAACATTCCACACTTTCGTATATACCTGCTGGATTTGATAACCAGAATGATCGTTAGTTGTACGAGAATCCCACCCACAATGAAAGAATTACTTACATTCAAGTATTTGTTCAAACAGTCAACTGTATCAGGCACAGAACAATGCAAATGGCGTTGACTTGCATGTAACGTATTACACTGTGGAATTTTCACGGATACGTAGACCTACAGACTATAGTCCAAGATCCCGGGTAGAATCTTCAGTGGTGGGTACAGTACGCATTTATTGAAATAGAGGGCGGTTCATAAGTTTCATGGACTCAACACGCGTTATCAACATTTTTCAAAATCATATATCATATCAATGACAAATTATTTCTTGCGTCTGATCGGTAGGGGACATTGAAAGTAAAAAAAGCCAACAAACATTCCCACCATGAAGATCCTAGCTGGTCCACACTTTGTCAATTGAATTGGAATTGTTTGTTAAAAAAAAAAAAAGATAACCTTAATAGTGGGGCAGATATGTGAAAAAGATGCTCACATCCAGCGGAAAGTATGAAATTTTGCATATAGGGGTATTTTGGGGCGCTGGTTTCAAAAATTGCCGGTTCCAAGAGATCTGACCACGGGGCCGGCCGCCATTTTGAATTCCAATATGGCCGCCGTTAAAGATGCCTATCTTCAGTTCTGAATGACATAAGCCATTGAAATTTCAGTGGCGGATCCAGAGGGGGGCGCAACCAGCGCACGCCCCCCTTTATTTTTCGTTAAAAACAAAAGAAATAAAGAGAAAAAAAATGAAATGAAACCCGGAAGTGGCACCAGAAATAGTCACGCCCCCCCCCCCCTTTACAGAATTCCTGGATCCGCCCCTGAATTTGATGCATAAAAGCATGGTGATGTGATGATTTCAATAACAGACTTATTTAATATGTCTGACAAGCTGCACGGCAGCCAATTTGAATTTTCCTACATAGTTGCCATGTTGAGTGTTGTTTCATCAAATCTCTATATCATTAGCTTTTGGTTTGTAAATCCTTGCGTTAGGCTAGCAAATTCGTCGGTGAAAACTCCGACGAACTCGTTGATGAAACGCCCCCCTGGTTGAGCGCGCGTTTGTAACTGATTTAGTGCGCTCTGCTGTATTCAAATTGTGACGTCAGCGAAAGGTGCATTATGCTTCATTTTTGCTGCACTTTTTGGCATGCCCGTGAATGTTAGTCGTGGCATTGCGTTTGTCAGACACATCCCATTAGTCCATTTTTAACTCAGTATGTTAAAATACTTGTTTGCACCGAATTTCAGTGTCACTCACCACTTAGAACTCGAGATAGGGATTTTGAACATTTCGTCGAGGTGGCCATATTGGAATTCAAAATGGCGGCCATTCGATGTTTATCAGACACTTCAAATCAATATGTCATCAAATTCAATATGTTAAAACGCTCTTGTGTACCAAATCTTGGTGCCACAGGTCATTCAGAACTGAAGATAGGGACCTTTTAATTTGTTTTCTGATGGTGGCCATATTGGAATTCAAAATGACGGCCGACCCCGTGATCAGATCTCTTGGATCCGGCAATTTTTGAAATCAGCGCCCCAAAATACCCCTTCATGCAAAATTTCATATACTTTCCGCCGGATGTGAGCATCCCGACTTGATTTCAATAGCACTACTGATCGGAGCACCTCATATAAACAATTTTCAACCAGAATCTCTCAGGCCTGTGCTGTGGTTCTACGACATTGTAGGCATAGTCCTTTCGTTGTAAGCGCCAGCATGGTGAAGATGGGTAAATTTCTTACAGGTTGCCCGTCTTTTACGAGTGTATACCTGAGGGAATATGCATCCGGGCACTTTGAGCACTCGGCAAGAAAAATTTGCTGTTGATGAGAATTTCGCGATAGAGGCAAATTCCCATACCTTAACACGTCAAAAATAGAGGACGATCACTGCTGTGTGCCTGGCTACTAGTATTATGCTGCGTTTACACCGAGCACGGTACGGGCAACCGGCCGGGTTTTTGCTGTGGTGTACGTGCCAAAAGGAACCATGTCTGGTTCTGCTACAAAAGAATTCGTAATTCGGTACAAAATAACCCCAAAATGTTAATCTTGTGTCAAAATTGAGAGCAACAAAATCAACAGAAGAAGATTAACTTTTGTGACAGAATTATTAGCGGGGAAGCAATATTGTAACAGAACCAGACACGGTTCCTTTTGGCGCACCCGCGTGCTCGGTGTAAACGCAGCACAATACTAGTTACATGGTTTATTCTGAACGATCTGAGGTTAAAGGCCGTGTCACACCAGCCTTGCGTGCGACTTGCAAAGAACAATTTTGACTACCCGGAGGTCCCCGTAGATGATCCGCACATGACAGTACCTAGCATGTATCTCAAAAGTAGTCTCCCGGAGGTGCGCACGCATATTTTTTTTTTTTGCCCGCAACCGTGGTTAGGCCCTGTCACACCTTTCCGGGCAAGCTACTCGGGCTTGTTACGTGTAGGGATTTTCTAGCATACCGGACATTCCTGAAGGCGGAAAAGGATTTGTGCGAGTCAGCGCATGTGTCTTACTTGCTGGACGCGTTATACTTGCGAGTATACTGTGTGACCTTTGTTCCAGTCGCGTGAAGGCTGAAACTCAGTGAAGGAATTCCTCTAATGGAACGGCTGAAATCTCACAGAATTTCATTATCTTGGCTGCATACGGGACTGCGAAGTACCTGCGTGGGAATTGCCTGGAAAGTACTGCCGCTAAGGGTCTCCTACTGGCGTTCTGCGTGGACCTCTACGGGCATTCCCGCGACTCACCCGGAAAAAGTTTTGGTCATGCTCAAAACTTGGCTGCGGTTAAATCGGACTTGCGTGAGCACCTCCGGGCAACTACGCACTAGATACTGTCAGGTGCGGACCAACTGCGGAGAGCTCCTTGGAGTAAATTTGTTTCCCCGCAAGTCAAGCCGCAGAAGTTCCCCCTTACGGTATGACAAGGCATGAATGAAAATTACAAACATTCTTGTTCGCCCGCTGAAAATCTTCTACGTGCTGGAAACTACCTCCTCGCCACAAGCCCGCGTTATGGTGTGACACGGCCTTTAAGGTCGTGTCACACCTTCCCGGGCAAGCCTTGAGTGCGACTTGCGAAGAACAGTTTTTACTACCCGGAGGTCCCCGCAGATGACCCGCACATGACATTATCTAGCACGTATCTCACCCGTAGTCGCCTGGAGGTGCGCACGCAAATATTTTTACCCGTAACCATGTTTAGGCCCTGTCACACCTTTCCGGGCAAGCTAGTCGGGCTTGTTGCATATGGGGATTTTCCAGCATACCGGACAATTCTGAGGGGGACAAAGATTTGGGCGAGTCAGTGCATGTGTCTAATGATACTTGCTGGACGCGTTCTACTTAAGTATTAGGCCTACTTCGGGCATTCTGTGTGGTCTGCGAGCCTGCGCGTGGGGGCTCAGTGAAGGAATTCCTCTGAAGGAAATATGGCAGAAGTACCACAGAATGTCATTATCTTGGCCGCATACGGGGATTGCAAAGTATACCTGTGTGGGAGTTACCTGCGAGGTGCTGCCGCTAAGGGCCTCCTACTGGCGTTCTGCGTGGACCTCTGCGGGCAATCCCCCGCACTCACCCGAAAAAAAGTTTTGGTCAAGGCCGTGTCACACCATTCCGGGCAAGCTACGCGGGCTTGTGGCGAGGAGGTAGTTTCCAGCACGTAGAAGATTTGCAGCGGGCGAACAAGAATGTTTGCAATTTTCATTCATGCCTTGTCATACCGTACGGGGGAAGTTTTGCGGCATGACTTGCGGGGAAACAAATTTACTCTCCGCAGCTCTCCGCAGTTGGTCCGCACCTGACAGTATCTAGCGCGTAGTTGCCCGGAGGTGCTCACGCAAGTCCGATTTAACCGCAGCCAAGTTTTGAGCATGACCAAAACTTTTTCCGGGTGAGTCGCGGGAATGCCCGTAGAGGTCCACGCAGAACGCCAGTAGGAGGCCATTAGCGGCAGCACTTCCCAGGCAACTCCCACGCAGGTACTTCGCAGTCCCGTATGCAGCCAAGATAATGAAATTCTGTGGGATTTCAGCCATTCCATTTGAGGACTTCCTTCACTGAGTTGTCAGCCCCCACGCGACTGGTACAAAGGTCACACAGTATACTCGCAAGTATAATTTAAGTAGAACGCGTCCAGCAAGTAAGACACATGCGCTGACTCGCTCAAATCCTTTTCCACCCTTAGGAATGTCCGGTATGCTAGAAAATCCCTACACGTAACAAGCCCGAGTAGCTTGCCCGGAAAGGTGTGACAGGGCCTAAACACGGTTGCGGGTAAAAATATATGCGTGCGCACCTCCGGGCGACTACGGTTGAGATGCATGCTAGGTACTGTCATGTGCGGATCATCTACGGGGACCTCCGGGTAGTAAAAAATGCTCTTTGCAAGTCGCACGCAAGGCTTGCCCGGATTGGTGTGACACGGCCTTCACACTCAAAACTTGTCTGCGGGTAAATCGGACTTGCGTGCGCACCTCCTGGCAACTACAGGCGAGATACGCGCTAGGTAATGTCAGGTGCGGACCAACTGCGGAGAGCTCCGGGTAGCAAACTTGTTTCCCCGCAAGTATACCCGTAAGTCTCTCATAACGCGTAATGATTATGATCACTTTCATTTAGCTCACAGAAAGTCCAGATGTCACAGTAAGGAAACAGGACAAACAGTATTCTCCACTTGACGTGAGGGATATATATATATATATATATATATATATATATATATATATAAATTATATATAATATATATAATATATATATATGTATAATTATGATAATATATATATATATATATATATATATATATATATATATATATATATGTATAATTATGTATATATATATATATATATATATACCTTTTTTTTCAGGGATAGGGTTGACGAGTCCCAAGAAATATTGTCGAATACTCTGATTGATGCTTTGGTCGATGAACAGGCATTAATAATAATAATAATAATAATAATAATAATAATAATAATAATGATAATGATACAAGTGTAATAGTAATAATAGTACATACATACACACATACAATTTCTATATAGCATCATTTTTTATTCTAATTGAATGCTCAAGGTGCTTTACACCAGAGCAAAGAGACTGAAAATACACATATACCTTCAAAAAGAAGAATACAAACAAGAAGACATAAAAGTCTGTCTTTAAAACGAACTGTCAAACAAATAGGATTTTAGGTTACTCCTATAAGACGTTATGGAACTTTCAAGAGTGTTTCAGCTCACGTGGGAGTGAATTCCAATGTGTTGATCCGACATCATGGACTTTTCATAAGTAAAGTTAAGTGAAGTAAAAGCAAGAAAGCTTGCGTACATGTAGTATGGCCGCAGCAGCAGCTGCTTGCGGCTTTCGACTGACCTGGGTGGGCTGTGCTAGCATTCCCCTTCACCATCGCACTATCAATAGCGCTAGTACGAGTGTACCGTGTACGCGCACAATGTCTCATCGTATCATGGTGCTGCGCTGAAATGTATGCATGCATTGCAATCGTGCGTGGATATCAACCGTACATAAATAGAGGACATTGGTGTCATGCTCATTGTTATATTCACTCTGAGTCACAAATAACTGAAATAACATTGGATGCAAAACAACGGAATGCATTAAATCAATAGTGTACGTGTTTCTTTTATTGATATCTCGGTGTACCAAATGCTAATGTATTGTGATACATAATAAATCCTGTCATCAGTGCTTCTCAGTATTCCTGATATAACAGAGTCTTTCAAGTCAATCTTTAAAGGACATATTATGCAATGCAAACGTATGTTGACTTGAGTTGATTTATATGCCCTGATGATCACTTATGTGGTGAAAAGAATATTTAAATGTGTGTCATAATAATTCTATGATACTCTCTAAAAAATCGAGTGATAATATTCACTCTTAAAGGAGTGAATACAAAAAAGAGTGAATGTAGAGTGAAATTGGAGTGAATTTTGAGTGAAAATGTTCATTTTCACTCATTTTGGAGTGACCTCGGGGATCACTCGAAGATTTTGGAGTGATCCCTGACGTCACTCTAAAACGAGTGAAAATGAACATTTTTTTTTTCACTCAAAATTCACTCCAATTTCACTCAAAATTCACTCTTTTTTGTATTCACTCCTTTAACAGTGAATATTTTCACTTGATTTTTTTAGAGAGTAATTTTCCTGCTCTTTTTTTTTCAGGTAATTTGGATCCGGCCACAAAAAAAAGAAGCTTCCAAACCAAGATTTGATGACGTCATCTTGCCAATCACGGCTGAATTAGTAATATGATTAAGAAAAGACATTGAAATGCACCTTCTCTTATACTGAGTATAACTTTCCAATTTCCATGCAATGTCTTTCTATAATGGTTCAGCCTGTTGGGCTTTACAACGGTTATCCCCTTTTTTTAGTGTATCCAAGTTTGCCAATTCGCAACTTTTCCCCCAGTCATGTATTATGTCAAGCAACATTGAGTAATGCGTTCTGTGAAAAAGAAAACAAAAAAGAATACTCTTACAACTTCACTGATTCATGGTCAAGCACAAATTTACCGGAAGAATATTACAGGAAAAAAATATTTACCGACATAATTATGACTCGATTTTACCGGACGCATAGTAGTACGAACAATAATGTAAATTGATGTGGGCGCCAAGTTGGCATTAAAAACACTCTTACACAGCAATCACCCAGTCTAATTGTTCAGATTCTGAGACGCGTTTTTAATTATGCATAACGCTACAAGCGACATGCCAACATGAACTCAATTTACATCGACAGAATTAAGGGAAAGTCTTAAGTCTATAAGAACATCTATTCAAAACTAGTTAAATTGCTGGAAATTAGATGACAGTGATATCAAAGAAATACGATTGTATTGCAAGGTCCTGATATCAAATTGAAGTATGACATAACCAAAACGTTGCACATAGAGAATTACTAGTAATATAAATTTCTAAATGTTATACTTGTGTATGTACATATGCATGTATTCATGTATATACTGTAAGTATAACATCAGAAATAATGTAAATGAATGTTGACACGCGTTTAAGTAGAAGGGACATTATTACAACACAACCAGTCAATCAGAAATACAGAGTTATTTTATGATATTTTATCATACTATTCGCACGGTACACCGGACATGCTAAAATGAACGTGTGTTCCGTTTGAATCCCTAAAAGTTAGATTCCTTTCATAGGAAGGCACTCTATATTGTAGGGGTGCAACGTAGGTAATTAACATTTTGGACAATTCCTCAGAATAACAAAACTGGAAACTTCTTTTTGTTAGAGGGGAATAAATACTATAGATTTCAAGTGGATTAATTCGGATCCCAAAAATTCCAACCGTGATTCTCGGTACGGAAGAGGAGATTCTTCTCTAGTGACATGGGATTAGTTTTTCGTTTTTTCCTTCTTTTCTTTCGTTTTATACTCAAAGTTGTTTTACCATGAGATTTCATTCACGTTGTTGGGAGACGCTTTTTTTTTTCATCAATCTTACAAAAGTTCGTGAGGTCTTCAAAAGCGATGCATGACCTTTCAACTAACGTAAAAAAAGAGATGAAAGCAAAACACCATTTTTAATCATATAACTTTCTTTAAACGAAGCAAGAAACATAGGATCATGCTGTAAGAATATAACATGGTATGATCACATCTCCTTGGTGAATAAACAGTTTTACTGAATGAACGTATTCACGAAAGCACACACTAATAGTAAATGGATGTATATGTAATTGATACTTAATGGATACTTAATAGTAACAGAAAAAAATTGTTCACATCGCCATGCCAGGGTCAACGTAGGTATATTAAAATCATGCGAAATATATCACAGAGAATAAGCACATTCATTCCTAAAATCATGTTAGAGACCTATACGAGTATCTATTAAAGCATTCCAGATAACCAGTCCTGTAGAACTGAATACTGTAACTAAAGTCAACGGAGACAGTTCGGTATATCAAGATAAAGGAGATTAAAGCAGTAAGTACTTTGTCGCAAAAAAAAAAGGAAAAAAATGTCGTCATTTAACTGAATTCTCCTTTTGGTTATGGAACTATGAAAAGGGGATTTCAGACATTAGAAAAACACATGAAGAAAGACATTAAGTCAGAGAGGTTGATTAATAATGTTAAAAAATGCCTTTGTGTGTGTCCTTACATACACTGTCTCGTTTAGTAAAGAGGACAATATAGCACATTGGACGACATTATTTCGTCAAGCTTTTCGCTTGCGGAGTACAGAAACAAAACTGTTGGGGTACAAAACAGAAGTTTAAGTTCGTCCTTCCTCTAATGGCACTTTTGACACTTTGCCAAATTCGTGTCGACTTCTCATATTTTACCCGTATCGACTGCTCACATCGAAGCGAAAATGTTACATGTCCTCTGTTGTTCACTAAAACCATAGCAAACCGTTTTGTGATTGTGAACTTGATCACGACTTCCTTCCTGGCGCCCTACCTTATAGCGGAAACCCTAGCACATTAGGTTTTGAAATATATGACAATGTTGTGTATTGGTCAGGTACCACTGAACATGACATCCCTGTTCCCACTCCAAATGCAGTCCTTCAAAATGTGACGTTTTGTGTTTATTAGCGCAACTACATGACGTACACATCTTTGAAAAAAGGGTGTCTAAACCGTAATATTAATTGAACGCATATACCAATCATTGACAAAAAGCTCAGAGAGCTAAATAATGTGACGTAGAAAAAAAATACCGTAAAACGTATGTGTAGTTTAAGAATTAGTCTCATAAATATACGCGATGACATTTTCAATTCCTCTGACTACATCCTTTTTTAAAGTTCTTCCTTGAAGGTAAGATATATCAGCTATAAGCATATTAATGGGGGTTAATTCTCAAATAGAATTTGATTATAATGACGAACAGGAGATCAGGAAAGAGAAAGAGAAAAAAAAATCATGGTCAAGAATAATTTTTTTTCTCTGCTGGAATGACAAGAGGAATGCTAGGACGCACCGCAATATGTTCACCATGGCATGCCAAATCCTCTAAAAAGTCATTCCTTTGATCAAAGGAGGACCAAGCAAAGTGAAACAGAAGCGAATAAGATGCAAGGTGGTCAAGCTGAACCAACAGAATGGTGCCCTTTTCAAAGAGAATAGATGATTATGGAAAAGCATGATCAGAGGGAGATTTGTAAAAGGCGATGTAGTTGACTTATATGAATGGATCCCAACAGGTCCGAGAGAAGACACCTTCTCTACAACCCAGGTCCATTTCATCTTTCTAACCCCCAATGTCGCAGTAAATATGGTGACCGAACGACTGTTGTATCAGCAGCTAAGGAATTGAACAAACTTCCTTGTTCAGTAGAAGCAGGAAGGAGACATAATCTACACATTCTTTATACATTTTGTATAATTTGCATTTTGGATGCTAATTACGTCCCTAAGTTTGATAAGTAGAGCGTCTCTTAAGGAATAACCGACTGATGAAGTTGATAATGATATGAGGCAGTTGAATTAAGATCTATACGACATGATGCAAAACTTAACCGAATCCTTTAAAAGCCATCTTCAGCGCAGAAATTCATATCATGTAATGATTGCATATTGGGTCGTATGCATAAAAACTAGCAATTGCTTCAGCTAGCATCTTGCTTGAAACCGTATGCCTAAAAGCAAGCAATTGCTTGAGAGCAAAAACGGTTTTTGTTAGCAAGTACAAGCAATAAATGTTATTGCTTGCTACCCGGAAGTAATCGCTTAGATACCATTATGCAAGCATTTTACTTAAAAACATGCATAAAACAGACCTTTTGCTCGATCTTGCTGGCAATTGCTTACGGCTTTCTAAGCTCTGTAAAATGAGCTTGAGCTTATATGCATGATGAGGAAGATCGCTTTTAAGAATCATTTTTATATTCATAAAAGAAAGACGCAAGTTGTGCAGGAGTGGTAGAAATTTACAAGAAATTTCTCTTAGGACGTATAAGAAACTTTGTTTTTTTTGTTTCAAAAAGCTGAATGTCCAGTGGTTAGCACGCAAAATGTGATGAGAAACAGGTAGGATGTCTGACATTTGTGCAGAGCAAGGAGACCTCTCCCCACCCGTCGTGCTACCGACAGATCCAGGCTACTATAAGCAGTGATCATGGTGATGGGGATCAGCCAATACATGTATATTTGTATAGATGTGTGTGCGTCTGTGTGTCGGCATTTATGAGTGTCATTTCACAGCTCTTCTGCTATGTCAGGAAATGTTTCAGTAACATGCTATCACACACTCCTTTGTTCTTGTGTTCGCACAGCCACAACGTCCTTCTGCAGGGCAAGCGATGTATAAAGCGCAAGCAAAAGCTTATTCCTATGGATTCAAGCAATATTGCTTGAATTTGATCTTTAGCTGGTCAAGCTTGTGCTTGTGCATGAAGCAACTGCTTGCACGCAATTGCTACCGTTTATGCATACGGCCCAGAATCTCTGAACTTAGCAAATACATAAAAACCGTTGCACCCCGTAAGTATACTATATATATGTATATATATTATATATATATATATATATGAATGCACTTTTTTCAGCCATTTTCTGAAAATCTATATTCCCTAGTTTGGTACATGCATGAGTCACCAAACAAAGCAAAACACCTGCACATACCTGTTTACAATATTATGTGGCCTCTTCTGAAGAAAAGAAATACCAAAAACAAAACACCTGCTCACACACACGTTTAGAATAGGTGGGCTGTTCTGAAGAAAAAACAAAAACAAAGGAAAATACATGCACATACCTGTTTAGAATATGTTGACTCTTCTGAAGAAAATAAATACCAAAACAAAACACCTGCTCACACCTGTTTAGAATAATACATTATTATATGGACTCTTCTGAAGAAAAAAGTACCCAAAACAAAACACCTGCACACACACGTTTAGAATAGGTGGGCTGTTCTGAAGAAAAAAACTAAACAAAACAACATACATGCACACACCTGTTTAGAATATGTTGACTCTTCTGAAGAAAAGAAATACCAAAACGAGACACCCGAAGACACCTGCTTGTAATATGTGGGCTATCCTGAAGAAAAGAAATACACGATACCAAAAAAAAAAAAAATAAAAAAATAAAAAATCTGAGCACACCTGCTTGTAATATGTGAAGTCTTCTGAAGAAAAGAAATACGAAAACAAAACACCTGCACATACCTGCTCGTTATACCTGAAATTTGGACCATTACATGCCGTGCATTACATTTCCGGCTTTTATTCTCTAGTATAGCACGTTGTTAGGTAGACCTATCTACGTAACTAGGTAATTACGTGCACGGTACACTTGGGATGCCAACATGAACTTAACTAACGTGTACAGAAAGAGATGAATGCAGTATACACCATCATTACATATATCACATATGAGATTTTGAGTTAGGCAACATGACAACATAATTGAAGGCAAGTCATTTAATATTAGCCCTAGATGACTTGCTGGTGAGATATGACTGTATATTAAAATATTGCAGGGTCGTGATATAGAATCAAAATATGACATGGCAAAACCGTTTAAAGTTGAGAATAACAAAGCAAAAAAAAATTGTACATAATTATGCATGTATAGGCATATATTTCTGTATAACCATCATTATTATGTAGTAAAGGGTTTATCAAGATTCATAACATAAGAAATAATGTACGTGAATATTGAAACGGTCATAACATTGAGATACTCTTACGATGGCAAATAGCCGATTAAATTTTGGAATAGTCAAAGCAATTTTTTCGTGTTTTTTGTTTAGCTTGTACATAACGAGGTGAAAGCGGTACAGAATCATTACATAACTTTTCTCTAAATGAGAAAACTTAAAGTAGTACAGTATGAGATATTTTTTAGGGTCGTGATATAAGAATATAACATGGTAGGATAAAATGTTTGTTAAAGGTATCATTGCATCAATGTACGCACGTAGACATGAATGTTAAATGATATATGACATAATGATATGTAGTTATATAATTATATATTTTTCCTTCCCGTTATTAATTGCAGTGAAGGGGAAAGGTCGTCTACACATCCACGCCAAAGTCATTGTCTGTATTATTACAAATCATGCCAAGTTTGTCATAGAGAATAACTAAGTACATTTATTCTGAATCTAATGTAATAGGCCTGTACGAGTAGTCATATCTATCAAGCAAACAGTTTGACGTATCAATGTATCTGAGATGAAAAAACAAACACCGAAATACTTCGTTGCAAAGATAATCAAAAGAAATGTCTTCATGAGTTAAATCTCCTCTTGGCTGTGGATTTAAAGAGGGGGGAAAGGAACTTCGGATATTGAAGAAAGACAGAAACATATGCTACCTCGTTTAAAGGGGGCTATGATACAGAACGATGGGTGGCTTTATTTTGTCTAGCTTGTTGGATAGAAGCTTGGGCCACAAAGAACATGGGTTCGTCTCTGTCATCTCCTCTGATGATACTTTGCCAAATCATGACGACTTCTCTTACCCAGTCGACTTCTTACAGCGAAGCATGAATGTTGCCTTGTCATCTGTTGCTCACTATAAAAACAACAGCAAAGTTGTTTAGTGATGGTGAACTTGATAAGGACTTCCTTCCCTGGCATAGAGCCCGACGCCCTACATTAGCCATTTGTTAGCAGAAACCTTGGAACATTCAGTTTGAAGTTACATTACGGTGATATGAAATTCAGTTGCTCTCGTTGTTGACTCAGATAAAACTGAAAGTCTAATGCATATTTGCACTCACAAATTAGCCATTTGTTAGCAGAAACCCTGGAACATTCAGTGTTAAGTTACATTACGGTGATATGAAATTCTGTTGCTCTTGTTGTTGACTCAGATAAAACTGAAAGTCTAATGCATATTTGCACTCACAAACCTATGAGATTTCAATGATTGTTCTAAGCAGAGCAACTGCATTTCAAATCATCGAAAGTAGTGTTTGAGCAATAATGTTATTTAATTTGTCATAAAATGCACCATTGAATGAAAGCAAAGATATATATACACACAATGTCGTTATCAAATTATAACGGTATATATTTCCGGTTTAATTAAAAAAAAGGATGAATGGCACCGTGTGTAAGCTAGAGACCTACTAGTATATCAAGTAGACGTGTTTGATTTACCCGGCGATTTACCCTTGACTAAAACCGAAAAGGTGCAGAGTAGCGGACTCAAGACCATTTTCATTTGTGTGAGTGTGAGTGTGAGTGTGAGTGTGAGTGTGAGTGAGTGTGTGAGTGTGTGTGTGTGTGTGTGTGTGCGTGTGTGCGCGTGTGTGTGTGTGTATTCCAACATTGAGTCATGCATTCTGTGTAAAAAAAAAGAAAAGAGAAGATGATAACCGTAGAATCTTACGTGCTTACTAACTCGTGCTCATGTAAAAATATACCGGATAAATATTACCTGGAGGAAATTCACCGACATTTGGTTCGATTTTACCGGACTCAAGACAAAACGAACAATAACGTAAATTAGCGTGGTCGGGGTAGTGAGTAAAATATTTGTGTACTGGAATCAACCAATCTGTAGACATTTTGAGACGCTTTTTACATGATGCATTAATCGTGCATAATGTTTGAAGTTTTGCGTTAGACGCTATTTCCGACAACAAGACAACATAAATTCAATTTTATGGCTAAAATTAAAGGAAAGTTTTCACCATCAGCCCTAGATAACTTGTCGGGGAGATGCAATTATAAAGGAATGGTAAAGTATTGGTGGAAATGAGGAAATTGGGCTTTTAACTTGTTTAACTTTTTGCGAGATATGAAGAAACCGCTTATGAAATAGTACAAGGCATATCATTCTAAGAGGAATTTAAAGTTTATCATTATTTGAAGAAAATTGGTTTTGGAATGGCTGAGACATTAAAAAACAATGTAAAACAAAGCGATTGTAATAAAGATTGTGTCCCACTTTCATTAGGATCGCTCTGTTTCGGATATATCAGCCATTTCAAAATCAATTTTCATCAATAATGTTGAATTACTCTTGGAATTATATGAGCTTTCACATTTCATTAAAAGTTCCCCCCCCCCCCCTCCCACGATGAGAACTTTTTGCATTTTTATGTTGTAAATGATGCAATTTGATGCATGTTTTTTCGTGTTTTATCGAATTGAAAAGGCCCCACTTGTTTAAGGTAGCAGGATATTTTCATGTGGATTATTATTGAACAATATTATTTGAAGTGTTTGTATTAGTTCTTATAATGAATTTTACGAACGCTGTCTGTTAAAGCAATCAAACAGAAAAGGCATGCACACGATGGTGTACATACGGGATATTTCTCCTCCCACACAAAAGTGATTTTACATTTTCAGGTCTGAAATTCGGCAATCTGGTGCAAACTTTTGGTGCAATACTTCGATTTTTTTTTCTAGCTCCCCCCCCCAAAAAAAACCCCTGAAAATAATGAGGGTTTTTTTCAGGGAAGTGCTAATAGCAAGATCACGGCATTCAGCTCTTATTCCGCTTGTGCATCATCTGTGCGTATGTACAAAGTCTATTAGGTAGAGTGGGAGGGTGTGGGAGGGGCATGCCTCTCCCGCTCGACGGAGCTTTTGCGTTTTTAGAATTGAAATAAAGCGATCTGAAGCACATTTTTTTTTTCTGTGTGTGTGGGGGAAAATCGGAAATTGCCATTCCCCAAAATGTACTAAGTATAAAGAGGGGACCAATCAATGGGAGGGTGGCAAGATACCCCTCCCATATTCGAGGGAGCTTTTCTAGAACTGAAATTCAACAATCTGGCGCACATTTCTGTTGGAATATCTTGAAATGTTTAATCAGAAAAGTGCAAGTCTGTGGAACGAGACATAGCAGGATGATGTGGGAGGGGATAAGCACTATTCTCTTTCCTACATAAGGGAGACTGTATTTTCTGATTGCAGTTGAACGTTTTGGTGCACACATTTTGTGGCATATTTGGAAAACTCAAAGTGTAGCCATAGTCTACTTGTATGCATGGGGGCGGAGGGGGGGGGGGGGGGGGCGAACAGGAAGAAGGCGTCGGAGAGTGCTATCCCCACCCTTCCCGTACTAGGGAGCTTTTGCCTTTAAAAGTTGAAATTGAGATATCTCGTATACGCATATTTGATATTGGGAAATTATTTAAAAAAAAGGATCGGAAGAACTGAGAGGGAAAGGGGTTGATTAAAAGGGGATATTCCCCTTATACATGAGGGAACTATTGATTTTTCGAAATGTCAGTGATAAGACGTAGTCTTGTGCACTCAGAATTATTCTGAATCTTAAGGGGGCGACCGCTCCCCCTTTTTTGCCGGTACTCAGACGGGAACTTTATGTAAGGGAGGAATCTTTGGAAATTCAAATTCATGGGTGTTGTGACTTTTTTCCCCAGATTTTTTCCCTTTTTTTTTCCTTCTTTTCTTTTCTTTTCTTTTTTTTTCACGCCCCAAAAGTATGTGTGTGTGTGTGTGGGGGGGGGGGGGGGGGGGGCCTGCATATTAGATCCCATTCCTACTTATAGTGACAGGAAAGAAATTATCCACATGGCAATGCCAGGGTCAGCGACATGTAAGTTTATGAAAATCATGCGAAATTTATCACAGAGAATACGTACATTTATTCCTATAGAATCTTGTTCAAGGCCTATACGAGTATCTATAAATGTATTCCTGACAACTTGTAGAACTGACTACAATGACTCAAATCAATGGAGACAGTTTGGCATATCAAACTAACAGAGATGTAAACTCAGTAAAAGTGAAAGCACGTTGCCAAATGCCTGGCGACCTCTCAAAATCTCTCTCTTTAACCCAAGCGACTGCTTACAGCGAAGCACAGATATTATAGTATGCCATCTGTCGCTCACTATTAAGCGATCATTGCAACGTTATTTTGTGATGGTGAACTTGATCACGACTTCCTTTTTGGCTCTATACCCTGGCGGATATCAAGCACAGTGAGTTTTGAGATACATAACATGGCAACGATTTGCGCTTTTAATGCTCTTGTTTATGACTCATACAGGCACAACTGAACATGGTATCCCTGTCCACACTCAAAATGCAATCCTTAAGATGTGACGTTTTTGTTTATTAGTGCAACTACATGCAGTACATATCATTGAAAAATAGCGTCTAAACCGTGATATTATACATATACGCATCATCTAATAAAAAAAGCAATGAGCTCACAAATGTGTTACAACCCTCCCCCCCCCCCCCCAATGAAAAAACAACCGTCAGATGTATGTCGAGTTAAAGAATTATCGTCATGAATAATAATCAGAGGTCGAGATTAACTGAATAAACTGTGAATGTGAATTTTGGACACAGAACACTTACTGATGTTGCATTCCAATTTACTGTACACTTTTTTACTGGAATATAAGAAACATATTGCGTTCTTTTTTTTTCTTCATTTACCGTACTCAACTCAATGCTCATATGTACACTTATTGACATTGCATTTCTTTTGTGTATCAATGATTTTTTCCCCCTCGTCCTTTCTTACTGCTTGTATTTCTTTTATATTCGTGTCAACCCATTTTGTGTCTAACTGTTCGTGGTACTGATTTATGTCATCATACGAGAGATGTATTCTGTGTGGAAGGCAAAATAGTTTTACATTAAATGTCAATAATTCTGAGTGCAATGATTGCAGATATGATAATACCGATGATGTGAGGAGTCTTCAGGATGAATCTGTCAATGAAGCTAACATATCTCTTGCCAGATGAATATAATAACATATCTTTCACACTGGTAAATCATTTTCATTGGTTCATTTTAATTGCAGAAGGCTTAAAAAGAATTTCCATAAGTTTGAAACAATAATTTTATCCGCGAAAAATAAATTCTCTGTCATTGCTCTTTCCGAAACGTGGTTGACAGAAGATGAAGTGATGCCTTTGGATGGGTACTCATACGTGGGTAGCGAGAGAAGGGAGAAACGATAGGGTGGTGTTGGTTTTTATGTAAGTAATTAAGTAAAGTTTGTAATACGTAAAGATCTTGATGTATTTAATGACAGTATTGAATCAAGTTTTATAGAAATCCGTACAAAATATAAAAATGTTATACTTGCCGCTATTTATAGACCACCTTCTCAATCTATTGCTGAATTTTTACGATATCTGGAGAACTCATTAAGCAAAGTGTGTGATGAGCAGAGAGAATGTCTTTTATCCGGTGATTTTAACATTGATTTACTGAATGTTACGTTATGCTCAGATGTTGATAAATATGTTGACGTTTTGAAGACGTACTCATTTAGTCCATTGATACTTAAACCAACTAGAGTAACTGAATATTCAAGTTCACTGATTGATAATATTTTTGTAAATAGACCTGAAATAGTCAAAAGGGCAGGGATTATAGTTACAGATGTAAGCGACCATTGGCCTGTATTTTGTCATTATGATTTCGGTGATATTGAAAGTTCTGAAAAGATTTATAAACGCAATATTTGTGATAATAATATGATGCAATTTTGTGAAAAGTTAAATGAGATTGATTGGAATAATGATGTAATGCAGGGGAATGTTGATGGTCGATTTGAGAAATTTATGAAAGTGGTAACTCAATTGTATAATCAGTGTTTTCCAACACTGATTATACAATTGGAAGTGTAATCAATATAAAAAACCATGGTTTGATAATACTCTTAGGAAAATGTGTAATAAGAAAAATGTATTGTATTCGAAGTATTTAAAGAATCCAACAGAGTATCGAAAGGCTGTTTATATTGCATGTAGAAATAAAGTTAATGCTGAGTTACGTTAAAAGAAGTGAAATTATTATTATAATGAATTTAAGAATGTTCATAATGATATTAAAGGTACGTGGAAAATTATAAAGAGGCTTCTTTGTAAGGTGAGGGAAAAGAGTGCAATATCGCATTTTGCAACCGAACGGGCAATTTCTGTGTGATCAATATGCCATTGCTGATACATTTAATGTATTTTTTAGTAATATAGGTTCAAAAATTGTAAATACACTTCCATCTACCTCTTCACATTTTACGAAATTTTTATCAACAAGTAATAATCCTCACTCTATGTTTCGAAGGCCTATACAAGTAGGCCCTATGTGATATTCTCCAAATTGTACAAAATTTAAAAACAGGCAAAAGTCCTGGATATGATGATATTGATAGTTATGTTATAAAGAGGAGTATTATTCTATTTGTAAATCCCTTGTGCAATATATTTAATACATCTTTAAAGGATGGTGTGTTTCCAAAGTGTTTAAAGATAGCAAAACTTATTCCTGTCCACAAAGGAGGTGATAAAGATCTTTTAACAAATTATAGACTTATTTCTCTTTTATCTGTTTTCTCGAAGATATTTGAAAGGTTGATATATAATCAGCTGATGAAATTTTTGATTGAAAGAGATATTTTATATTCGAAACAATTTGGTTTCAGAAAAGGGTATTCTTCATACATGGCTTTAATGGAATTAAGTAATATAATAGCACAGTCTTTTGAAAATAAGAAGTTTTTGATTGGATTATTTTTAGATTTGTCTAAAGCTTTTGATTGTATGGATCATAGTATTCTTTTCAAAAAGATGGAAATATATGGTATCAGAGGTACTGCATTGAATTTGTTTCGGAGTTATTTATGTGATAGAGTGCAATATGTGTCCATAAATGGTATATCGTCTACATATCGTTGTGTAAATATTGGTGTTCCTCAGGGATCTGTTTTAGGGCCTTTATTATTCCTTATATATGTTAATGATATGCATTTTTCAAGTAAGTTACTTCACACTATTGCTTTTGCAGATGACACTAGTTTATTTTTGTCTGGTAATGATATGAATGTTCTTTGTTCAACTTTTAATCATGAACTTTGTTTAGTTAATGATTGGTTTCAAGCAAATGGACTTAAATTAAACGTGGATAAAACATGTTGTATGCTTTTTAAGCCTAGAAACAAATATATTGTAAATGAAGTTGATATATGTATTGATAATTGTAAGATTTCTTTTGTTAAGTCAGTGAAATGCTTGGGTGTAGTAATTGATGAAAAATTAATGTGGAAGGAACATATTGATATGGTGTGTGTGAAAATAAGGAAAACAATCGGTGTTATGAATAGGCTAAAACATATTTTACCGTCAACATACTCGTTAGACTTTATCAAATCTTGATCTTGCCGCACCTTACCTGCTGCAATATTATTTTGGGGAACAGTGCATTATGCCATTTGAATCGAATTTTAGTTCTTCAGAAGCGTGCAATAAGAATCATAACGAACTCGAAACCATATTCGCATTCCAGTCATCTCTTTGAAAAATTAAATTTTCTGAAAATATCTAATATTAATAAGTCCCAAACTGTCTGTTTTATGTATCTGTTTAGAAATAATATGTTGCCATGTTTTTATGATTTTGATTTTGTAAAGAATAATGAAGTAAGTAGATATCGTACAAGACGGGGGGAAGATTATAGATTGCCCAATTTCAAGTATGAGTTCTCACGATCCACAATAATATATATTGGCCATAAGATGTGGAACAGTCTCCCAAATAATATTAAGCAGTGTGTCTCTATATCTGCATTCAAGAGAAAATATAAAGAATATGTTGTAAAATCATATACGTGCAATAATGCCTTCCTGTAATAATTCCCTTTATGCTAATATATGTATATATCAGTAGTTTTCGTTTTGTCTTGTTTTGATTTGTTTTGATTTGTGTTGTTCTTTTTTTGTATTGTGTCATAATTGTTACTGTTTACTAGGGAGAAGCCTTGACAGGACAATGGCCTTTGCTTCTTCCTCCACACCCTGTATTGCATATTATTGACATGTTGTCCTGTATTGTTCATTTTTTCAAACCAGTTGTGCAAGTTGTGGAAATAAATGAAATGAAATAATGAATACACAGGATGAATGTATCACTTCCTCTGACTACTTCCTTTTTGAAATGTATTTCCTTGGAGGTAAGATATATAAACTAAAAACCTATCAATGGGAAGGTTATTTTTGAAAGAACTTGATTATAATGACCAAAAAAGGCATCAGGAAAGAAGAGAGAAAAGATCATGTTCAAGAATTATTCGTTCTCTGCTGCTGGTATAACAGGAGGAATACTAGGACACACCGCAATATGTTCAGCATGGTATGCCAAAATCCTCTAAAAGGATCGTAATTGAAAAGTCATTCCTTGACTAAAAGAAGACGAAGAAAAGTGAAACAGAAGCGAATAAGATGCAAGGGGTCAAGCTGAACCGACAGAATGGTGCCCTCTTCCAAGAGAATAGATGATTACAGAAAAGCATGATCAGAGGGAGGTTTGTAAAGGCGATGTAACTGATTTACGTGAATGGATCCCAGCAGATCCGAGAGAAGACAAATTCTCTGTAACCGAGATCCATATCATCTTTCTTATCCCAAAATGTGCAGTACGCGTGTAGGGCGATCAAACGATTTCTGTATAAGCAGTTTTGCAATTGAACACACTTCACTGTTCAGTAGACCTAACCATACATTCCTTTTAATATACATTTATCCATTTGCATTTTGCACGTTTACCTTTTGATGATAGTTCACTACGTAGAACGTAGAATAGAGCGACTAATGAAGTGAATAATGATATTAGGCAGTTGAATGTCGATCTATGCATAATACGAAGCTGGACTGAACAATATTAAGGCCATATACTGTAGCTCAAAAATTCAATTTATCAAATGATTGCATAATCCCCTCAGAAAGTAACGCAATGTATGAAGTAACCACACGAACGGTAACCGTTGCACCGATGCATGTATCTATTCATATATACAATGTATTGCATATTTAAATGCATTCTTTTTTCAACCATCTCTGAAACTGCTCCCCCCCAAACTGATAAACGCATTGAAAGTGAACTTTATACTTATCCAATTTGAGGAACAAGTATCGTCGTTATGACTGTTGTTTCCTTCAAACTATGTCGTATCCAAAATGTAGAGTTTATTACCATGGGAGATAGCTATCTCACCACTCTGAAACATTTGTACATGTATGGAGAAGAATGATACGACTACGAAGGTGAGGATCTCCGTACTGACAGAGGGATCGGAACCGCCAAGTTTGAAACCAGTGACGAGATTCTCAACGTATTCCAATTCGCTCGTGTATCGATCGATATTGACAAGATCATTCTGTCTGTCCACACGAACTATGATGACGGAATCATCTGGACAAACAGCTAGGCGCGGAGACGGACATTTCAAGATATGCTCCCTCTTTCCCTTGCCATAAAGGCACACGATACGGCCAGAACATGGCAGTATCAGGTTACTCTTAGATTGAAAGGAGAACAATTCCTTGAGATTATATCCATCACAATCAATTCTCCTGACTTCCTTCCCACCCTGGTGGGTAAAAACCTGGATAGTCTCGGGAAATTCAGTAGCCACGTAGACATAATCATTCCGATCAACAGACAGGCTAAAATAATACCCTGGTGAAGTATGAACACAGAACTGAACATCGAGCTTCTCCCATTGTGGAGTGTACAGCGATATCTTTTGGTTTTTATCGCATACAACACATCTACCATCTGACAGGAAAGCAATTGCCATGATTGGGACATCCTTTATCGCCGTCTGCTGTAAGTGGCCATCTGGAGAGTAGAGATAGACTCCACCTTTCCATGAGGCCACTGCCACCTTACCGTCTGGGGTGCGGGTGATACAGCTCACATCAATATCAACAGGGAGATCTACCTCTGCCTTAAGAGTCACCTTGTGCGCATATCCTCCGAACCCTCCCAGACCAAGTTCACATACTCCCACATGTTTGCGGAATGATATCTTCTGTGCTCGTTCTGCCACATCCCTCGGTGGTTGGTCGTCAGGATCATCTCGTCCCAGAATGCTCTCCCAGTTTTCGCACAGTGTGTCGTGTGCAAACGAGGCGTTCTTCTCTAGCTGTACCTTAATACCGTTAGTTACCAGCTGTTCCGCAGTGTTTATGTGATTGATTGTTTGGCGACTCTCTTCCGCCATGTCATGCAATTCCTTCTTGAATTCTTCATGCCATTGTTCCACTCGACATTTCAGTGCCTGTCTTCTTTCTGACAATCGTTCCATATATCCTTCATAGGTCTTGTCTACATCAACATTGAGCTCTGTCATCATGCTTAGTACTTCCATGCGTTTTGTCTCTAGGAACTTAATGTGGTTTTCAAGGATTGTTTTCTTTGAATTTGCTCTTTCTCTCAAATCTATGATCTTTCCAACTAATTCATCCTCATGTTTGGATGCCTCTACCATCCCATGCCCCTTTTGCGAGTGCGCCAACACGCCGCATTTGAAGCAGACGTATTTTCGACATCCTGGACAGAAACGATCTTCTTTTTCATTAGGATGTATCTTACACTTCCGTCGCTTCTTAAGTGGCACTTTTTCCGAGAGCAGATCTTTTACGGTCACCACAGTATGGTTTGAGAACGGTTTCCAGCTAGAATGGTCTTTATCGCAAGATTTGCACATGACCTTCTTACAGTCATAACAACAGGACACAGCTGGCTGCTTTTCTTCTTGATCACATATCATGCATGTTGTACTCATAGTTTTCAATTCGTCAACGAGAGTACTCTGCGATACGTCCGTTTGTAACTCACGCACATCTCCACTGGGTATTGCATGCGTTGCTTTCTTGCATAGTGGACATATAGTTGGCTGGTCTGGCTGAGTTTGGAGGACACGTTCCAGACAGTCTGTGCAGAAGGAGTGAGAACATACCAGAGTCTTTGGTTGGTTGAAAAGTGTCAGACAGAGGGAACACTCCAGATTCTGGATGCTTGTTTGATGGAATGTTTCCATGGTGTATGTCTGCAGAACAGAAGCGAAAAAACACACGGACTTAGGTCCCAGTAACACAAGAGTAAAGACCGGCAGTTGGTTGTCAGATGTCGTAAAAAGTTTTGTTGTTATTGTTGCTGTTTTTAAGCCGGCAAAGAGCTGTCAGCGTTCGGCGATTGGTCACCGGTTAGTTTTTAGTCGACAAAAAGATTGTAAGAACTGCTACTGAAAAATCTTTGTGGGGTGTCGGTATCCACGTGTCATGACTATTAGTGCTTGACGCAGTCCACATTCATTTATTCACCGTTTCTTGACCAGACAAAATGATTCTTATAATACCAACGACATACACAAAGGAGTGGCTTCACACTGTCCCGAAATCGGCAGAAGATGGCAAAACGACTATTGAATTATCAATTCCATGTGAATTTGGTTCCAAACATGGTCAAAAGCTGACAAAATTCGAAGCAGTATCGTGCCTACGGAGGGTCACACCATGGCACCCGAACCACACATGAAGGCTATATAAAGATATATTATGAATCTTTATCAAGTTTTTTTTTTTCAGAAAGACAGACAAAGAAAACAAAGTTGCTACACGTAGATCTTGGTATCGCGATTACGAAGCCTGAGAATCTCCAGCGGCGGCCCATACGATGGCCCCACGAACATTTCTTTGATCGTGTGTCCATCTTCACTCAATATCTAGACAGTGTGACACCTCCACAATGAGTACCCGAATAATTTGCGTAGGATACGAATGTCAAAAAAGAATTGTGAGTCCAATATTCAGTAAGGGTTGTCTCTAAATGTGTCCCTACAATGGAACCGTAAACCATTCTTTCGCAATTTTTGAGTATAGTTCTTCCGACTTCATATGCGAATGTCCCTTGACCATTGCTAAACTAAGGGCAGTCAACCTACACACACACACACACACACACACACACACACACACACACACACACAGACGCGACTTAAAATGAAAACTGCGCACAAACTGCACCAGAATAGTTTTCAGCTCCATTGTCGAAACACATTCCGAGCAACAACAACAACAAAAATCCGAACGTTTGACTTTGCCATATTCTCGACATGCGCATCCTTCGCAAATACATTTGTCAGGTTGCCGAGCGCAACAGGAACATTTACAACCAATCGGCAATCTTCGATAAGTCGCCGACCAGTTATTGACTATCATTGCCAACCTCTCAGTCTTTGTGTTGTTTGCAGAACGTTGGCAAGGCGGTCGGCAACCGGTCGCCAATTTGAAATTGTTTGCAAACTGAAATTGTTCGGCAACCGATTGTATGTTGTTTGGGTTTGGTCACCGATTGTTTTTCAATTGTTTTTTAGCTGCTGGAGGTCGGCGAGGTGTCTTATCGTATGTGTGGAGGCCCTGGTCACAGAGTGATTAAAGATACCAAATGGTACGAGAAGAATAACAAACTTGTTTCCTGCCAAACACAGAAGGAGAGTAGATACAAATCGTCTTAGTGATCCTTTACATTTCTTAAAACTATATTACTTGTAATAAGTTTCAGCAAATATTATTTCTTCACTTACCTTGTTTGTTTTACTTCTGTGCCAGGTGTTGTTGATTTCTCTCCGCTTCCTAAGTCCATTTAGGTGAAGGAGATCACAACAAGTTGTAAGCTGAGTCTCTTCGATGAAGTCAACGAAAATTGTATTGGATGTGAGCTGTCAGTGCCTTGAAACCCGAATGGAGTATCAAGAGCGGACAGTGAGAGAGAGAGATTGATTATGATTACTATACGACGACACTAACAATTTGTTCGTGTAGTCGGAGCGGATAAACTGTGTTTTTTTTCACTCACTTTATCTATTAATACCTGCGGGTTTTCCCACCTCAAAAAACAAAAACAAAAACAGGGAATCGTAAAAAGAACAACCACAATATATTTTTCATCGTGATACCGCCCTCTACTTTTACCTATTAGGTTGAGGTTTCACACTTGGACTTACATGTTTCATATATTTTACTCATTATATATCATATCATATCATATCATATATTATATCATATTAAATCATATTATATTATATTATATTATATTATATTATATTATATTATATCATATCATATTATATCATATTATATAACATGTCAATGTAATTTGATTGGCTATGAACCTTGTAGACTAAGAAAAAGGGAAATTTACACATGAGTAAACACATTCGTTTTTCTCTTCGTAGGCAGAAAAGCAAAAATTGCAACAATGGACAAGTCATTCATGCTTGTGTGCATGCTCTCACTTAGGCCTATAACAATACGAATAAAAACACAAAAAGAAACACAAATCAATTAGCAAAAATCAACCTATGATCTCTGTTATAATCATATTATCTTTATAGTCCCCAAAGATAAAGAAAAGCAAAATATAATGAAGAAAAATGAATAATTTTCTGTCAAATCTGAATTCCAATGACATGAAAGAAGAAGCAATATTAAAAAAGGTAGAAATTTGAAGTGTTGTGTCAAATCGAGAAAACTGCAAATGATATCTGGTTCTTGAATGTGTAAGATTATTGATTCTTAAATTTCTAAATTAAAAGTATGAAATAAAGAAATTCTGTCCATTTTATCACCTTTGCTATTTACTCCCTATGTCATTTGAAGTGTGAGTTGACAAACAATTTTCCCGTTTATTTTCCCACTTTCCTTTTCTTTCAGGATATAAACAGAGAAAATTGGGACAATTTCAGATTTCATTCATGTCTCTCTTTGTTTTAAATTAGTGTTTTTGAATCATTGATATCTTGAAGGGCTTTTGCAAATGAATGACAAAATGTAAATTTCTGCAATTTTCACTTTTGTTCCTTGGAGGACAAAAACGAATGCTTTAACTCCTAAGGTAAGTTTTCCTTTGTGGTGCACAACTGATAGCCAATTAAATACCCTTTTATGTGATATATAGCAAAATGATTTTTGTCAAAATCTTCTATGAAAATATGTACTGGAGAGAGTGTTTACTTTCTGTTTTTGTTCTTTTTTTTTGCTGAGTGTATGATTATGTATAATGATAATAATATAATGACAATAACAATAGAAAGGGAAAACTGACCAGAAGCAAATGATAAATAGTGAAAAATCTTGAGCAAAGAAAATGGGTCTTCGTTCAATAAACCCATTTTCTTTGATCTATATATATATATACTATATATATCTATATATAGTATATATATATATTCACAAACTACAGACGTGTGCACACACCCACGAACACACACAGAAAACAGACAACGCAGCCTGTAATATTGATGATTACTCTTCATCCATATGCTCCCCCTTCTTCTACCTTCTCCCTCCTACTCAATTCACAATTCTCTTAATTGCCATCAGAATGGACCCTGCATTACTTAGAAATCGTTCTGCAAGGCAACTCAAAGGGCGAAAATATTGCGAAGGTGAATAAGTTATTGTCAGCAGACGCTGATCACCTGTTTCAATATAATAAATGCATTGCACGTTGTAAGTCATGAGAGAATATAGTTTATTTGTTTCTTTTTTATTTCCTTTTACTTTTGAAATGATAGACATTAAATGCACAGGCTTAGGTGGATGGATAATTCCGAAGTGAACCTGGGTCAAAGTAAAAGGACAAGTACACCTTCATTGACAATTATGGATTGAACGAATGCAGCAATATTAGTAGTTAAGAACAAGTCAGTGAAAGTTTGGGGAAGATCGGAAAATCAATTCAAAAGTTATGAATTTTTGAAGTTTCTGCTCAGTCACTGCTGCATGAGAAGACTAGTACAGCTTGTGACGTCACACGCGTAGAACGATGTAAAGGAAATATAAAGAAATTCAACATTATTATTTTTTCTTGCATAATAAAAAGACGCTTGACTTGCCTCTTTCAGAAGGCAGGGGGATGATATTACCTTCAACAAAGCTCAGTGATAAGTCGAGGAATTGTGCACTTTTTTCAAGGAAAAAATTGTGAAATTCTCGTTATATTTTCCTTATATCGTTCTACGCACGTGGCATCATACACTGCAGTAGTCTTCTCTTCCAGCAGTGACTGCGCAGATACTTTAAAAATGGCTTGTGCCGAAAGGGTGGGTTGGGTGGTGGCGCGTCGCGTTAATGGGAACACCACCCTTCGTCCAAAGCCCTCCCGGTTTTGCCGAAAGGGTGCGTTGGGAGCGTTAGGTCGCGTCGCGTTGACTGGAACCCCACCCTTCGTCCAAAGCCCCCCGGTTTTGCCGAAAGGGTGCGTTGGTACTTTTTCTCATGTAATATTAAAAGACGAGTTTTGAATTTATACTTAACCTTCAAACAACCATTTCAAAGAGGCTATCGTCCGGATCGGTTTACACTCTATTACCACTTGGTGTACAGCCAGTTGGTCTAATAGACTGTTTAATATCAGTTGGTGTAATAACCAGTTGGTCTAGTCATCATTTCATCCAATTACTGTTTGGTCTAATTGTTATTTGTTGTTTAATATCAGTTGGTTGAATATAAATTCAAAACTCGTCTTTTAACCCTATAAAGCCCAAGGGGGGGGGGCACATTGTGCCCCCTACCAGATTTTCATTCGCCACTCCTTCGCCCTTAATCCAGTTTTAACCAAATTTGGTGACTTTTCCTAAAATCTTATTCCGAACATTTTGATACATAATTTAGCTATATTTGACATTGCTGGTTGCCATGGCAACAATAAACTGACAACCATGTCAGATTTTAATAATAATAATAATAATAATAATAATAATAATGTATACTTTTATAGCGCAACAGTCCATCAAAAGATGCTCATGGCGCTTTTAGTCTTAAGGTTAGGAGAAGAAAGAAGAAAGAAAAGAGAGAAGAAGAAGAAGACGAAGAAGAAAAAAAAATGAATTATGTGACATCTTCACTTTTTTGTTTTGTTTCCTACAACATATTAAACAGATATGTTTTTAGGGATGTTTTAAATGATTCCACAGAGGATGACTGGCGAACAGTGACAGGGATATCTTTCCAAACTTTTGGTCCAATGTGGGAGAAAGAACGAGTTCCCCATGAATGCTTAACCTTAGGTATCTGAAATAAAAAGGAAGTAGATGATCGAAGTCTGCGAGGAGGGTTATAACAATATAAAGAATTCTGGAGATACTCGGGTGCAGTTGAGTGAACCACATGATACACAAGAAGAGCAATTTTGAAAATAATTCGCTTTTCAACTGGAAGCCAATGGAGAGAACGTAACACTGGCGTAATGTGAGCAGTTTTCCTACTATAGGTCAGTAATCTTGCGGCAGAGTTTTGAAGACGTTGTAGAGCGTTGATTTGTTGTTGTGACATGCCGAAAAACAAAGAGTTACAATAATCTATACGAGAGGAAATAAGAGCATGTACAAGCTGTTCCGGTGCTGTTTTAGTGAGATATTTCCGAATAAAACCAAGATTACGCAACTGGAATCTTACAGATTGTGATACATGCGCAACATGATATTTGAAGGACATGGTACTATCAAAAACAACACCAAGATTGCGTGCCTTTTCAGAAGAGTTAATGACACTGTTACCAATTCTCAATTGACATTTCTTCATGTTAGCCTTTGTCAGCATTTGTCTTGACCCAAGTACCAAAAACTCTGTTTTATTGTCGTTCAACTTTAGCTGATTTTTGCTCATCCAGCCTTTGATTTCATCAACACAGATTTCAAGTTGTTTTAACACTGTTGCTGCTACAGTTTCAGATGGCGGGCAGGAAACAAACAATTGAATATCATCAGCATAGCAGTGATAATGAAAATTGTGCTTCCGAATGATCTGACTAATGGGCTGAAGATAGAGTGAGAAGAGGAGTGGGCCGCCAACCGATCCTTGTGGAACTCCAAACTCGGTGGCTACAGGTTTTGACGCTGCGTCATCAATCTTGACGTACTGGAGACGGCCAGATAGATAGGAGGTGAACCAGCGCAATGCAGTACCAGAGACCCCGACAGATCTTAGTCGTTGAATGAGGATTCGGTGATCGACAGTGTCGAAGGCGGCAGACATATCAAGGAGGACAAGCGCTGTGATGTTTCCACTATCCATCTGCTTCAAAATATGATCACTAAGGTTTGCAAGAAGCGTTTCAACGCTATGATGAGGCCTATACGCTGACTGGAAGCAATCCAAGAGATTGTTGTCTTGTAGATGCCCAAGAAGCCGTGAGAAAGCAACACGTTCCATTATCTTACTGAGGTAAGGTAAGTTGGATATAGGACGATAGTTCATCAGGATTTCAGGGTCTAAACTGGGCTTCTTAAGGGTTGGACGAATCAAAGCTGTCTTCAGGGCAGGTGGGATGATGCCAGTTAAAAAGCTCTGGTTAACTATTTTGGCAATGCAGGGAGCAAATGCAGGCAAACATTTCTTCAGAAGAGTGGAAGGCATTGGGTCCAGCTCGCAAGACGTACATGGTGATTTCTGTATGATTTGAGATATCCCATTAATAGATGTGGGAGAAAGATATTCCAGGCATGCAGAGGTCTTCACAGTGAAGTCAGTCATATGGACAACAGGAAGAGATGAACGAATGTCCATGATTTTACTGACGAAGTATTTGCTGAATTGATCAGACAAATCTTTGTTTGATTCATGCTGAGGAAGAGAGGACATTTTCTTTCTGTGCAGAAGTTCATTTGCAACTTTAAATAACTGTCTAGAGTCTTTCCCACAGTCTTCAATTCTCTTTGAATGATATGCTACTTTAGCTGCACGGATTGAGGCCTGAACCCGCTGTCGTTGCTGGCAATACAGTTGTCTATGGATCTCAAGTTTAGATGATCTCCATTTCCTCTCGAACTGCCTTCGAACTAACTTTTCTTGTCGTATTTTGTCACTGTACCATTGAGTCATGGGGCGAACTACTACAGAGCGACGTTTTACTGGAGCATAATTATCCAGGATGGCGGAAAGGGTGGAGTTATATGCAGTAACAGCTTCCTCGGTGCTTCCAGCAGCAGTACACTTTTCATCCAGCAAGAGAACTATTGGATCACTGCAGATTTTGTTATGGTCTATCGCCTTAATGTTCCGAGACATGATGAGTTGTCTTTTGGCAGCACACTTTGGAATGTTCAGATTGCACATGATTGCCATATGATCAGATATACCATGATTGACAGAAACATCAGAGATTGTTGCTGCATCATCTGAACGGGTGATAAGCAAGTCTAGAGTGTGTCCTCGGATGTGGGTTGGCTCATTTACATGTTGCTTTAGATTATATGCTGACAGAATTTCTGAGAAGCTGAGAGTGTTTGTGTTGAGAGAATCCATCTGGATGTTAAAGTCTCCACTAATAACAAGGCTTGAAGATCGAAAGAGTTGTTCATCCAGAAGATTGGAAAACTCCTCTAGAAACTCCTTTAAAGCGTTAAAGTTTGGAGGTCTGTATATTACAATCAAATGTACAGTTTTAGAGGATTGACAGATATCCACTTGAATTACCTCAAAATATTTCACATGAGTTGAAGAAATCATCTTGATGTCAAGATTGCTTCTGTAAAGAAGTGCAACACCTCCACCTCTTTTACCCTTTCTTGGTATGTGCTTGAATGAAAATCCTCTTGGGGTAAGATCTGCAATGGGAGCTGCATCATTAGTGGTGAGCCATGTCTCACAAACACCAACGATGTCTAGATCGTTGTCAATCACAAAGTCAACAAAGTCAGATGTTTTGTTTTTCAGCGACCTCGCGTTCATCATGCAGAGAGAGATGTTATGATCATCAGATACTTTCTTCATATGACGAAAAGATTTTACACCTTGCCTTTGGCTTGGTACCTGAGGCACAACGTCACTGAAGGAGGAATACGAGACTGCACTTTCAACATGTCGAGATTTACGCCCGATTGCCCTTCTTCCTCGATGCGTCCGCCTTCTCCCTATACCCAGAAGCTTGATGCGTTCGTGGACTTCCTTCCCAAGTCTGTACGATGGACCATGACAGACAGAAGGATTCATGTTTCGGAGAGCGGTCGGATCATATGAAACATGCTGACTTCGTTGAGAAGAGGAGTACACATTCAAGGCAGTCAAAGAGTCCAAAGGCCCAGGATTGGGACTAACATCCCCAGATCTCATAAGGAGCAGTTGATAAGTTGCTACTGTGTTGGCATAATAGCTAACACGTGGTCCACAGTACTTGAGTGTGTTAGATTTCCACCTGGGTTGTGCAAGAAAGCTGTAGCTGTCATGCTGTACACTGAGGCAAATTCCTTTTGCAAGAAGTACAAAGCACACAATAGCTATCTGCTTGGTCAGCTCCATTGTGAACTGTTTAGCTCTTTACCAAAACAATGGGAGACTTTTAGTAGGCTTGAGTGAACAGGTGAGGGACAAGAAGAACATGGCTGTGTAGGGCTCACACAAGATAGAAGTCAAGTCCAAAAACTGCAATCACTTACACCAGTGCAGCTCTAGCTTCACTCAACTTCAAGTTGGTCCTGCTGATTCCAGAATCACAAATAAACTCAGTAGTAGTTGATTTGTATATTGCAGATGTCAAAAATCCATAAAATAGTAGAAAGTTGAGGAGAGAGACGAGAGGGCTACCACACAGGCGCTCACTACTCTATCTATTTTGCATATTTTTCTGCTCCAATTCCAATTAACCATGTTATAATGTATAGAATGGGCGTTTCTAGGCTGAAATTTGCTGAAGGAGCAAAATGTGAAGTAATTATGGCCCTGAAATGTTTTTCCTATTACTTCCTTTGTTTTTCTGTCACAATGCCATAAAACAATAGATATGATAGAGATACTTGAAAATAACAGTATTTTCCAAAGATTGCCATTCTATTTTGTGTCATTTTGATTCCTTCACCCAAGTAATACCTCTAATATCATTTGTTTATCACATTATCAATCTGCAAACTTAAAATTCCGATATTATGGGAACATGAAATATGATAACTATGCATGTACCTATCCCAAACAATACATCACAGGTCTCATAATGTATTTCTTTATTTTGTTATGAATAGCGCCCCCATGTGGTGACCTTGAGAAATTTCAACCATAAAAAATAATGAGCTTTGACTTGCAGATCATTTTGTGGCAAATATGAAAAATATTGGTCTATGATAAGACATATATACTGGGGATAAAGAAATTAGACAGAAAAATCATGTTTTTAGCATATTTCCTATGTATTTCTTTATATTTTGGTAAATAGCGCCCTCTATGTGTGACCTTGAAAAATTAAAGTATGCGGTCATGTAGACTATGAGTTGCTCTACCCATGTGCCAAATGTCACGATGAAACATCAAACAATAACAAAGGTATATAGGGGGCACAATGTGCCCCCCCCCCCCCCCCTTGGGCCTGGGAAGGGTCAAAATAGCTTGGGCTTTATAGGGTTAATATTATATGAGAAAAAGTACCAACGCACCCTTTCGGCAAAAACCGGGGGGGGGGGGGGGGGGGGCTTTGGACGAAGGGTGGGGTTCCAGTCAACGCGGCGCGATCCAACGCTCCCAACGCACCCTTTCGGCAAAGCGGGGGGGGGGGGGGGGCTTTGGACGAAGGGTGGTGTTCCCATTAACGCGACGCGCCACCACCCAACCCACCCTTTCGGCACAAGCCTTTAAAAATCAACTTATGAACGGATTATCCGATTTTCCACAAACTTTCACCCATATGATTTTGTTCTACTAATATAACGGCATTTACTCAATCTAAATGTGTATGAAGGTGGACTTACCCTTTAAACCAACAAGGTGCATACAAAAAAAAAAATTACCGGTAGGAACTTACCAATTCATTTTAAATTCAATTTCCACAGTGGAAACTGTGCCAAATTCAGATAGACCTCTCTGAAGTTCTCCCTTTTCAGCGTTGCACAAATATTGCGTGCCAGCTCTTGCTGACTATAAAACCAAAGCGACGCCGTTTTGTGATGGAGATCGTAGTCACAATATCCTTCCTGGCTCGGTTCCTTGGAGGAAATTAAGCTTAAAAATGTGAACTTTTATGTTTAATTCTCTTTTGTTTTAATGACTGAGACACAAACAAACATGATATTCCTGTTCACACTCAAAATGTATTCCTTGAGATGTGATTTTGTGTTTCATTAGAGTAACTGCGTATACATTACATATCATGAAAAACAGTGCCAAAACGATAAAGTCTTACATCAGTACGTTTATCTATTATAAATGAAAGCGACGAATACCAAATATGATATACCGACATAAACAAATTAAAATGTATCTCCAGTTCAAGAATATCATTGTCATAAATACGCTTCACCTCCTTTGACTTCAGTCTTCTTCTTTTTTTTTTCTGTGAGGTAAGGTATATCTACCATTGCAGAAACCTATCAAAGGGAGGTTTTCGATATACACGGCAACTTTCTTTTTACTAGAGTAATTGCATCACGATGTTAAACACAGTAAACTAAAGGGATCAGAGCTGTTCATAAAACACTAGTTCAAATTCAGGTCTACCTGAATTTGGTATAGTTTCCACAGTTGTTGAATTTTTTTAATTTCTTGCTGGCTTATTATCATCAAAGAGAAGATGCATTATTGACACGCTTTATTTCTACCCTGCTCAATCATCAAACTCGTTTTTATTCATTTTTTTTTCTTGTGTGTGTGTCTGTTTACCTCGGAGCACCCTTTACTCGTTAAAAGATTGATATTCGGATTATTGATTTGAGCTACAAATTATATTTTAGGTAAAAATTATTTTCAAGTTTGTAGAGGCTGCATGGAAAGCAGATATGTAATTATAAATCAAACTAACAAGTTATCTATTGCATTTCGCTCAGACAGCTAAATACCATTATTTGAAGAGCTACTATAACGGGAGGATATCGTATGGCTCAGTTGATACGTCGTCTGGCAATCATTTCATTTCATTTTTCATTTCATTATAATTTCCTCTATACTTGCACAACTAGTAAAAAAACAGAAGAATGAACAATACAAGACAACGTGGCAATCATATACAATACAGAGTGTGGAGGAAGAAGCAAAGGCCACTGACTTGTCAAGGCTTCTCCCTAGTAGAAGGTAACGATTATAATTAACACCAAGACAAAACACGCAGGACAAAAGAATGAGACAATAATCAATCTTAAGGTCCCTTTGGTTTGCCAGTCTGTTGGAAGCAGCAGTTGTGCCTTTTTTTAAGGCAAGGTATTTTGTCATCACTGTCTAATTCTCAGAAAAGATTCATTAACGTTTCCTCCTTGACACCGCAGAATAAATCCAAACTCAAACTCAATCTAAACTTATACATATGAAACATGGAAAACCTCATACTGCGATAGCCCTTGACTGACAGTGTTTAGAGGTCTGACTATAAACAGCATACATCATACTGAAACGTTTAGACTCAGTGAAGTACGCTCATATTCTATGCCAATATATATATATATATATATATATATATATATATATATATATATATGTATATGTATATATATATATATATATATATATATATATACATGCATATTATGATTATATGTATCGTGAACATGCATTACACTTGGTCCAAAATATTAATAATAATGTGGTAGAAGTTGTATCTATCATCTCACCACTGCTTCGTTCCTGCCTCGTACCAAAACTGAAAGGGGGTGGTCTCCAGAAACAAAATATGGATTTAGCATATGCGAAAGATTTGTGAAACATTTTGAGAGTTCTAAACTTTGAGGAAAATCATGATTTATAAAGAAACCTACATTTGCCTTTTTCTTTTTGAAATAAAAAGTTCACATTCCCTCTGCCTGTTACTGAGGTACATGGAGGCATATCATTCTCTATGCCTTCTGAGGAGCTGGATTAAGTGCTCTCCAGCGTTCCTGTATTCGCTGATTCTACGTAAATGTTTGGGGAAACATACCCTTTAAACAATTAAGTCACCATTAAGTCACCAAACGTGTAAGTCTCCACTTTTCTTGGATAGGAATTCATCAGTTGACGTGTTGGGGGTGGGGGTGGGGGGGGGGGGTGGGGAGGAGGTAAACAACCATTTACTCTCTGCTCCTATGGCAACAAGAATGATAAGACGTAATCACACTTTCAAGTAGTGCCAAACTCACCGAATTAATCAGTTTTTAGTAGCAGCCACAATGCTTAAAACACTGATTGATTCGCTCGAGTTTAGAATTCATTAAATGTGGCGTTCCACAGGGTAGTTTATTAGGACCTTTACTTTTTATCATTTACATTAATGACTTTTGCAGATCATCTGACATACTCTCATTTATACTTTTGGCTGATGATTAATAATTTTTTCCTCACCAAAATCCAGATACTCTTGTACGCATCGTTAATTCCGAATTGAAAAAAGTAACTCAGTGGATAAGAGTAAATAAATTATCACTTAATCTCCAGAAAGCTAAGTATATGCTTTTTAGTAATTCTATAGAAGATTTAGGCACGAGTATTGTTTTTGATGACACTTTTTTAAAACGATTATCTCATATAAAATTCCTTGGTATCACAGTGGACGATAAACTTTCGTGGAGGCCGCATATTACAACCATTTGTACAATAATTTCACGCAATATTGGTATTATTAATAGACTCAAGTTTCATATTCCATTGTCCCCTTTGTTGACGTCGTATTTTTCTCTAATTTAACTTATCTTATTTACGGACTCCTAGCGTGGGGTACTGCCCATCAAAATTTACTAGATAAACTACTGTTATTACATAAAAGGCTATTCGTATTATTTGTGGCGTCCCGCCACGTTCCCATACAGAGCCATTATTTACTAAATAAAAGATTTTGAAAATCAAAGATTTGTATTTTTTCAACTTGGTCAGTTTATGTTTAATTACAATGTAAATGCACTTCCCAGTATTTTCAATTCAATGTTTCCACGGAACCAGTCTTTTCATGATTATCCCACTAGACAATCTAATAAGTTTAATTTACCCCTCCTGAGAACTTTATTGGCTCAGAATACATTTATATACACCGGTCCTAGATTTTGGAACTCACTAAGCTGTGAAATAAAAAATTCCCCATCTTTGTATTCTTATAAGCGCACGTTGATTTTTTTTTGATATTAAATCATCTTTGATATGTTTTTTTTTTTTCATTAGCTATAGGTTTCGTCAACCTCAGGGTTCATCATCCATCCACCAATCATTCAATCATGCAGCGCCAATTCTCTACCATCTCCTGTTACATTTCCCTTGTTCAGCGTGTAGGCATTCCCTTATTCTCTCTTTTCCTTTTTTTCCTTCCATTCTTTTCATCTATTCTGGCAAGTTGTGTCATGCTGTTGTGTTTCTTCTGTTTTGTCCCGTCCTGTCGTATATCATATTTTTCACAAGTGTTTGTAAATAAGTAATTCATAAGTTTTATGAGTGGTTCACAATATACAAGCTTTGCTTTTTAGTAGACCTCTCCATTCTTTTTTTTTTCAACTGAAGCATGACTTTGTATTATTTTTTTTTTGGCCATTATGCGCTCATATGTTTATCGATATAATTCATTTATTGCAAAGGCAAATGTTTTTGTTTATGATGTAATACCTGATTTATCTTGTGGTATGTTTTGTCGGAAAAAACAAGAATGAAAAAAAAAAATGAATTGAATTGAAATACAGATATAGGTCTACGCGTATAGTAGCCGGTGAACCATTGAACACGTGTGCGTGTGTGCACTCCACTATACATATATCGATAAGAATGTATTCCTTTTCAACTATCTCTCTGAAACTCGTTTTCCCTAATTTTGTACATACATTGACTGGGAACCTTATACTGCGGAACAAGTATCGCCGATACGATTATTTTTTTTTCTTTGAAAACTATGTTATAGTCAATATGTAGACTTCCTCATGAGTGCACAAAACTACCTCACCACTCTGAAACACTTGTACGAAGGTTGGTCCAAACAGTTTGAAATCCATGGAGAGAGTCTCAACGTATTCCAAATCACTCGTGTATCGATCGATACTGATCAAAAAATCCTTCCAACCTCCCCCACGTGTTATGATGACGGAATCATCTGGGCAAACAGCTACGCACACATCCGGGGATTTCATCACTAATAGTTTCTCCCTCTTCCCCTTACTATACAGACACACGACAGAGTCCAAATACTCCAGTATCAGGTTACTATTGGATTGAAAACATGATAAGCCAACGGGATTATATCCATCACACATTATTTCCCTCACTGCCTCACCACCCTGTGGGGTAAACACACAAATTTTGGGACTGACATCATATAATTTACAGATTCCATACGCCGCATAAATATAATCATTTCCGTCAACAGAGAGGCTGATCCAACACTCAACTCCAATGTTATAACAGAACTGAACATCGAGCTTCTCCCACTGTGGAGTGTACAGTGATATCTTTTGGTTTTCATCGCATACAACACTTCTACCATCAGAAAGGAATGCAACTGCCATGATTTGAATACCCTTCAGCACCTTCTGCTCTGTATCGCCACTAGCGGAGAAGAAACAGATTCCGTCTTCCGATCCCACCGCCATCTTACCGTCTGGCGCTCGAGTGATACAGCTCATCCTGCTCGTACGGAGATCTACTTTTGCCTTGAGAGTCACCTTGTGTGTACATCCTCCTCCAAGCTTTCCCAGACGAAGTTCATCTACTCCTACGTATTTACTGAATGATATCTTCTGTACTCGTTCTGCCTCACCTCTCGGTGATTGGTCATCAGGATCATCTCGCCCCAGAATGCTCTCTAAGTTCTGGCAGAGCGTGTCGTGTGTAAACAAGGCGTCCTTCTCTAACTGTACCGTCAAACCTCTTGTTACTAGCTCTTCCATAGCATTAGTGTAATTTATTTTTCGGCGACTCTCTTCCTCCATGACGTGTAATTCTTTCTTGACTTCTTCAGATCGTTGTTTTACTTGACATTTCAGTGTCTGTCTTCTGTCCGATAATCGTTCCATGTATTCCTCATATGTCTTGTCGATATCGTCGTTGAGCTTTCTCATTATGTTCGCTATTTCCTTGTCTGTTGCCTCTATAAACTCCATGTGGTTTTCAAGGATTGTTTTCTTTGAATTTCCCTTTTCTTTTAACTCCACTATCTTTCCGACTAATTCATCCTCGTGTTTGGATGCCTCCACCACCCCATGCCCCTCATGCGAGTGCTCCAACAAACCGCACTTGAAGCAGACGTATTCCCGACATTCTGGACAGAAACGATCTTCATCATTGTTAGAGTGTTGCTTACACTTTCGTCGCCTTCTAAGCGGTAACTTTTTCGGGAGCACCTCGCTCATGGGCACCACAGAGTGGTTGGAGAACAGTTTCCAGCTAGAATGGTCTTTATCGCAGGATTTGCACATGAGTTTCCCACAGTCATGGCAATAGGACAGAGCTAGCTGTTTTTCTTCCTGGTCGCATATCATGCATGTTGGACTCTCAGCGTTTACTTCGTCCAAGAGAGTACTCAGCAACACGTCTGCTTGTAACTCACCCACACCTCCACTGGGTACTTGAGTTGTTTTCCGGCATACTGGACACTTGATCGTTTGTTGGTCCGACTGAGTTTGGAGGACACGTTCTAGACAGTCTGTGCAGAAGGAGTGACAACATACCAGTGTCTTGGGTTGGTCGAAAAGTTTCAAACAGACAGGACACTCCAGAGTCTGGCTGTCGGTTTGATTAAACGTTGCCATGGTGTTTATCTGCATAACAGAAATAGAAACGTACAGCATTAAGAAGGTTAACATATTTGCTGGTATGACTTTTCTCCTAAGAATATCTTGCTTTACTCCTCCCGCCATGGAACACGGCAAATTGTGCTCTTCTGCACACATCACTATACTGTACCAGCCACGTGTAAATGCGAGAGCTATCAAGTACAGTTTTTCATTTGATGATTCTCATTGTGGAATGCACTGACATACTTTTGCTCATTTCCCCTTAGTGTCTAATTTCAAGTTTGTTGTTAGAAAAATTATAACGTTAACATATTTATCATTACTTCAGGAAATGTGCGGCATAAAAGTAAGTTCTATTGTCATTATTTTCATCACAATTATTGGTATTATCATCGTCATTGTAAACGTAGTTAATGAAAAGCATGTTTAGCGGTCCAGTTCAGTTCAGTTAAATGACTTATTTCCATTAAGCAATAAACATAAAAATTATACAGAATGTAATCAATTATTCTATCATGCTGGGGTACATCTCTAGAAGTAAAGGATTTGTGGCGAGTGTGCCCTTAACGTAGATGAATATGATACGTGGTAGTAATATACGAAATTATGATAGATGGATACAAAACGTAAATAGGGACAAAGACAGAGGCAGAGACAAAGACAGGGACATACACACGGACATTGATATTGACGGGGACGTGAACATAGACTATACATAACAAAAATAGGGACATAGGACATAACGTGTAAAACAGGGGAAGAGTCGTAGGCATAGAGAATGGAAAACCGATGACAGCCATCAGGCAGTAAACAACACATACAGCTACTCAAGTGACAATGAGAAAAAGCAATACTCGTGAAGTATATCGACAATGAAAGAAGGTGATTCTTAAGCTTGATTTTTGAAGTTGTTAGGGAGCTGGAACTTTTTCTGAGGAGTGGCAACTAATTCCAGATTTTCAGGCCTGTAAATCTGACATGATGTTGATACGCGAGCGTCCTACGACTTTTCCACTTGAAAACAACATGCTGCTTTAAGCTTGAAATTAACCAAAGTATATGAATACCGTGTCTCCGCTTACCATGTATGCTTTACTTACAGATTTAGTGTTGCTGATTTCTCACAGGTTCCGACGTCCATTTACCTGAAGGAGATCACAAGAAACTGGCAGCTGAGCCTCTACGATAAAGTCAACGCAAAGCAGATCGGATGTAGGCTATGCCCTGAGGC
This sequence comes from Diadema antillarum, assembly GCF_040938485.1. Taxonomy (NCBI): domain Eukaryota; kingdom Metazoa; phylum Echinodermata; class Echinoidea; order Diadematoida; family Diadematidae; genus Diadema; species Diadema antillarum. The sequence goes on from NW_027271380.1 coordinate 278,658, forward strand.
CCTAAAGGAGTACCGAGCATGACGAGGGCAGACAGTCAGTGACAGTAAGAGAGATGGATTACGAGCAAAAAGAGTTCGTGTAGTTGAAGCGTAATAGGCCAGGGGACTTTCACTCTCCACTGTCAACTGTCTACCCGACCCCTCAAACGTGAACTAACAGCGGCGGGTTTTTCCCCACTGCATAAAAAGCATAGCTTACTCTGCGCAATTGTAATACCGCCCTCTAGTTGCACCTGAATTTGAGGTTCACCCTTGTAGAACTGTTGAGCTGTGCTCCGAAGTCGAGTTCTGGGATCCTGTGAAGTCTACAGGGCTCACACGGGTATTTCCCCATAGAGACGTATGTTGAAATTCAAAATTCAAAAAAATCTGCAAAATAGCTGGGAGAAATGAGGTGTTTTATCTTCACTAACCTGGAAAAGTGAGATATACCCTTTCATCCATCAAATTTCTAAGGGGGGGGGGGTGTCTTCAGCTCAAACTCTATCCAAGGGTTCGCAAATCCAGACTACGAGTTTTTTTTCACTAAAAATTAACTTTTTTTATGTACACGCACCTAATCAAACATAGTCCTTTCAAATTCCATTAGAAAAGCTTTCATCTTCCAAAGAAAATGCAGTTTGTAGAGGAATTCATACTCAATATCTGCAGCACTGCTACTCCTTTTTTTTTTTTTTTTTTGGCCAAACTGCATTTCTGAATTTTAATAATTTTTCTTCATTTATTTTAGTGTCTTTGGTACGATTTTCTAATGCGGTCAGGGGCACTCCATTTCATTTACAGGTGTGAGCCCACAGATGGTTAGAGCCTTCTATTACAGAGTTTGGCCAACCCTGTTATGAGTCTTTCGATCTACGGTGCCCATTGCGTGCAAAGAGGTTCTATTATGTAATAGAGTAAGCCCTCACCATTCAGTGCGTACAAATGAAAACGGGACATAGAGATATATACTAAGAACACATCTCTATGAAACGGGGCCAACTGAACAGTGGCGCGCGCGCACGAAAGAGGATGACTACTAGAAACGTGTGGTACCCTCGCGAATGCTCGACTTCTCGACATGGCGGAGGGTCGTTCAATTGGCCCCGCTTCTGTATGCGAGCGCACACTCTATTACATTATAGAACCTCTTTGGTGAGCGTAAGGTGGGCACAAAATGGCGCCTGTGTTTAAGTTGGCCAAACTCTGTAATAGAAGGCTCTGCAGATGGTAATAGAATACCGACCTCTAGCTGTAGCAAGGCCTTGAGAGACAACACACGGTGCGATTTCATTTACACCCTGTGAATAATTCTCCATATATGGTGAAACTAAACAACAGACAAGCAAGAAAGGGAAGTGAGATACGAAAAACACTGAATGCATGACTGTTATCTAGTTTTACAAAGGTCACTCCTGAATTTTATCAAGGCGAGGGGAGGGGGGTCGTAATCAAACTTCGCCGTGGGCTTCTTAAGACATAAAAGCGGATTGTTTGCTTGCTTGCTTTGTTATTTAAAAATATTGCATGCGTTTTATGATTTAGCCCCACAATAGACATTGTAGTTCAAGTTTGAGTGGAAGTGAAGAGTTGTATTTTGTTCATGAGGTGACTCTTGACCTAATTGGCTACGGGGAACCTTGTTGGTCCCGGACAATCCAACTATGGAATAAGGTTCGTTAATCCGAAATTGAAAAAACAAAGAAAGAAACAAAGAAAGAAACAAAACAAACAAGCAAACAAATACGTTGCGTTCTAACGCACCTTCGTATTTCGTTTTCGGATTATCGAATCTTTCGAATAACGAACGTTCTTTCGTTTTTGGAAAAACAAACTGTCGGTATAACCATGGACCCTGGGTCCATGGTATAACAAACGTTTTTTTTTTTTTTTTTAAATTAACGAATCTTCGTAAAAAACAAAAAAACTTTGGGGATTACGAACCTTCCGATCCTTCGGAATAACGAAATTGAAATAAAGAATCTTGGGGAAAACGTTATTCATTCATTTCGGAATAATGAATCTCAGGAATATTTGAAAATTTGAAAAAAAAAAACTTTAAACGTTATTGGCCTATATAAACGAACTCATGGTTAGGCATGATGTCTATGAGCGTTGAATTGCCTCCAGTAAATAAACACCTGAACGCACAATCTTTTGTCAGTTCAATTCAAATCAAATTTATTTCCATTTTCCACAGAACATGATAGCATAAACTTTTTTTACTGTAGAATTATGTCATGTATACAATATCGAAACATTATGATTTACTAGTACCATTATGATAACGAAACATTGAAACAAATCTCCCAAGAGAACAATACGTAATGTCAGAAGAATGGAGGGACCCACTGAGAAGACAATGCTTAATGTGCGGGTTCTTGTATAAAAAAAATCAAAACAAAACATCTGTATACGCCTACTCGTTACACCTGTAATTTGGGCCATGGCATGCCATGCATAACACTTTAAGATTTTATCCTCTAGTCTAGCACGTGTTGTTAGGTAGGCCTAAATACGTAACTAGGTAATTAGTGCACGGTATACACTCCCGGGTAATGCCAACATGAACTTAATTTAACGTGTACCAAAAGATATGGAAGCAGTACACAATCATTACGTAACTTTTCTGTGAATGATGAAATTTGAAGTAGCATCTATGACGAATTTTTTAGGGTCATGATAAGAATATTACATGGTAGAATCAAATGTTTCTTGTCGGTTAATCAATTGAATGAAAGGATTCAAACAAACGTGTACACTCATCCTGCAGACTTGGATGTTTAAGAATATAATCTCCCCCCCCCCTTGATGGATACTTACAGTGAAATGGGGGGGGGGGGGAAATCATCTAAACAGCCACACCAAAGTCATGAAGATATATTAAAAAAACCATGCAAAATTGTCACAGAGAATAAATGAATTTATTCCGAATTTTATTTTATTAGGTCTATACGAGTAGTCATAATTATCACGAAATTTCGGTTAATCTTTAAAGTAATTACTGTAACACAAATTACCGCAGACAGTTTGGCATATCAATACGTCTGAGATGCAGAACCAAAATCCTTCTTTTCAAAGATAATAAAAAAAGAAATGTCTTCATGAGTTGAATTCTCCTCTTTACTGTGCATTCTATATTGGGGTGGAAAAACTTCGGGTATTGGAGAGAGACAGAAACAAGTCGTTTAGTTAAGAGAGCTATACAGAACGATGAGTGGTTTGTTTCGTCAAGCGTGTCGCTTGTTTGATAGAAGTTTGTTGGACTCAACGAACGTTAGTTCCTCTCCTTCCTCTCCTCCGACGGCACTTTGCCAAATTCGTGTCGACATCTCAAAATCTCTCTCTTTTTACCCGGTTGGCTGTTTACAGCGGAGTACAAAACTGTTGCTATGTCATCCGTTGCTCACTGAAAAAAACATAGCAACGCCGCCGTTTTGTGATCGTGAACTTCATCACGACTTCCTTCCTGGCTCCCTGGATACCTTGGCTGAAACCCAGGCACATTAAATCCCGAGCTACATTGCCGGGATGTGAAAATTCTGTTGCTCTTGTTGCTGACTCAGATAAAATCGAAAGTCAAATCCATGTTCACAATCACAATGTATTCCTTTGAGATCTCAATGCTTGTGCTAAGCAGAGCAACTGCATTTCAAATCATTGGAAGTAGTGTTTGAACAATAATGTTATTTTGATTCGTCATGAAATGCATCATTAAATGAAAACGAAGATATATCTAGACAAAATGTGCTTACAAAAACATAACGACATGTAATTCCAGGCCAAAGTAAAAAAAAAAAAAGAAATATCTTAGGTACACTGGAGACCAATCAAGAAGACATTCTTTATTTTATACCCAGCGACGTCTTCTTGACCGAAACCGACGAGGTGCAGCGTAGTTGGCTTATCATGGCCATTTTTTTTATTTTTATGTTTGTGAGTGTGTCCCAGCTTACCAAAGAAATCAATAAAGTACAAATTCCCCCCCCCCATTATATGTCAAGCAACATTGAGTTTTGCATTCTCAGAAGAAAAAAAAAATACTTATAGAACTTCACTGACACGTAGTTATGTTCAAATTTTCCTGAAGATTATTACCGGAGGAAATTTACCGACATTTGGCTCAATTTTACCGGACGCGTGACAAAACGAACAATAGTAATGAGTGCGGACGCGTAGTTGGTAAGTAAAGTATCTTTTTACACAGGAATCAACCAATCAAACAGTGTAGATTCTGAGACTTTTTCATCCTGCATAAACCATGCATAATGCATAACGTTTTGCGTCAGACGCTACCCGACATCTTGACAAAATGAATTTAACTTTATGGATGAAATTAAAGGTAATTCTTTCACCATCAGCCCTAGATAACTTACATGGGAGATGATAGTATGTATCAGAAGTATTGCAGGGTCCTGACATCAATTAAGAATATGACATGACCAAAACGTTTAAGATAGAGAATATCTAGCCAAAATAAATTTTACATGAATGTATGTATGGATGTACCGTATGTAAGCATATGTACTATATATTTGTACATGGATAGATACCATTTGATATGTAGTATAGGATATAAGATTCATATCATTAATCATGTATATAAATACTGATACGTAGTTAGGTAGAAATGCCCTTACATGACGATCAGCCAATTACATTTCTGGGATGCAGAGACCAATTTCATGGTGCTCTGTCATGCATTACTGACAAGGTACATGGAACATGCCAAAATGAACTTGAATGACGTATAAAAGAGATGAAACCACTGCACCATCATTATATAACTTTCTGCAGGGAGGTGCACCTCCCTGCTTTCTGTAAATGAGAAAACTTGGAGCATAAGAGAGAAACATTGCATAGGGTCATGATGTAAGATTACTCCTAAACATGGTATGATCAAAACTTTGCCCTCTCTCTCTCTCTCTCTCTTTCTGTACATTTATTCGTAATTTTGTGTCATATGCCTATAAAATCTAGCATTGTATCAGGGCACTCCAGATATCCGTTTGAACTGATAACTGTAATGTAAGTCAACGCAGACAGTTTGGCATGCAAAAATATCTGAGGTGCGAAACAAAAATACTTCGTTTGAAGAATATCCATTGGCTGAAATCTCCTCTTGGCTTTAGAATTTACAACAGTGAAAATGGGATTTTGGACATTTAAGAGCAAGAAGGACAGAAAGAAAAATTGAGGAAAAATCAATAGAGGAAAATGTGACTTTATATTTGTTCTTCTGCCTCGTTTAGCAAAGGAGCGTTACAGCACATTAGATGACTATATTTCGTCAAACTTGTTGGGTATAGAAAGAAGCTTGCTGATTACAAAGTACTGCTTCAGTTCGGCTCTGTCGTCTCGGATGACACTTTGCCAAATTAGACCTCTTAAAATCTCTCTCGTTTACCCAATCAACTGCTTAACAGCGAAGCACAAATGTTGCATGTCATCTGTTGCTGAGTAAAACAATAACATCTCCATTTTGTGAAGGTGAACTTGATCATGATTTCCTTCCTGGCGCCCTACCTTATAGCGGAAGCCCAGCACATTTTGTTTTGAGCTACATTACAGTGATGTGAACATTCTGTTGCTCTTGGTGCTGACTAAGGTAACAGCGAAAGTCAAATCCATGTTTACACTCACAATGTAATCCTTTGAGATTTCAATGATTGTTCTAAGCAGAGCAACTGCAATTCAAATCGTCGAGAGTAGTGTTTGAGCCATGTTTTTTTTGATTCGTTATAAAATGCATAAAATCGTCAATGTAATGACAATATACAGTGTATTCAATGACAAAGTCTAGAACGAGATTTAGTGTATAGTCATTTTTTATATATCAAATATAGCCCTATATCTTGTGATACACGCGAGTCTACAGGATACAACTCTACATTGACTTAATGTACAATGTGTAATCTCCATACTGCCTGGCAACCTAACACTGGAGTTGTTACTATTAAATGTATACGATCCATCGTACAGCGATCAGACTTGACTTACATCTTTCAGAAGGCAGGGAAATTATATCCCCCTTAACATTGTGTTAGATACGATTCGAAGTAATGTGTATTTTTCATTAAAAAAAGGAAATGAAACTACGTGGAGCTCTTTTTGATATATATATATACATATATTTATATATATATATATATATATATATATATATATATATATATATATATATATATAATTAACCTCCATCAATTTGACATGACGAACATTACTGTCATAATCCTCTCATCCAGCGATGGCAGCACAGGAACTTTGAAAATTCATAACCTTTTGAACAGATTGTCCAACTTTCCTAAAACTTCATGATGTGTCCTGCTAATATTGCTCTATTCACTCAATCCACAAAGATATTTCGGCTTAATATCCTTTTAAGTTCAGAACTTCAAGCCGTGCAATGATTGTATACTGTTTGAAACATCTGTGAACCTTACAAAACATCATTGTGTGAAATGTAGGCCGACACGTATTATGATATACGGCATATACGGTAACCTTTACACTCGTGTACATACGTAAATGTATGTATCTCTATACATTGACGTATGTATTGAATCTATTTCAACCGTCCCTTACAACCTATTCCCCTTATAAAGTACACATATGATATTACATGTGGACCTTACACTGAATGAATCGAGGAACGGTATGGTTATTGTTTCTCTCAAACTATGTGACTTGCAATATGTAGAGTTTGTCACCAGCGCAGAGAGCTATCTCACTGCTTCGAAACACTTGCATGAATAATCTTACTTCTTGTTGGTGTACTTTGAATTCCGTGGCTAGATTTTCGATTAACGTCAAATCACTCGTATATCGACTGAAACTGACGAGACCCTTACTTCCTTCCACGCAGGCTCTGAGGACGGAATCATCTGGACAAACTGCTAGGTGTATGCATGGAGAAGTTTCACTGTCATAGTGTTGGTACAGCTCAGAAATCTTCCCCCATACATGTTCTTTCTTTCCCTCACGAAGAAGGCTCACGACCTTTTCATATTCTTTCAGAATCAGGATACTCCTGGATTGAAAGGAGAATATTTGTTGTAGGGAATTGCTAACACCCGTTATTTCCCTGACTGCCTTACCACCATTGGGAATAAATACCTGAATTTTGGAGAAATCACGAAAACCCACATAGATGTAATCATTTCCATCAACAGAGATACTAGTATCACCCTGTCTTTGAGGGCTAGAGTCATTCAAGAACTGAACATCGAGCTTCTCCCATTGTAGAGTGTACAGTGATATCTTTTAGCTATCATCACATACAACGCATTGTATTGTATTGTATTGTATTTATTCAGACAAATCAAAAACAACATGTCTAGGGGTGCAAAAAAAGGTACGAATACCCATGCATGTCTGCACCCCTGGAGAACATCATCACAAAATTAAACAAATTAAAAATTATGATTGGAACATTGAAATACAAAAATCTAAATACATATAGGTACAAATATAATACAGTTATTGTAAAATGACAATGAAATCAAACTCTGGCCTTCTGAACAGCAATATATTGCACAAAAAATGGGTAACCAGGATAAAATGTAAATAAGTGATATCGCAAGAGAGGAATAATCATCTAAGACAACAAACCATATTGCAGGGTATACTAGCGGAATATTAAAACATGGACGAATACATTAAAAAAAAAAGTCTATATCATAGTATATGCACATTAATATTGCACCGGACAGAGTAAGGTTAAAATTCATCAAATGAGACTTATATGATATACATGATACATTGTAGGATGAATTCACATACATAAAAACTGTCTTAATAAATATTTAAAGCGAGAAAGAGATGTACTGGCTACAATGTTACTTGGCAATGAATTCCATTCTTGTGAAGTCTTGAGATAAAAAGAACATTTGAAATAATCAGTTCTTGCAAACGGGATATATACTTTCTTATTATGATCATTTCTACCAAATCTGTTCTCTCGTGTAATTCTTTGTTGTCCAGTATTCACTATATCATTTATCATTTTGTAAAACATTATAAGTCTGAAATACTTACGTCTTGTAATTAATTTCGAGAAATGTATCTTTTGCAACAACGTATCATAACCTGTTTCCCAGTCACGAAACAATAATCTAACAAACCTCTTCTGAACACGCTCAAGTATGTTAATGTGAGATAATCTGTATGGATCCCATGCAGCAGCACAATATTCTAAACATGGACGTATAAGAGAATTATATAAACTGATTAAAACATGTGAGGGACAATGTAAAAAATTCCTTTTTATGACACCAATAATTTTATTACATTTAACATACGTTTCATTACAATGATCGTTCCAGTTGAGTGTTTCATTGATAATTATTCCTAGATATTTTTCTGAATGAGTTATACTTAATTTCTTTTCACATAAAACATAATCATAATCATATTTTGTTCTTTTCCGTGACATTTTCATAATCTTACATTTATTAACATTAAAGTCAAGATGCCATGTCTTAGACCATATACCCAAAGCATCAAGATCTCCTTGTAAATCGTCACAGTCTTCAAGTGAATTAATACACCTATACAAAATGCAATCGTCTGCATAAAGACGAATATTGGAAGATATATCATTAGTAATATCATTTATGAAACATAAAAACAAAATCGGACCAAGGATGGTTCCCTGCGGGACACCAGACTTAACATCAACCCAGTCGGCACATTCCCCGTTGAGCACAACCCTCTGCTCTCTATGTTCTAGAAAATTCATGATCCATTTCAAATTGGAGTTTACTACACCGTACCTTTGTAATTTAATTTCTAAAAGACTGTGCGGAACACTATCAAACGCCTTGGCGAAATCTAAAAAGACGATATCCACTTGGGAGCCTGAGTCCATCGCACTTGACCAATCGTGAATAGCTTCGATCAATTGTGTCTCACATGAGCGCTTTTCACGGAAACCGTGCTGACCGTCACACAATATATTGTTCACTGACAGGTGATTAACAAGTCGACGACATACAATCTTTTCAAGTAATTTGCACACAATAGAAGTCATAGAAATTGGACGATAATTATTTGGGTCGTTTTTCTCACCTTTCTTAAATATAGGGCAAATGTTAGCTCTTCGCCAGTCAACGGGCAGCTTTCCCGAGGACAAAGATTCATTGAATAATTTACATAAGGAACTGGCTAATTGTTCAGACCCTTCTTTCAATATTTTTGCTGGCAAGCCGTCTGGTCCTTGGGATTTACTGACATCAATATTCTGTAATAATTTACGCACTTCAACGACATCACAAACAATATTTTCCATGACTGGAACACAAGAAAACAAATCGTTCAGTCGGGGATGAGTAAACTGGGAATCATTGAATGTAAACTGAAACTGTGTATTTAAAATATGTGCAATCATTTTGTCATCTGTTACGTGAGTTCCGTTTACTACCAAAGATGATATCGTCTTTTGTTCAATCTTCTTTGATTTAACAAACTTCCAAAATCTTTTCGGATTTTGCTTTATATCCTCACATAAGGTATTACACATATAATTCTTATATTTTTGTTTCAACAATTTCTTAGCTTCCCGTCTTATTTGTGAAAATTTTTCACGGTCATTCTTAGCGTTCGTTGTTTTAGCAATATCATATAACTTCTTACGTTTTTTAAGTATTTTCTTCACTTCTTTATCAATCCATGGTACGTAAGAACAATCCATGGTACGTAAGAACGCATCTACCATAAGACAGAAATCCCATCGCCTTGACCGGGATACCGTTCAGCACCGTCTCCTGTAAGTCGCCATCAGTGGAGAAGATATAGATTCCGCCTTTGGAGGAACCTAACGCCATCTTGCCATCTGGTGCACGAGTGATACAACTCATGCGGAATTCGACAGGGAGATCGACTTCGGTTTTGAGGATCACCTTGTGCACATATCCTCTAAGCTCTCCCAGACGAAACTTTTGTAACCCAACGCATTTGCGGAACGCAATCTTCTGAGCTTGTTCTGCCACACGCCGAGGTGAATGGGCATCAGGATTGTCTCTTCCCAGAATGCTTTTCAAGTTCTCGCAGAGCGTGTCGTGTGCAAACAAGGCATCCTTCTCTAGCTGCGCCAGTTAAGGTGTTGTTGAATTGATATGCAATAGCGCCATCTATGATAATAAGCAGTATAACTGTGACTTGTACCACTACCATGGTTCGTTGAATAAATGCTCCTCCAAGTATCAACAAACTAACGTTGTGTTTCTCCATAATTGCGTGGTGGCAGCGCTGGAATACTACCCACAGCCTAAGTTAAATCTTGCCCATCACAGGAAGAAATTCTGCTGAAACAAAACAGCTTGGTCCCAAGGACCTTATCATAAAGATTTCCCCGTTACCCTACATGTAAGTCATTTATGGACATAGGTACATGTATATGTATGTTGATTTATGATGTTAATTGGAGAAAGTATAGTGTAAAAGTTTTGTTTATTTGTTAGGTGACTTAGACATATATTTTATAGGATTTTCATATTGTGTTTGCTCTCATGTCACTATAAGTTTGTACTGTGAAGTTAGGTAAGTGTTGCGGTATGTAAAACTGTTAATTTTTGTATAATTGCTGCTACCATGGTTCGTTGAATAAATGCTCCTCCAAGTATCAACAAACTAACGTTGTGTTTCTGCATAATTGCGCTGTACCGTATCGTTTGCTACCAGCTCTTCCACATTGTTTATGTGATTGATTGTATGGCGACTCTCTTCCGCCATGTCACATAATTCCTTACTGAATTCTTCAAACGGTTGATTCACTTGTAATTTCAACGCCTCTCTTTTGTCCGACAGGACTCCTTGGTATTCCTCCCAAGTCGTGTCAATGTCATCATTGAGCTTTCTCCGCATGCTTGTTATTTCATTATGCTTTGTCTCTATGAACTTAATGTGCTTTTCGAGGATTGCTTTCTTTGATATTGCTTTGCTTTTTAACTCCTCGACATTTTTCTTTAGCTGTTCCTCATGATTGGAGGCCTTTACTAACCGATGTCCCCCTTGTGAGTGCTCCGACCCGTCACATCCGTGACAAACATACTTCCGACATTTGGGACAGAAGAGCTCTTCATCTTCGTTTGTGTGTTTCTTACACTTCCGTTGACTCTTAAGTGGAACCTTTTGCAAGAGAAGCTCTGCAATGGTCACCACAGAGTGCTTGGAGAGCGGTTTCCAGATAGCGTGAACTTTCTGACAAGAGTCGCACATGATTTCCTTACAGTCCTTACAATAGGACACAGCTGGTGGTTTTTCTTTCGGGTCACATATCGTACATATAGATGTCCTGATTTTTGCCTCGTCCAAGAGAGTACAAAGCAACACGTCTGCTTGCAACTCACCTACACCTTCGCTGGGTACTTGAGTTTCTTTCCGGCATACTGGACACGTGATCGTTTGTTGGTCCGACTGAGTTTGAAGGACACGATCCAGACAGTCTCTACAGAAGGAGTGAGAACACGGCAGTGTCTTTGGTTGGTCGAAGAACCTTAGACAGACAGGGCACTCCAGATTCTGGCTGCTGGCTTGCTGAAACGTTGCCATGGTGTCTATCTGCATTACAGAAATATAAGCACTCGCTATGACATATCATATCGTAAACATATCATGATCCATTACTGGTATGACTTTTCTCCTGAACATCGTCCTACACTGCTCCGGCCATTTAAGATTAAATTGCGCTATGTATGCAAATACCACACTGCTGCAGTAACAACGTGCAAATGCGAGAGAAAGGAATTTCATTTTGGCTATTTTCCTTGTGGAATACACTGCCATGGGAACTTCGCCCCTCACTCTTCGTGTCTATGTTGATTTTAAATTTGTTGTTTTAAATAACAATTTCATTAAGTAAAGCAGACTGATCAATACTTCAGAAAAAAACCCGCTAACAAGACAGTTTGATTATTGTCAATGCTGTTATCGGTATCATTGTTATTTTCATCTTAACTGCAAAGCAAATTTAGCGATCCCATCACTTGATAAACAACAAGCAGCTGCTGTATTGTTGAAACTTTTTAACCAGTCAATGTGTAAATACCGTTTTCTTGCTACTTACTAGGCAGGCCCGTAGCCAGGGGGGGGGGGGGGGGGGGGGGGGGTGCGTCGGGTGCGTACGCACCCCCCCAAATTCTGAAAGGTCCACTTTTTCATAATAACGGTTTTTAGCAATTCTCAAGATAACAATCCAAATAAATATAAAGACACATTATATGCTACGTAAATGTGGAAGAGTACGTTTAACAATGTTAAAAATAATTGTACGAAACCCTTTTGTTGTATGAACCATCGGATCGTCCCCATGCACACAAACACAAATGTTATGTATCAATTTGTGCGAGCTATTATTATATTGGCACTGTATGCCATGGCCCTTGGCGCGTGTGACCGGTGTTTTTTTTTTCCACTGGCCGCCCGAGTACGTGCGATTCGTGGATGACATTGAGGTTGACACTTGCATTTTTTCACAGGAACAGAGGTAAGTGGATGAAAATCTAATAGCCTCAAGTTTACATATATGATAAAAATTAAAGAAATTTCCTCGAAATTACTATAATCGAAAACCTGAGACATTTTATATCTACGTCTCACAAAGATATAGTACATATATATATAAGTACATGTTGGCATGATAATGCCTGGGGATAGATTATTATGTCAACTATTTTCCATTATGAATGCATGCTCCAATCAAATTGTGAAAAGGTGGTCATGAATTAGCATTTCTTACGAACGATCAGGAGAGACAAAACAAAATGAAAGGCCTGTCTTACTCCAGTTCTCTTGTAACACTCATTGGGCCATTATGCATGCCTAACGAATTATAATAGCTGCTTTTTCTAGCCCTTTTGCTAGTACCAACATTCGAGAAAAGATCATCTATCAAGTAACTGTACGATCTCCGTGCATAATCTAATGCTTTTAAACACACTTGCCTACTCGCCTTCAGCTGGCATTTGCTTACGGTTCCAACAAAAGAATTCACCCGACCGTCACGCCTGTGCGAAAATGAGGCGCATTTCATGTGCGCAAAGGGAGCCTGCATGCTGTTGAGTGTAGTGGAAGGGCGGGTTAACTCAAGGTCATGAACAAAGGCGCATTTCATGTGCGCAATTAATCATAAAGAACAACTCTTTTTCCAACGATACCTCATTTGCATCACTGGTTTCATGAATTGCTAAGTACAATGCTCTTGAAGAGAACAATGTCCAATTGTATTCTTCCAAGTTTTTGCTAATGAATGAAAGACTGCATTGAAAACTCTCACTGAATACATCGTTGGCTGGGTTTATGTTCATTTATCTGCCAAAACTTGGAAAAAGTGTGACTTGACATTCTCTTCTGTATCGGAACCAACACGCGGACCACACACATTACTATATATATATATATATATATATATATATATATATATACATATATATATATTGTCAAGCGAGAGGGGGGGGGGGGAAGAAAGAAATGAATCCTTCTGGCTGCCACTAATACAAATGTGACATGGGGAGTCGGAGACCTATAATCATACTAAATTGCTGCCACCAGACTGGTGGCAGCAATTTAGTATGATTATAGGTCTCCGACTTACAGGTAGCGGATTTCTTTGCAGGCCAAATTCGGAAATGTACTGTTGATTATTACTTATACATTTTCTCATGTTGTGACAGTTCTATTGGTTCTCATTTTAAAGTGAGCCAAAACCTAAGAACATTTTCACTTATAATTTCCAAAGAGTATTATGCAGGCACGCAAACTCATTTTAGTTGTATTTCATTTAAATGTAATGGGTAAGAGGGTATGAGAGAGAATGGAAAGTGCTGAGCTATGAAGTAAAATGGTAAAGTAAAAAGTTTGTCAGATAGTATTACAAAAGAAACTCATTCTTTTTTGTTTGTTTATTTTATCATTATTTACTTATCTCTCTTCTAACTTAAAGGTAGTGGATCTCTTTGCAGCCCAAATTCGAAAATGCCTAGAGACAGCTGGTAACCAAATATGCTACTATAATTTAATAAATAAGAAATAACCATTCCATTATGTATCTTAGTGTGCACAGTAAGACAGATCAAATCAAATAGGAAAACATCTGAGCACTAAGCCTGAGGTCTGAATTTGCACTCAACTTCTTCCAATGGCTAACGGATGTTTAATTTTTGAATTTCACTGACCTCCAAATTTCACAAAGAAAACCTTCTTAGCATGATGGTTAATATGACATTTGACTGATATTGGAGATGTTTGCGAATCGGATCTACTACCTTTAATATTATTAAATCTAAAATGATTATTTGAAAGTTCGGAAATGCTGGAAATATCCTACCACAAGGAGGCAAAATATAAATGGTTCACATTTACAATTCATTTTGTTTTAAAAATTTTCTTATTTATTTTCGTTTTTGACAAACTCGCATACCAACGGCTGATATACTGTATAGTAAAGTGAATGTTTCATCTTCCAAACAGCATCCAATGGGATGGAAAACTCCAACTGAAAGGTGGACACCGTGACCATACTCGCTAAAGAAAACGCGTAATAGGGGTCGTTTTTTCTCACGGATTAGATGGAAAGTGTGATGTACGAGCGTATATAATCAAAGGGTATCAAAAAGGCCGAAATTTGGGAAAATGGTATATTGTTCAATCATGATGAAGTACTTCTTTAGGGTGTAGGAAACATTTAAGGAATACTTGTTTTTAAGGCCCGAAAAAATCATATGATCATTACTCGTTTAGGGGCCATTTTGAAAGTCCATGTATGAGCATGTTGTCCACCTTTTAATTGTCGCTACCCCTCCCGGGACAGTATCAAAGGACCGTTTTGTTAATTAACGCAATCCCCCCTTCCTTTAAAAAATCCAATAGAAAAAATAAAAGTTAAAACAACACCAGGAAAATCACTATTCTCAATTTTGCGGCGCGCTACGCGCGCAGAGTCTCGAACACAATTAAACTTTGCAACTTCCTGGCAAAATGAGTTTTTACTATTTCCTAGATGAAATACCGTAACGCGATTGCATGCAACAGACAAAAACGTCATTAAAATAGTCAAAATTCACAATTTGCGGCGCTCTTCGCGCGCAAATTCTTATACAACTTTTGTAGTTCGGTCGTCCAAAGAATATATATATATATATATATATATATATATATATATATATATAATTGTGTGTGTGTGTGTGTGTGTGTGTGTGTGTGTGTGTCATCATTGGTATTGGTACCGAAGGTCCGTTTTTTTAGTGACCGCACCCCCCCTTGAAAAATCCTGGCTACGGGCCTGCTAGGTATGCTTTACTTCAAGGTTTAGAGTTGCTGATTTCTCTCCGGTTCCGACGTCCATTTAGGTGAAGGAGATCTCAACAAGGTGCCAGCTGAGCGTCTACGATGAAGTCAACGCAAAATAGATTGACGGTTGGATGTTTTTGTGAGATCGTAATTCACTATTAAAAGGAGGATCGAGCGCAAAACAGATTGATAACAAGCACTGGAAATTGTTCGTGTAGTTCGCGCACATAATGTTCCGGAACTTTCACTCTCCACTGCTATTCTTACACTGCGACGTTTTGTGCTGATAGCGGCGATTTTTCTAACATAAGAACTGCACAGCGTCCTCTGTGTAATTGTAAAAGGGAGCTTTAGATTTCAGACGCGCGGACGTTCAAAGGGAAAAAAAAAAACATGATCTGAGCGTGCGCAGTAGCGCGGGTCAAGTTGACGCACGCTTCTGCGCACGCTCAGATCATGTTTTTTTCCCCTTTGAACGTCCGCGCGTCTAAAATCTAAAGCTCCCTAATACCGCCCCCTAGAGATTATTCCACCGAGTCAGATTATTATCACGGCACCTCCCTCTATCTGTAACTTACGCTAGATAGTGGAGCGGCATAGCTTGAAAAATGAGAGGAATTGTGCATTTTATGATAAAAGCACCAAATTTCGTACACATGTTGACAATAACATTTGAAATAAATTCAGATATTGGGCCATCGTAAATAGCGCCCTCAACGTCCATGGCAGCCGTTTTTCAAAATGGCCACCAGAAATGCCATTTTTTGTAAAAAAGATACAAATTTCAGACGGGAAAATCTTTAAGATTTAGCAAATGAGTGGGAAATAACATTTAAAATAAATTTAGATATTGGGCCATCGCAAATTGCGCCCTCAATGGCTATGGCAGCCGTTTTTTGAAATGGCCGCCATGAATGCTGTTTTTCGTAAAAATTGACAAATTTCAGACGGGTAAATCTATAAGATTTTGCATCGAGCGGAAAATAACATTCAAAATAAATTTAGATATTGGGCCATTGCAAATTGCGCCCTCAACGGAAATGGCAGCCATTTTTCAAAATGGCCGCCATAAATGCCATTTTTCGTAAAAATTATAAGATTTTAGAAGGGAAAATCAAAAAGTGTTTGCAAACGAGTGGAATATAACATTCGAAATAGATTTAGATATTGGGCCATCGCAAATTGCGCCCTCAACGGCAATGGCGGCCATTTTTAAAAACAACACTTTTTTTCCTGAATTTGCTAATTCCAGGAGGAAAATCGACAAGATCTTGCACTCAATTAAAAAATTTCGTTTGAAATACATCTAGGGCCTATGTATTACATTATTGTAAATAGCGCCATCAATGGCCATGGCAGCCATTTTTTTTAAATGGCTGACATAAATACCACCATTTTTTTTCTGAATTTGCTAATTCCAGGAGGAAAATCGATAAGATCTTGCCCTAAATTTAAAAATTCGTTTGAAATACATCTAGGGCCTATGTATTACATTATTGTAAATAGCGCCCTCAATGGCCATGGCAGCCATTTTTCAAAATGGCCCCGTGGATTCCATTCTTTCTTTTGATTTCCTGATTTCACAAAGAAAGAGTCAATAAGATTTTGCACACAATTTGAAGATTATGATCGAAATGAATATTTGTATTAGATTAGTGCCCTCAACGGCCTTGGCCGCCATATTCTGAAATGGCTGCCATTGTTAAAATTATTTTGTTTAAAAAAATGGCAAGTTCAGAAAGAAAAGTCAACATAATGTGTACATAAATTGAAAATCATGTTAGAAATCAAACAATATGTCAAGCCATCTTAATAGGGGTCCTCATCGGCCACAGAAGCCATTTTTCAAAATGACTACCGTAGATAACATTTATTATTATTTCAAATGTCTAGACAATGCAAATTCATAAAAGGAAAAGCCAACAGGATTTTGTACACAAGTTGATAACTGTGTCAAAATATAAAGAGATTATTTAGGCCATCGGTGAATTGCGCCCTCAGGAGCTAGCTAGGTTAAATTTATATTTAAGAATGGCTACCGTCGATGTTTTTTTTTTTTCTAAAAAGACGACAATGTAATTTTGTATACAGGTTGACAATATCAAAAATTTAGATTATATTAATTCTAGATATTGTTCCTTTGCAATTTTTCAAGAAAAAAAACGCTCACATCGTTCATGGCAGCCATTTTCCAAAATGGCTGTCATAGATGGCATTTTCCTTCAATAAAGGTGTGCTAATGCTGGATGAAGGCAATACAACTTTTTGCGCAAGTTGACAATTAAATACAAAGAAGTTTAGACATGGCGCCATCATAAACTGTGTTCTCAATGGTCATTTCACCCATTTGTCAAAATGGTAACAATACACTTTTCTTTTTTGTCTTGAGAATTTGCTTAATTTCAAAAGGAAAAGGCAGTAGAATACTCACAGAGACATTATATAATCTGCATTGTGGTGTTAAAGGAATCATTTGAGGAACAATGAAAATAAACAAGGCAAATGCTTAGCAATTATATATCCCATCAATATTGAAGCCCCCCCCCCCCCCCCCCCACCACCCCCACCACCACACGATGGAGCTTTTGCATCTTTAGTGAAATTTAACAATCTGGTCCACACTTTTGTGGAATATTTGCAAATTATCAATCTAAAAAGTAAGAAAACTCGATATTCATAGACAATATCAATGGATGAAATGCGGGATCTGTCACCTCTTGTCCTGCATGTTTAAAATGAAAATACAAAATCGAATACACAGGGACAATGTAAACGGCTACATCATTTTTGTGCTACATTGTACATAGTGTTCCGCGCTTGTGCCTTTTTACTATGTACTTAAAAGTCCACAGAGATGTACTGAAAGAGACCGTGGGAAAGGGGCTTCTCTCTCCAAAACGAGGGAGCTTTTACACTTTTTGAATTAAAATTCAGCGATTTAATGCAAATTTCAGGTGGCAAACATGAGAAAGTTCCGAAAAAGAGTAATATGAATATCCAGGGACAATGGCGCCATGTATATATGTTTGACAGCAACACCATATCATTCAATACATTGGACTATAGACTTATATAATAATGTAACATGTAACTTCTTAAGACAGATACGATGGCCTTTCAATTTACGATAAAAGTGATTGTGCTTGCTATGTTTCCATAAAAAACACATACTTTTGATAACTACATGTATATTGTTAGCCGACACACCCGAAATACTGTAATTAGAAATAAACTGAAAAAATGAATTTAGAACTAACCCACCGAAGAGGGTGCAATTTTGGATGGCCTATTGTCAAATTCATTTTGAATGTAATTCTATAATTTGTGGAAATTCTTATTGACATCTGCAAAATGTAAAAAAAAAATAGCATTGTTTTTGAAAAATGGCTGCAAGGACCGTTGAGGGCGGAATTTCCGATGGCCCAATATCGAGATTTATTTTGAATGTCATTTCCCATATATATGCAGAATTTCATTAACTTTTTCTTCTGAAATTAGCCATTTTTTAAATGAAAAAGTGGCACTTATATGGTGCCCAATGGCTGCCATAGCCATTGAGGGCGCAATTTCCAATGGCCCAATATCTGGATTTATTTTGGGATGTAATTTCCCATTGCTGCTTGTTTGCAAAAAGTTATTGGCTTTTCCTTCTAAAATTTGCAATTTTTAACAAAAAAAAAATGGCATTTTTGGCGGCCATTTTGAAAAGTGGCTCCCATGGCCGTTGAGGACGCAATTTCCGATGCCCCAATATCTAGATTTATTTTGAATGTAATCAACATTTGCTGGCAAAATCTTATTAACTTTTCTCTTCTGAAATTTTCAAAGTTATTGTAGAAGTGGCACATATGACAGCCATTTTGAAAAATGGCTGTTATGGACGTTGAGGGCGCAATTAACAATGCCTGAATATTTAAATTCATTTTTAATGCAATTTCCCACTTGTTTGCAATCTTACTGGCTTTCCCATCTGATGTTAGCAAATCTTTTGACAAAAATGGCGTTTATAGCGGCCATTTAAAAAAAAATGGCTGCCATGGCCGTTGAGGGCGCTATTTCCGATGGCCAAATATCTAGATTTATTTTGAATGTAATTTCCCATATGTAAGCAAAATCTTATTGACTTTTGCCTCCTGACATTAGTAAAATTTACGAAAAAATGGCATTTATGGCAGCCATTTTTCAAAATGGCTGCCATGGACGTTGAGTGCGCTATTTACGATGGCCCAATATCTAAATTTAATTTGAACATGATTGTCAACCTGTGTACGAAATTGGTGCTTTTATCACAAAATGCACAATTGTTCGGCTATCATTTCGTTTATTGCTACATTTGTGCTGTAGGTTCATTCATTTCCAGGTCGACGATTTTGATGATCATATACCACAATCAATATTCGTTGTCAGAAATCTTCCTGAGCAAAATTGTATATGAGCTGATAACCAGCCTTTACTTATTATATAGGGTTCCTGTGTTTACATAGGCAACAAATTTAAACACTGCTTGTAGAGTAAACATGTATCAATATATATATTCTAGCAGAAACCTACAGTTTACTTGTAACATTCCAAATCTGGTACGTCATCTATATCCAAAGGCATCCATTTGCGTAATTCCTTCGAACAAGTTGTCACACATCTAATTGAATATGAGTACGATAAAAACACATCTAATTGAAAACCCTAGAGATCGCACGTTTTGTCTGCCAGCGAACTCCACATTACAAAAAACAACAACGCTTTTGAAATACGGTTGATTCGAGAGGGGATGTTTGTTATTCCGATGGTTCGTTAATCCGAAAATGAAATAAGATTCTTTATTCCAAAACAGAAAAATTGCTTTTAACCGGAAATTTGTCAATCCGGAAGTTTGTCAATCCGAAAAGGCGTAACAAGGTTCGTCATTCCGATGGTCCGTTAATCCGAAAATGAAATAAGGTTCGTTATTCCGAATGACAGATCGTTAATCCGGAAATGAAACCAGCTTTGTCAATTCAAAAATAAAAAGAAGATGCATGCATACTAACAAACCTTTTTCTGATATAGTGGTTTTTGCTTTCCGATTAACAAATCTTCGCAGTAACCAACCTTTTCTTCAGACCTTCGGAATAAACAACATGACTTTATTTTCGGATCAACGAACCTTGGAAATAACGAACATTGTCCGATTTTCGAATTAACGAACCTTCGGAATAACGAACTATAACCAATTCAGGATAGGTGTGCTTCTTTTGACTTTACACAGACAAAAGGATACCAGAAAGACGACACTGTTTATTATGCAAAAATTCTACCTGGAAAAAGAACAAAGACCAGACGAAAGAGAAAAAGAAGGGCGGTAAGAAATTTTCCTACCACCGATTGAGGTGTCAACTTTCCCACAAGGTTTCGCTCCATATCTAGAAACATTACCGGCAAGACCACTTGTCATTCTTACTACTTAATTTTCAATTCAATTTCAATTCAAAGTTTATTTCATTTTTCGACAAAACATGTTTCACTTCTTTTGGTAACAGAGAATGAGGTAAATAGAACATAGAGAAGTGAAAAGACTGTACAACACTTGAGGACCTATCATAGTAGTCATACATAGTATAGTACAAAAGAAACAGAAGTGATCAAAGTGAAGTACATGTATACCGTTGCATAAAGTGCGAAAAATGGAGGGACCCACTAAAAAGACAGAGCTTGTAGTGTGTGGGCCCCCTTTTCCGTGGACATATATATATTTTCTAACCTTAGTTAATGACACGCCGTATTTCTTTTTATTTCCCGAAGAATTTGTTGCTGTTTCATTGGTGTGTTCAATACGGTAATTGTTTTTTCTTTAGTTGCTTTGTTTTATCTCATAGTTTGCTAATCTCAATACGCAGGAAGATAAGTAATAATCGTGTTTCTCAATCCCACAGTAGGAATGACTTTTTTTTTTCCAAGTCACAGAGTAATCTCACAGGTGTATACTTCGACTATATCTTAAGTCTACTGTCATACATCTCCTTGAAATATACCATGACCTTGTTTGAACAACGGATGACGTCAGGGGTCAGTTGATCAGGTAACTTGCTCTGGGCAGAAATTCGCTACTCCTCATTGCTCTCCCGTAGAAATTGACAACATCCCGCACAAGGCTGTCACCGGCAGCTTTCCATGATTTCAGGGACTGTGTGGAAGCATTCCATTTTAGGAGTGACTCGCTGTAGGGGAGTCCCACCGCTGTGCAATACGCGCTTAGGACTTCCGCTGGCCTCCTCAAGAAATCATCAGCATCGATAACGACAGGATCGCTATCGATATTATGTTTGACGTACTTCCAGACATCGTAGAGTTCCTTCATATAATATCCAGGTGGAAAATACTTGTCCTCGCGTTCGATATCGTACGTCTGCTCGTTAGCAGCTTCACCTTCGAGAAGTTCCAGTTGGGAAAAGTGCCTGAACATCGCTTGGCGATACGAATTGATCGCGCGGACTGGATTGCGGATCAGGAACGTGTGCTTGAAACCGCTCGGAATGTACTAGAAAGCATCTCGGCAGCCAGCGATGCCTGAACCCATGTCCTTTACGAAGACGTGTTTGCTAGTAGCCGTCTCAAGCGCATCTTTGATCGACGCATATCTACGGTATGATAAGATGAGATAAAATAAGGGTAATGGCACATTTATAGCTAAACGAGGTTTAGACTCTCTAATTGACTGTAAGAGTGTAATTAATTCACACTCACTTTTAGTAAGGCCTACATCTATGCCTATATACAGCATTCTATGTCATCTTCCTTGTCGTGATCCAAGAGATATAGTGTATCTTTACTCAGACTGTGGTGGCAGCAGGGAAAGCAACATTTATCGTTAAAAGGCAAATCTTTCACATCTTCGATTGATAAAACTAGGTGAGAATAACGCTCCATCAATTGCATTTGGTTTCTATCAAACCCGATTGAAGGTTCAATTTGTCTTGCTGGATTCTCTCGCATGTGAATTATTTTTTAAACATTATTTAGCAGTGCTGCATGTGTATTGCCTGCCAGTGGTTATGCTCCACCGACTAAGTGTAAAACAGAGAAATCATCAGTAAGGATTTTTAACTTACTCGTGGGATGGAGAAAGGAACAACTTCCTCAAAAACTTTTAAAGTACCGACAGTCAAATGACAGAAATCACGCAAGGCGCTTTGGATCCAGTGGAGACTGCACATCAGCACTTAAGATTTGGCATGCTTTTTGGAACGCCTCCTCGTGTCCCTCATATCTCTTCGGAAGATCTTCTCCATAGGTAGCCTTGTTAGGCCATTGCCGCGCTGTAGCAGTATTGGAATGGTTCGAAATAGATCTCCGAGTCCTCGACAGCTGCACTCAGGCATTTCATTAAAGCGCTCGAGATGGTCCTTGGGACGCACCACATGATGACCTTTGACCCATCTTCACTGGAAGACATCTTTCCTTCCTCTACTTAGGATTCAAACAGCTGAAAGTTTGAATGGTTTACCCTATTTAAAGGAGTCAGTGAGTAGCGATAATATACCTTCTGATGTATACTGCGGGCATTCCGTGTTCACGCCCCGTTTCTGTCAGACAGTCATGTAGCACCAATAAGGGGTAACATTCAAAGTCCACCCAAGAAAAGGGACCCCAGAACTTTGTTGTTGTTGTTGTTGTTGTGTCTGTTGTGTGTGGATTGGGGGGGGGGGGTAGGTGCACACAATGTCATACCAGGCAGGAGTGCTCTAGAGTGCATTTAATTGCGAACATACCATTGTTTGATCCCCTTATCAGATTACAAACACTCCTTGACATAGAGATCAAATAACTTAAAGTGAACATTCAAAGAAAATTACCATTTGACACAAATGATCTACTGTATTTATGCTAGAATCTTGGCGATGAAAAAAAATGTAAGACTGGCTCATTCCACGTTACGGGGAATGCAACATGATGCAAGTACTTTAGATGGATTCGGGAAAATTCGGCAAAGGTTTTACTGACGTCATAAGATTGACCAATCCAATTGCGGCAGACGACGTGTCACAGGTAAAAACACAAATAATAAGTGCTTTCATTGCTACTGAAGAATAGGTTTACTTCCTTCGAACTGCGCTAATCGTCATATTTTTTGAAAGAAAAGATACCAGTTCCAAGTTTAGAAACCAACACTGAAAAAACATATTATATAAGACTTTAGAATGCCGGGGCCACCGCATTTTCGAGATTGAAAGGCCCGTCTAACAATAGTGAAAGTGAACGAACAGTAAACAACCCGGCGGCGTCGCAGTGCGGCTGAATGCATAATTCAAACGATAGCAGGGCCAAATAAATATTGACAATGACGTTTGCCGAAGTTTTCGGGGTGGGCGAGTACTGGAATTTTACCTTCTGTTAGAAAGTTTAACTGTTGATGTTTTTAAAGCAGAGATCATTCAAATGGTACGGAAAAGCGTTAGATATACTTAGCTTAGATATCGTTGGTCGCATTACGAACCGGCGAATGTTCGAATTTGGGTCGATTTTTCAAAATTCACTTTTTTCCATTTTTTGAATGTCCATACCAAACTCTATCTATCCCCAAAATATCAAATCGCAAAATTCACGAAAACACGTATTTTTGGTGATGACGAATTTTCAAAATGTCCAAATGCTGCAATTTGTGACATTACGAACCGGCAAATGCTCGTATTCGCCGGTTCGTAAAATCCCTGTTCAGACGGTAACACACGTGATGTATGTGGGGTGAATCGAGGAGCTTGCGAGGCCGCGAGCGAGGGCTCGTCATCACCATCAGTCCCATGCACTCGGAATTGTGCTGGTATGTAACTACTAGGTGCATTTTGTTGCTCATTTGTTATTTAATCTTCTGTTTAAAAACAAAAGTAATGATAATCGGGGCAGGTTAATGTGTAATCATAAAATATTACATCAGAGAAGTAGAATTGCTCGACAATATCATGTAAAAGTAGCTTGCCTGTGTATTTAATTTCCTTTTAGATCCTACACCTAGGACTAGGTGGTCCTAGCCACCACCCACAGGGGTCCTTGATTATTCTTGGTCAGAGATAAAGCAATCCTCCCATACAACCCTGATGCATTTTTTTAAAACTAAAGCATAGTAGAATCTATAAACTGAAAAAAATATCGTGTAGCAATTGCAAATACCCAGGTAGAACTGTAAATAGGCCCTAAGTAATAAATGATTATCATTGTTTTCAATAAAGATTCATGTTGTCGCATTAAAAAAAAATAGTATTTAGGCCCTAAGTAAGAATGAGATTGCATGATGAGACTGTTTAGCGTTAGTGTTAAGTGTACATAGCTTCCTTAAGCATGCAAGAAAAGCTACTCTGGCCTTTACTGTCTAACTATAAATCCATAAAATCATAAACAGTAAATTTATAGGCTCTAGATCGAGGTTGTATTCACCGGTACGGTACTGGTAGTTATTTTGATTACCGGTACAGATATCAATGAACTTTCAGAAAAATTAAACGAAGTTGATTACCGGGACCGGTACTCACAGTTTTTTTAACACTCATGAATGTACAAGTATAAGCCTTGATATCCAGGGATTTTTATTCTATATAAGTTATTCTACTTGTGCCCTGATAACACAGACATGATTTTCCTTATCTATATCTTGGGGATAATTCTAGGAGCAGCAGGCCACTACAAGCAGGAGCCGAGTCCCCACAAACAAAGGCAGCACCGCTATCATTAC
Organism: Diadema antillarum; assembly: GCF_040938485.1. NCBI lineage: Eukaryota > Metazoa > Echinodermata > Echinoidea > Diadematoida > Diadematidae > Diadema > Diadema antillarum. The sequence goes on from NW_027271380.1 coordinate 303,622, forward strand.
AACTGTAGCAGCTAGCATCCAAGGAACATCAGCAGCACCTCTCGGCGCAGCAGCAGCATTAGCAGAGCCTGTAAAGTGCAACTGTAGCAGCTGAACTTCTCCATACAATTGTAGTTGCGAAGCCTCTACGTACTACAGTAGGCCTACCGACAGTACTATTGCAACAGAGCGTCTACATATGCTACCGTAAAACTCAACATTTGTAGCAGCATGATCCTAACTTACAACTGTAGCAGCTGAGCCTTTCAGACTGTAGCAGCAGAGCCTCTACGTACAGCCGCAGAGAGTAGTGGTGATGAGGATGTTTTTCCTTCTGCCTATATAATGGTAAGTTTGAATCATAACAAGTGATCATGTAACCGGTACCGGTACTTGTGGACCATAAAGTGTACCGGGAACCAGGTATTCACAAACATTTCTCTGTTTACATAATATGTAGGTGAATGGAATACCGGTAGGTCATATATTTTACTTTCAGTGGAACAGATGATTGGACAATGCCATGTCATTTGACAGAAATCACTGTTTTGATATCTGGAATGTAATGTACCTTTACTGTAATGTTGATCTTATCTAAGATAGATATTAACCTGGTGAGGACAGGCTGATGTTGATATTACAAGCTCTTCCCTAGACACCTGCTTGAGCATACTTGGGGCAAGTTTCTAATGGCCTTACTGCAATTATTTCATACATGTATATCAATGTTGACTGCTACTCAATGTAGTAAAAGAGAAAAAAAGCAAGCACTTCTGTGTATAAGATTGTTAGGTTTTTATGTGAAAGACATCACATTTCTAATCAAAGAATGTTTAGCAGTTATCATTATTTACCTTCGCCAACCCCAAGGTGTAAAAGCTCGACCAATAGCACCTGAATTACTATGCCCTTCAGAGATCAGCAGACTTTGATGACAATTTGCATTTCAAATAGGTATGCTGGCTGTAGCTATTTTCATTTTGTCTCGCAAAATGTCGTAGTTGATTGCCTGTAAAGAATTTCCTTATGTTATTTGTTTTTTCTTCTGAAATTGTGCTTTAGCTCTAAGAAATACTCTTACATTTTTCAAACTTGCAGGTACTTGTAATGTTTTATCACATAGTGTATGAGACAACTGTCCAATTTCTCACTGAATTTTTTGTGTTTTTGAACCACCGTAGGCATAGATGTTCTTGCCAAGTGGAAGAGGGATGGTTCTATGAATCCTGTCAGCTCAAGTAACCTCTATCATGCTCAACGGACCAAACCGAAGCAAGGTTCCTGCGTACATATGAGAAGTGAAAATGGCTGGTGGAAAGGGAGGGTGCTTCAAGTCTTCAACATGCCCATGGATGGACGTAGGATGTCAGATAACGAGGGCATTCCTCTTTCTGCCTGAGGTAATTTGAATACATAGTTACTGATTTGTTCTACATCAATAAGTTTATCAAGATATATTATGTCTTTTTTCATTTTAAAATATGTAGAGATTTTTATGCATAGTATCATGTAGGTACAATGTACTTTCATTGCATTACCATTTCAATATAAATGTTCAATTCTGTGTAATGAATAAAACGAACGTTATAATTATATTGCAGTTTGTAATGACTGTAGGATGCTGAAGACTGTTAGCTTTTACTTCGTTTCTTTAAAAGTCTGATATTGATTATTACTTACAATGTATTATGTCAACGTCTCTTCTCAGTCCCGAAACGAAATCAATTACTGATAATTTGCTTTATATGTGCATGTAATACACTGTAGATTCTAGTGTCCATGATAGATGTTTGCAAGTACATGTATATCTAGTATAAATCTTGTTGATTCTACCCTCAGGATGGTCACATAATTTATTCATTGATGCATTGCTTAAAACTTCCCCTGCAGTATCGTTACTTGTGACAGCAGTAGCAGAGCCTCAACGTCGATTTGTAACAGCTGAATCCCCCGAAACATCAGCAGCATCGCTTGAAGCAGCAGCAGCAGCAGCGGAGCCTGTACATACAGCCCTAGCAGCTGAGCCTCTAAGTACGACAGCAGTGGTAGAACCTCTACTTACAACTGTAGCAACTGAGCCTCTACTTACCACTGTAGCAGCAGAGCCTCTACTTGCAACTTTAGCATCTGCACTTCCAGGAACATCAGCAACACTGCTAGAAGCAGCAGCAGCAACAAAAGCAGAGCCTCTACAAACAACTGTGGTGTCCACATTCTAAGAAACAACGCAGCAATGTTACCTTTGAAACTGAAGGTAATTCAACTGGAGTTGAGAAGTTCAGGGCATTGTATAACTGCTGTTTGTATTTCTTGCATTATCTGTCTGTGTGGTGTAAATTCCTAAAAAAGCAATTATGAGCCAAAACTTAATTTTCCAATAACAAATGTAAAATAATCTAAACATGTGATAAATACTTTGATTATCTTTTTTTTCTTTTATCTTTCACTCTTGTAAAAAAAGTTTGTGGCAGGCAACCTGTAAAATTTAAAGAAAATAGTTTGTCTTCTGCAAACAATAGTTAAAAAAAAAACAGTAAATGAAGTAAAACCAGACTTGGCAGTTTCATCAAATTATGTATTTGTTTTCCTTGCATTAAGTGTACCTGATTTCAATTTGAAAGCAGACTAAGTCCTCCACTCCTTTAATTTTCTTATTTCAGATTACAAAGAATACTGAATCTTGCTGGATGATGGAAAACTGTTAAATCTCGAGAAAGCAATGTCCCTGTCAGACATTGAAGAACCGATTTTGATGGTAACCGGACACAGGAAAGCAATAGAAAAATGTTTGTGAAGTGTGATGGAAGTACAGTATATTCATATGCCGTATGTATTTCATACTGCCCTTCATCTAGTCTTGTGGGTATACATCTGGTTGTATTTACATTATTATATGTAGTGCACTAACTGTTGAACAACTTTCCTAAAATAAAGACCATTTAGGCAAACTACATATTTCTTGTAAGGAAAGGAAAGGGAATTATTGGTGAATTTCTTGCTCATAATGCCTTGTACAAATATAGACTTGATGCATGATCTTCAGTGTTACATATTTTCTACATGCTTTCAATAATTTCAACACAGTTTCACATAAATTGACCAATTTTGATCACTTCGGGAGGACCTTATTCAAATATAAAAGAAACAATAGAAATAAAGTGTAGTGTTCCAGTATGTATTCCATTTATTGTCTCTTCATTGCAAATTTGGAAACTACTGCCATTCAGGCTTTTGAGGGAGTGGAAGATAAATGTCAGTGCAAAGCCAGAAGATTTTCATGTGGAAGAATCTGTAGGTACTGATATCAGTTCTATTCCTGATAGATCTTCAGTTGTCATGAAAAAATTCATGGTATCTAAAACAGAATTGAAAGAAAAGCTGAACAGTGGGGAAGCCTACAAAAAGTCAGAAATATTTGTAGATGGTAGAACACATTTTAACCATCAAAGATGTGATTCAACACGTAACCATAAATCTTTCGGCTATGATTGCCTCAGTGAAAATAACAGAATGTCTATCAGACAATATTATCATGCCTTGAAAATTCTGGTCCTAGAAAGAGAATGGCTAGCCAGACATGTTATTAACACTTTGTCATGTTGTCCCCCATCCTAAGGACAGCAAAAAGAGACAAATGACGTCCACTACTCTCCTCCCATCAGTCCAGTAGTTGGCAGACTGTTAAAGTTTGTAGACTCGTGTTTATAAACACATTGGGTATCACTTTCATTAATTCAACCCTGGGCAAAATTACCTTGTGAAGTGTGAGGAGAATGGTACACTTGATCATGTTATTGCACTATTTGTGACTAACACGCATACTACTGTAATACATTTGTGAAGTCGAAGAAATGCAGAACTTCTCACCAATTTACAGGTCAGATTACCTCGTGAAGTGTTGGGAGAATTTTGTATTTTGTACATGTTATTGCACCACTTTTATAGTGGTCAGAACACAATTCTGAAATGCAACAAATGCCTAACTTCTCATCGATTTCCAAGTGAGATTACATTGTGAAGTATCATGGAGAATGTCACATTTATTTTGTATTAATTGTAATATGTATTGTAATAATAGTGTACAATGTAATTATTGTGAGCTGTCGAAAATGCAAAAAAAAAAAATCACTAATTTACAGGTTATATCTGGAAGTTTGAGGAGAATGTTTTTTTTTGTAGTTACTGTATGTAATTATGAACACACATGTGATATGGTGCATTTTGAATTAATAAAATGCAGAATTTTTCACAAACTTGGGGACTGGTGAATAGAAAACAAACAAAAGAAAAGAACAAGAGAATAGAAAAAAGAGGAGTTAGAGAGACACAGATACCTAGAATTGGGAGAACGAGGTGATTATGACTGCTTTGTAAGAGGGTATGTGTGTGTGTGTTCGAGTGTGTGTACTGGTATGTGCGTGTATAGTGTGTGTTTGTGTATGTTCGTGTTTACATGGGTGTAATTATATTCTCTCAATACTGATAATGAATTTACACTTTTTTACAGACAATGACTACCAGGCACCGCCAGTATTGTTTGATTAGTTTTAATTGTTGATGGTACATTATGTGGTGATTCATAGCGCCATCTTCTTGTCTGCTTTCATCAATTCTTAAGCAAATGTTCACGACCTTGACATGGTCCATGTGTTGTTCTTGTTTTAAATATGGATGAAATTGATTTATGTTTACATAAAAATGTCCAATGTCGGTATTATTTACCTGACGAGTTCAATTCAGAATTTATTGATAATGAGCATTTTTTCAGTTTATTACATGTCAATGCCCGCAGTCTGTTAAGAAATTATGAAAACATGCAATTATTATTGTCTATGATAAATATGAAATTCTCCGCTATTGGTATCACAGAAACATGGCTTAACGACAAATCTCCCCCTTTATATAACATTGATGGGTATTCTGTTGTCCGTTCTGATAGGAAATGCGGACGAGGAGGCGGAGTCGCCCTGTTCCTATCAGACACGTTATCGTATAAAGAAAGGCCTGATTTGATATACAATGGAAATGAAATTGATTGCACATGTGTTGAAATTAATATGTATAATAGAAAAAAATGTATTACTTTGTGTAATATACAGGCCCCCTCATACAGATAGTAACTCATTTTTGGATAATTTTGATGTTTTATTAGAGCGGATTAATCAAGAAAACAAAGATGTATATATTATGGGTGATTTTAACATTGATCTCTTGAGAGAAGAGCACATTCTTAGAAATAAATTTTGCAATATTTTGCGAGCAAATTTTTGTAATATTACAATCGATAAGCCCTCGAGAATTACGGTCAACTCATCAACGTTGATCGATAATATTTTTACGAATATTGACACGGATTATTCGAAATCTGGTCTTTTGTATAGTGATATTTCTGACCATTTACCTATATTTTTCATTTGTGGCGACACACAGAATTCTTATGTTAAGCAAAAAGAACGTAAGAAGAAGCGGAAATTCACACTAAAAAATATATCATTACTCAATGATGATTTAATCACGGAAACATGGGATGATGTATTACTTTCTGCAGACCCAAACATTGCTTATGACACCTTCTGGAATACATTCCTTTCTTATTTTGACAAACATATCCCCACAATTGAAAAGAAAAACAATAAAAAAATAAAAAATCCGTGGATAACAAAGGGAATTTTCCGTTCCATTAAGAAAAGAAATATTTTATATAAAAACAGTTTACGGTATCCTGATAATGATAATGTTAATCGATATAAATCGTATAGAAATAAACTTACACAGATTATCAGGCTTTCCCGCAGAATGTATTATGCGGAAGCTTTTGAAAATGCTATTGGAAATATGTCAGCCACTTGGAAGATTATTAATGACGTCATTGGTAAGAAAAAGAAGGTGTCAACATCTCAAATTACGAATAATGGACAAACGTTTTGTAATCCTAAAGATGTAGCATGTTGTTTTAATGAGTACTTTGTTAATGTTGGTCCTAGTCAAGCTTCTAAGATTGATCATACACAGACAGATTTCTCGCAGTACTTGGGCACGTCAAATGATAATTCATTATTTTTTAAACCAACGGATTTTAGTGAGATCCTTGAAATTGTGCATTCTCTAAAATCAAGTTATGCATGTGGTCATGATGAAATGAGCACGTCCCTTTTAAAACAAATTGTTGGGAGTATATTGACACCTTTAGTACATATTTGTAATTTGTCGTTGTCAACTGGTGTATTTCCGAACGCATGTAAAATTGCAAAAGTTATTCCAATATACAAAAAAGATGACTCTTCTTTTGTTTCGAACTACCGACCTATCTCTATTCTTCCTAGTCTTTCTAAAGTCATAGAAAGACTCGTTTATAACAGACTGTATGATTTTTTGTTACAAAATGATATACTGAACCATGACCAATTTGGTTTCAGGAAATTTCATTCTACTGATATGGCACTAGCCCAGTTGTATGACAGAGTGTCGACTGCCTTAGCTGAACAAAAACATGTCATTGGTGTGTTCATGGACCTAAGCAAGGCATTCGACACTCTTGATCACACTATCCTTTTACGCAAATTACATTGTTATGGAGTTCGTGGCATTCCACTGGAATGGTTTGAAAATTATTTATCAAATAGACAGCAATACGTATACTATGAATCGGTAAACTCTGAAGTTTTACCCATACATTGTGGCGTCCCACAAGGATCGATATTGGGACCACTACTATTTCTAGTGTATATAAATGATATTACAAATTCTACTAAGTTACTGCAATATATTCTGTTCGCCGATGACACCAATGTATTTTGTTCCAATACTGATTTTCAGTCGCTTTTAAGAACTCTTAATACTGAATTGCCGAAATTATCTACATGGTTTAAGAGCAATAGATTGTCACTCAACTTAAAAAAGACAAATTTTATTTATTTTCATAATAAGAAGCATAACAATGAAATGCACCATTTGAATATCATGGTGGATGGTATATTATTGGAACAAAAAGAAAGTGTCAAATTCCTTGGAATATATATCAGTGAAAATATGAAATGGAATGCTCATGTGCAATACATCTCAGATAAAGTATCTCGTAACGTTGGTATACTCTGTAAGCTTAAGCATTATGTCCCAAAGAATATTTTATTTATGCTTTATAATTCATTGATATTATCGAACATCTCATATTGTAACATTGTTTGGGCAACTGCAAAAAGTCACATTGACAGTATATTGCTTCTACAAAAGAAAGCTATACGTATATGTACCAATTCAGGTCATCGGGACCATTCAGATCCTTTGTTTGTAGAATTAAAAACACTAAAGGTAAATGATATTAATTTTTTGCAAAAATTCACTTTTTATGTTTCGTTTGTATAACGGTCAGTTGCCATCTTCTTTTGTCTCATTATTTCATTTAAACAAGGATATACATTCTTATCCCACAAGGCAATCTGATAAATTTCATCTACAAAATCCAAAAACGGTGATGGCTCTGAAATCTATCAGACACACTGGACCTGATATTTGGAACTCTCTTTCTTCAGAAATTCGAACTTTAAAGTCTATGTATTCTTTCAAGAAAGCTGTAAAGACAATGCTGCTTTCTGGATATCAGTGATCTTATAATGTCATTGCAATTGTATTGTATATGAAATTCCCTCGTGGAATTATCGCCGTTCTGAATTTCTTGCGTAATGTTATGTAACCGACCATGACCTGTAACTGTTCACCTGTACCTCGGTAAGAAAATACTTTACTATTCAGTAATCCAGGTGATCTAATTTTGTGTATTTGCGAAAGCAGACAGACCTCTCCCCTCTCCTTTCTCCTATCCTATCTCTATGCAAGTCATCCCTCCCTTATTTTCCTATATATTATGTATTATGTACGAGGGCTGCATGCAAATCAAGCATTGCTTAAGCTGTAGCCCTTCTGCGTTATTCATTGCATCGCTGATATGTTCTTTTGTACATTGTAAAGGCAATGAAGAAACTGTATTGCTGTATAGGTAATGAAGAAACTTACTTTGTTAGCAACTAATGTTTATGTATATCCATTTATATGTATGGTACCATCAATGTATATGATATATATGTGCATGTATCTGCATGAGCAATGATATAATGCAGGAACCAATAAAATAAAATCAAATCAAATCAAATCAAATCTGTGGCGAGGGTGTAGTTAACGTAGTCATACCAATCAGTGTACGGGCTCCACGGTTACTGTACTTGCACCATTCGCCTCTTGGTCGGATCGAGCCTCGGCAAAATAAATGCATATGGTTGTTCTACCTAAATGGACTCCAACTAGTGTCTTCCTTCTTGTCGTGGTGGCAGCGTCGGAAACAGCCCTATCCATTGGAAATCTTTTCACCTGCCCAGGGAGACAATCTGAGCTTAGTATCGCTAGTTGACCAACTCTATCGTGTTGGTATAGGTTCATTTCGTTGTTTCGGTGTAGTCCCACCCATTCATTTTCACGATGGCCTCGGTCCCGAGAGCGCCCAAGCAATGGTGCCTAACTAAGCATGAAACAGTGAATTCTTTCGAGAATTGGAGACAGAACTTAGTCTACACTCTAACCCTCGATTCTAATTTTGCTCCTTTTCTCGCTGATGGTTGTTCTTGGGCTAAGAAAACAAAATCTGAGCCCCTTCGGGGCTTTAAAGATGACCCATCTTCAGTCCCATCAGACTTGAGAAAAACGGCCCATCAGAAAGCTAGCATGCTAGAACTTATGCTGGGGCAGATTGCCAATTTCTGTCCAGTCATTTCTCGCAGTTCTATTGTGAAAAACTCCATTTCACTAAATGACATTTGGGGCAAAATACGGCTACACTATGGCTTCCAAAGCACAGGCGCCCACTTTCTAGACTTCAGCGATATCAAGCTTACGGCTGATGAGCGCCCGGAAGACCTCTACCAGAGGTTGGTTGCATTTGTTGAAGACAACTTGCTCACTGTCTCTAGTGGTATCTCGCACCATGGAGACCGTGTAAAGGAGGATGAAGAGCTAACCCTCACGCTGGAGAATTTTATCGTCCTCCACTGGCTCCAATTAATACACTCTGATCTCCCCCGTCTCGTGAAGCAGCGATATGGGACGGAGCTGCGCTCTAGGACTTTGGCCTCATTAAAGCCTGAAATCTCACAGGCCCTAGATAGCCTGCTGGATGAAATTCACTCTTCAGAGAGTTCCCGTGCTATGCGCACCCTGACATCGCCCCCACAACTTGCTCAGCGTCCTCAGCAGCGTTCTCCACGCCCTTCTGCAATAGGCAATCGGCGTAATCCACAAACCCGCACCCGTGTTCCGCAGCGCACCAGCAGGTACTGCCCGCTTTGTCGAGAAGCTCACCGTCCAGACAACCACTACCTCAGCGAATGCGCATACCTTCCTGAGCACGATAGGCGCTTTATTGCTAAGGCACGCCAAGTTGCAAACATTTTTGATTGTGAAGATATGTTGATGATGCTGATGGTGTTGATGATCTGTGTCAGGTAGAACAGGTGCACGTGTCAGAGACTGACCCGGTCACAGACAATCACAATAGCTCATCACTTGCTCTGCGAGTCCAGGTTCGCCAATCTCCGTACTTTGATGTATTTTGTGGTCATCAAGTCATTCGTGTCACAGTTGATAGTGGGGCCACGGGCAACATGATCAAGTCCTCTGTGGTTCAGTCCCTCCATGGGGTCATCACTCCTACTTCACAGTCTGCCCACCAAGCCGATGGGTCCTCCCCACTTGATGTTGTTGGTGAAGCTAAGCTTACCTTTACCCGTGAGGGTAAGGAGTTTGTTTTCGAGGGCCTCGTTATTGACAATCTCGATGTCGATGTCCTTGCCGGCACTCCGTTCATGGAACGAAATGACGTTTCGGTCCGCCCCGCTAAACGTCAGGTCCTCATCGGTGATGACATTGTCATTCCTTATGGGTCCCGCAAGCCACTTGATACCCCATCTCATGCCGTGCGTCGTGCTCATGTTTTACGAGCCCCTGCAAGATCCACAGTCTTGTTCCCTGGTGATTTCGTTGAGGTCTCCCTCCCCGGTGAATTGTCGCCATATGAGACACTTGCCCTTGAGCCGCGCGTTGTAGAGCAGAAGGGCGCTACCTCCTCTGATCCAACATGGCCTAGTCCCTGTATGGTCTTGAGCGTCGCGGGCAAGGTACGCATTCCCAATCTCACCCCAGAGCCAAAGATTGTTCGTCGTAATGAACATTTCTGCCAGGTACGCCCCGTGTTTGTTCCATCCAAACTGCCATCCGACTCGGCCCCGCCCATCCCTAGTGGTACCCCTCCAAAGAACACCTCTCTTGATGGGCATGGTGCTTTTTCTGATGCTGTATCTGTGGATCCTAGTGGTACACTCCCTGACCACACTCGTCATGAGTTCCAGTCCCTTCATGCTGAATTCGATGATGTGTTTGATCCTGCCTTCGGTGGATACAATGGTGCTGCTGCCCATTCGAAGCTGTTGTCAACATGGGGCCAGTTCAACCGCCCCAGTGCAAAGGTCGGCTCCCTCTGTACTCGCGCAGCTCCTTGGTTGATCTTCAAGAGAAATTTGATACATTTGAAAAACAGGGTGTGTTTGCTCGCCCCGAAGATGTGGGCATTTCTGTCGAGTACCTCAACCTATCCTTTCTGGTCAAGAAGGCCAAAGGGGGCTTCCGCCTCGTTACCGCCTTTGCTGACGTTGGGCGGTATGCCAAGCCGCAGCCCTCTCTCATGCCAGATGTAGATTCCACCCTTCGTAAAATCGGCCAGTGGAAACACATCATTGCCACAGACATCACAAATGCATTTTACCAGATCCCCCTGTCAAGGAACTCAATGAAATATTGCGGCGTCGCAACGCCCTACCGTGGGGTACGTGTGTACACTCGCTGTGCTATAGGCATGCCTGGTTCAGAGACTGCCCTTGAAGAGCTCATGTGTCGTGTTCTTGGTGACTTGCTGCTTGAGGGCGTGGTCGTGAAACTCGCAGATGATTTATTCTGTGGTGGTGAGACCCCCGAGGACCTTCTGCAAAATTGGTCCCGTGTCCTACATGCCCTCCGCCAGTCTGGCTTGCATCTCTCTGCTGCTAAGACAGTCGTTTGTCCCCAATCCACCACGATCTTAGGCTGGATCTGGTCACAAGGGACACTGCGCGCTAGTTCTCATCGCATTGCTGCTCTCGCTTCATGTTCCCCTCCGACTACAGTCAAAGGCATGCGTTCCTTTATCGGGACATACGAAATGCTTGCACGAGTTCTTCCGCAGTGCGCATCACTCCTCACTCCACTTGATGCTGTAGTGGCAGGCGGTCAGTCCAGTGATCGTATCACATGGACGGATGACCTCCATGCTGCGTTCAAAGCAGCGTAAGATGCATTGGCATCTCCTCGTACCATTACGCTCCCCCGCCCTTCTGACCAGCTTTGGATCGTTACCGATGGTGCAGTCAAAAAACACGGTATCGGTGCTACGTTGTATGTCACAAGGCAGGGTAAACCTAAAGTCGCCGGTTTTTTCAGCTGCAAGCTCCGTGGTAGACAGGGTACATGGTTACCATGTGAAATTGAAGCCCTTTCGATTGCGGCTGCCTGCAAACACTTCGGCCCCTTCATCATCCAGTCGCAATACCGCGCTTGCATCTTAACTGACAGCAAACCCTGCGTTCAAGGATTCGAAAAGCTTTGCCGGGGTGAATTCTCCGCCAGCCCGCGCGTCTCAACGTTCCTCTCCACGGTCAGTAGGTACCAGTGCTCTATTCAACATCTTGCTGGCTCTGCTAATGTCCCTTCAGATTTCGCTAGCAGAAATGCCCAAGAGTGCTCAGACCCCACATGCCAGATATGCCTCTTCATCCGCCAGACAGAGGTCTCTGTCGTACACCGTGTCACACCTCAGGATGTCCTCAGTGGTCAAAAGAAGCTGCCCTTCACTTCCAGACCTGCTTGGCTCAGCATCCAATCAGAGTGCCAGGATTTGAGACGCACCCATGCTTACCTCCGTCAAGGTACACGACCCTCCAAGAAGCTCACTAACATCAGAGACGTCAAGAGTGTATCGTTGTACCTCGCGACATTTTGGACGGCCTACTCACATCGCTTCACTTACAGCTTGAGCACCCGTCTCGTCATCAGCTTCGGGCAGTCGTCAATCGACATTTTTTTTTTTTTTGCTCTCGACATGGACGCCGCCCTCACACGTGTTACAAACGGTTGTCACCAGTGTACTTCCTTGCGCACTGCCCCACATACAGTTGACCCTCAGTCCACCGGGGATCCCCCAGCAGTTGTGGGAACTACTTTTGCTGCGGATGTCCTGAAACGTACCAAACAGCTGATCCTCGTGCTCAGGGAGTGTGTAAATTCTTACACGGCCACATGCTTCCTTGACGATGAACGTCGGGATACTCTGCGTGATGCCCTCATTCGTCTATGCGTCAGTCTTCGTCCGCTGGATGGTCCATCAACTGTCATACGCACCGATTCAGCCCCAGGGTTCGCAGCACTCCACGATGATGCTCATCTCAGTCAGCTTCGGCTTTCTATTGAACTTGGCCATACCAAGAACCCAAACAAGAATCCGGTTGCAGAGAAGGCCATACGCGAACTGGAGGATGAGATTGTCCGCCATGAACCCTAAGGGGGTACGATCACGCCCTTGACCTTATCTCTCGTGACTGCTCGCCTGAACAGCCGCCTACGTTCTCGTGGTCTGTCTGCACGTGAGATGTGGACCCAGCGGGATCAATTTACGCACAGTCAAATCCCCCTGTCAGATGCCGATCTCATCTCTACCCAACATGAGCAGCGTCTTGCCAACCACCCCCACAGTGAACGTTCTAAAGCCCCCTCGGGTGTCCTCCCTGCATGTTGGTGATCTCGTATACTTCAGGTCTGATCGTACCAAGCACACTGCTCGTCCCCGCTATCTCGTTTCATCTATTGATGGTAGCTGGTGCAATATCCGCAAATTCATCGGTGCACAGCTCAGGAAGTCTTCCTACCGCATCAAGATGTGTCAGTGCCTCAAGGTACCCATCCCCCCTACCCCGCTGTCTCGGACTCCGCAGATTCCTGACGATGAGGAGCCTGACGTATCTCCTGCTGCGCAGCCTGATGTACCCCATGAACTGTCGTCTCCTCCGGACTCAGAACCCCCCATCATCCCACTGCATGAGCCCCATACTCCCCCATCTCAATCTGTGGTTCCTAGTTCACCCCCCACCCCCTCCCAGGGGGCCCCTTCCCCTCCTGGGCGGCCACAACGCTCCAGGCACCCCCCAGCCAGGTTCAAAGATTTTCTGATGTATTGAACATCTTATACATGTATATGTGTTTTATGACATTGTTCTGCCAGATTTATAGACTTCAGCTATGATGTAAACATTTTACTACCTCATGTGCTTGAACACACATGTGGTCTATTTGTTATTTCGACAGAGCATTGCAGTATAGTTGGTTTCCCTACCGATCTGGTGGGCCATGCTTGATATTCGTTATTAGATAACTGTTCTATTCCCTTTCTCATTTTACATCACTATGTTTTATTATATCTGATGCAGGCCCAGTGGTCACCTGGCATGCCTCTATATCACCAAGTGTTTTCCCTTTCTCTGTACAATAAATTTCATTTCATTTCAATTTATTTTCATATTTCTCACATATATCACAATAAAGTATATAAATACGAAAATTATACAAAACATAATTCAGATGAGACTTCATCAGAATGTACAGAAGTTTGATTTGGTATAAACACGAGGTCTGTATGCATGCGAATTACACTGTGGTCATAATGCGAAAAAAAAAATATGATGGGGCCTGCGTAAAAGCATTAGCTTGTACAGCCGCAGGTCCCGTGAGTAATCAGATTAGGGGAAGTTTAAAGTACGGATGTTTTTTAAGACCAACTATATCTGGGGAAACCGATTAAAACAAACAAAACAAAAAATCCAATTAAATATATATCACTAAATAAAAATACAGAAAAACAGAAAGCTGAAAGGTCACATGTTGCAGCAGTGAACAACAACTGCAGAGATTCAAGGGGTGTGTTGCAGAGTATAGAAAATGGCGTAACTGTATGTCATAAATACATAAGTAGAAGGTGGGATAATGAGATTTGTCGTGAATGTAAACAATACCGAAAGCTCAGGAGTAACATTCCAGCATGGGTCCTAAAACCAAGCATTCCGTGTGACCATAGTAACCGACAGCTGTCACGCGCGAGAGTTTCGATAACCGAGTGGAACAATAGGTGCATGAACAGCGCAATAGGCAGACTGTTCAAAAATAGTGTTCATGGTTAGGATCCCGCCGGACTAAGGTGGGATAGACAAGGGGTAACAGTAAAGAGCAACAAGAACTATACACTATGCATGCCGTACAATGTAGCTGCTAAGAAGATATTGCTTCAGTTTTCGTTTGAATGAGGTTACAGTGGTACAACTTACAAGTTCCATAGGGAGTTCGTTCCAATATTTGGGCCCAGCGAACATAATGGTTTTTTTCGCGAAAATTGTTCGGGTACGTGGAAGGTGATATGCGTAACGTTGACGAGTTGGATAATCATGAACTGTATAATTTCTTGTAAACATTTGGGAAAATACGTCTGGTAATTGGCCAGTTGAAAATTGAAACATAAACAGGCCGACGTTGTAATAAAATAACTCGGGAATTTTCAAAATTTTATTACTTACAAAAAGTTCGTTCGTGTGGGATAAATATCCAGTGTGGTTAACAATTCTAACAGCTCGTTTTTGTACAAGAAATAACGAATCGATAAGGTTTTTAGAAGCATTTCCCCACGCCAGAATCCCATAGTTGAGATAGGGAGATATCAAAGTTGAATATATGCTCTGTAGAATATTACTTGGAAAATAATAGCTAAGTTTGTTAAGAACCCCGGTATTTCTAGCAATAATTCTGCTTACATAATTAACATGGGTTCTCCAAGATAAATCACTATCGATATGAAGACCCAAAAATTTTGTATTGTTGACCTGTGACAGATCAATGTTGTTTATCTTGACAGAGAGAGGTAACACAGGTAGCGAATTACTGAATAACATATACTGAGTTTTATCAATGTTTAAGGATAATTTGTTCGCAAAAATCCAAGATTGGACAGAAACAAGTTCTTTATTTATTATGTTTATAAGCGCATCAGGATTTTGATGAGAGAAGAACAAATTTGTATCATCTGCAAAGCAAACAAAGGAGAGAATCTTAGAGGAGTTCTGGATATCATTAATATATAAAATAAAAAGAAGTGGGCCTAACAAGGAACCCTGTGGAACACCACAAGAAATCAGTTTTGGTTGGGAATCGTGACCGTGAATACTTACAAATTGTTTTCTATTCGTTAAATAATCAGTGAACCATTCTAGCGCCCTTCCCCGAATTCCGTAATGATTTAACTTATAAAGTAAAATGTCATGGTCTATTGTATCAAATGCCTTGGAGAAGTCAAGGAAAACACCGACAGTGTGAGAAACATCATCTATAGCATGAGCTATCTTATCAATAAACTTGAGTAATGCGTGAGTTGTACTATGTTTTTTCCGAAATCCAAATTGAGATTCAGTAAATATTTTTGCCTGAAGAAAAAAATTAAGGGTGCGTTTATACACAAGTCTTTCGAGTATCTTTGAAAAAGAAGTTAAAAGAGAAATGGGGCGATAATTATTGACACGGTCTTTTCGCCCTTTTTTAAAAATGGGAACAACTCTGGCTACTTTCATTTTTTGAGGAACTTTACCAGTAGACAAAGATTGATTGAAAATATAAGTAAGAGGCGAGATTATTTCATGAATCACATTTTTTACCAAGAAGTTTGTGATTCCATCATATCCCGAACTTTTTTTATTATTTAACTTATCAACAATCTTTATTATTTCATCTTCGACAATTGGGACAAAAAATAAAGATTCCATATTCCTACTACCCAGGAAAGAGTGAAATTCTCGCTGTGCTTCAGGAATTCTATCAGCCAGATTTGGCCCAATGTTTACAAAAAAATCATTAAAAACTTCAGCTATATCTATGGGGTCATCAATACGAACATCATCCTCTTGAATATAACTAGGCACGTTATTATCAGTATTACGTTTCAACGCTCGGTTTATCACCCTCCACGTACCCTTCATATCAAATTTACATTTGTCGAATTGATTCATAAAATACATCCGTTTGGCTGACCGTAATGCAGAAGTGAGGATATTACGATACTGAGTATATCTGGACTTGTTTGTAACTGTGGGTACTTTGCGATATTTATGATAAAGTTTATTTTTCTTATTGATTGATTTTAAAAGTGATTTTGTAACCCATGGCTGCCGGGGTACTTTTTTATGATTTGAGTTAGAGAATTTACGACAAGGGATAGCAATATTAAGCTGAGTTATCAAAATATCTATAAAAATATCAAAAGATAGATTTACGTCATTTTGATTATATACAATCGACCAATCAACGAGTTTCAACCTTTCTCTAAAACTATTCAGGTTCGAGTCTGACATAACACGAAAACCGGATTTTTTTTGCACACTGTCAGCAAGAGGGTGGATACTACCAATAAGTGCATACACAGGAAAATGATCAGAGATATCCGTAACAACAATACCAGATGAAATATCAGAAAATGACTTGTTAACAAATATATTATCTATTAAAGTAGAAGAGAGGTCGGTGATTCTTGTAGGTCTCCTTATGAGAGGAATAAAAGACTTAGACAACAGTTGATTAAGAAACTCTTGGCAATTATGATTATCATAATTTAAAAGATTTAAATTAAAATCACCCATAAGAAAACATAATTTATTCTTGAAATAGTTATTCGACAAAATACCGTGGATTAATTCACCGAATTCAGTAAAATTAGAGTTTGGTGGCCTATAAATTTCTCCAACAATTACATTTCCTTTATTTGGTACTTTTATCTCAATGAAAATACTTTCAAAAAATTCTGTCATAAAACTGAACTCTTCTAATAACCGATGGTTTAAATTTTCTGTTACATAAAAACCAACTCCACCTCCTTTCTTGCACGGTCTATTATTTGTAATCAGTTTGAATCTATCAATATGAAACAATGAAGAAGGAGACACCTCCTGTAACCATGTTTCACTGAGGCCGATGACACCAAATGTGAATCGTAATTCATCAATGAATAAGCGAAGTTGATCAAAATGTTGGTTTAAACTCCTAATATTAAAATGAGAAAAAAAGATTTGATTTGGGTCCGAATTGGATAATGTAATGACATCTTTTTCTAAGCAGTAACTTGTAGAAAACATGTGAGGTGGAATATCATTAGGATCAAAATCAAGTTTTAATTCATCGGTTTCTGTGGTTGAAAAAAATTTTAAGTCAGAATTATCACCGTTCTCATTATTTGTAATGGTTACAGAACTTTCACCTTCCAATGACCGAACATCTACAAAAGCATTACTCATATTCATTGTGATAAAACTCAAAGCAATTCATCCTATTTTCGTTGGGAAATGTAACAGAATGTACAGCAATGTTGGGCAAGCCATATTGCCGTTGACCTGGACACAAAATGGTAGAAGACACGTAAACATGTTTGTCTTTGAGACATACATGCACCTGGACAGTTGATGCCGACATTGGAAAAACATGTTTATGCAAGAAGGAGGAAAAATACACCAGCGTGAATGCATGGAATTCGGAAATGCGAATAACAAGTGAACAATTAAGAAGTACTGGGGCACTGCAAATGCGAATGGAATGTGACACTAGGTGGGATAATGTATGAAACAATTTTCCATAGGTAAATATGAGAACATAGGGATGCATAGGTTCAACCTGTGCGGGTGACACTTCGGTACGTTCAATTAAAAATTGTAAACATGTGACCTTCCTTAAGGGCAAATGTGCACATTTGGCGTTGCCAATGAATACAAGGATGAAACATTTAAACATCAATGCAGAGACAAACGAAAAAATAAGCATGTACATCACTAGCTCTACCTTAGAGCACTTCACTAATGATAGTAGAGTGACAAAAAATATCAAACTACACATTTCTTTCGAAGATATCGACAGCCAACCCACCCTCCTCTCTTAATCCATTATATAAAATAAATTTTTAAAATCTAATTATCCAGGTTTATGGTAAGATTCATTATGTAGTACATAGCGGTATCAAAAGAAATATCACAACCCCCTCCAAAAGAGGGACTCATGTGAATACATTATACCTTGTGCATGTCACACGAGTTTAAAACATGGAGGGAATATACTCCGGTAGCCGTGGAAGAAAAATGTACTATACCAATGCATGCCTTGAACATGCAAGTTATGGGAGACTTTCCTTTCCAAAAGGAGCAAAAACAGACAACGAATACATAATGCTAATAACACGCAGTTATTAAACCTTCAGTTAATCGTTGCTTAAATCACCCGAAAGGCTCCTGACCTACACACACAATACATGGAGTCGCAGCTAGGCCGCCAAACTCGCAACCCCCGCAAACAAAGCCTGGTTCTAAAACAACATGGCGGTCGGTCTACTTCTCCGACCCGTAACCGATGCACATATCGGTAAAATATCAAAATACAATTTATCAATACAAAGTTGTGAGTCATTTCTTTTCACTATTGTAACAGTAATAATGTGGGTATCATCATCACCTTTGTATACAATTATAGCCAGAAAGCATAAAACACTAATACGGTGTATTGTTAAGAACTCAGAAATGGCAGAGGTTAAGTGCAAAATGCGTGAATGAAAAAAAAACGAAATAAATGAAAGGATATTACTCATGATATAAATTCCAGTCCGACGCAGCTTTTTCTTTCCATTTTAACACAACCTTGATTCATTATGTAGTACATAGCGGTATCAAAAAGAAATATCACAACCCCCTCCAAAAAAGGGACTCATTACATTATACCTTGTGCATGTCACATGAGTTTAAAACATGGAGGGAATATACTCCGGTAGGCGTGGAAGAAAAATGTACTATACAAATGCATGCCTTGAACATGTAAGTTATGGGAGTCTTTCCTTTCTAAGAGGAGCAAAAACAGACAACGAATACATAATGCAAATAACTTGAAGTTATTAAACCTTCAGTTAATCGTTGCTTAAATCACCCGAAGGCTCCAGCTAGAGTTAATGTAGGTTTAAAACATGGAGGGAATATACTCCGGTAGGCGTGAAAGAAAAATGTACTATACAAATGCATGCCTTGAACATGCAAGTTATGGGAGTCTTTCCTTTCTAAGAGGAGTAAAAACAGACAACGAATAGATAATGCTAATAACTTGCAGTTATTAAACCTTCAGTTAATCGTTGCTTAAATCACCCGAAAGGCTCCAGACCTACACACACAATACATGGAGTCTTCTCCGACCCGTAACCGATGCACATATCGGTAAAATATCAAAATACAATTTATCAATACAAAGTTGTGAGTCATTTCTTTTCCCTATTTTAACAGTAATAATGTGGGTATCATCATCACCTTTGTATACAATTATAGCCAGAGAGTATAAAACACTAACACGGTGTATTGTTATAAGAACTCAGAACTGGCAGAGTTTAAGTGCAGAATGCATGAATGAAAAAGACGAAATAAATGAAAGGATATTACTCATGATATAGATTCCAGTCCGACGCAGCTTTTTCTTTCCATTTTAGCACAACCTTGGTTCCAGCGAGAAGTATTTTTGTAGAGACACCTTTCTGCTTTCGTAGGTCGTAGGCAATCTTCGCGAGCTCACCTCTCCGAGCTTTTAGACTGGGAGGCAGGTCGGTACGCACGGTAATTCTGCGGTTGGAGAGTCCTGGGTCATCGCCAGCCCGCGGTTGACGCTGCCGTGTCTCGAACGCGTTGAGAACGAGGTTCCTGTCACGCATGAACACAAATCTGGCGATGATAGCTCTCGGGGGAGGGTCGCGGGATGGGCCTCCAGAGGCCTGGTTGGAACCAAAGTCGCGGCGAGGAAGCCGGTGGGCATTGGCTAGCTGGATGCCATCAGCATCGGTCGCGCTGAACCCAAGATGAATGAAGGCGTCACGAAGAACCCGGTCAATTTGTTCGTTCGGTGTTTCCGTTACTCCGTAGAATAGGAGGTTACTCCGTCGGCCATGAATTTCCATGGCGGTCAGCTTATCGTTGAGTTTGGAGATCTCGTCCGCCATCTTGTTCACGATATCTGGAAGCTTCCTCTGTTCAATTTCGATTATTTTATCGGAGTTCATTGAAACCGAGGCTTCCAGTTCCGTGAGCTTGCCATTAATTGCAGTAACTTCTAGCTTTAGGGCGTCCAGTTTTTCGCAGACTGAAGCGGATGAGCGGGAAATAGACCGTTGAATGTCAGCTAGAGTTAGGTTAGAAGCGTCACATGGCGTTTCAGTGGTATCATTGTGAGAGCTGCTATCACTTGCGGGCGGGGCGGGTTGGTTGGCATGTGGTGCCCTAGACTTCTCCTTCGGGCGTGTAGAACGGGTAGGCATGCGGTCTGGGCGGTCAGCCATGTTGGGAGTAAACGTAACAAAATGTTCAAATAAATGAACGAAAATTTGCAGAAGTGATGAGTTCTTCGTTATATGGACTATCAAAATCAGCAGATGACAGAAATGCAGTTCTGTTAATCCATGTTACGTTGCCAGTGGAGTAGTGCCTGCATTCCAAGCGTAAAACGAAGGGCGGTGGCCGTCGGTCGGAGAGCGCTACGAATAAACGTCCTCCCCCATTGGAGTCGATGAATGGAATGAATCTATATAGATTGTACATGTTTGCATAAATACCTGTCTATTATATTTTTATTTTGTTTGTCTAATCATTGGTAATCATAAAGGATGCTCTTATCTTGCTTTATATGCCTTTATTGTAATCTGAATTTTGTTCTGATATTTTATTGATGCGATACATGTTTTCAATGATTTCCTGGCCTGTGTCTATAGCCTCATTAACAGCCTTACTTGTATTCTGCCATTATATTGCCCCAGACTCCAGATCACTAGATTTCATTTCTTAGTCATTGGTACACTGTTCATACCATGTCAGTGTTACTGTAGTTACTTACTGCTAAAACTCCTTTATAGTTATTTGTCAATCCCATAGTTACTGGGTGTAATCGCTTTATTTATTGTTTTATTTATGTCGCTTGACAGTATATCATGTTTGAAGGGATTTTTTTTTTTAGCTTATGTAGTTGTATTTGTGATGGGAAATTGTTGATGCTCAACTTGACCTGACTTGAGCATTTTCGTTTTATACAGGCTTTGTCTTTTGATTTCCTTGATGGGAAAAGGGCAAATAGGGACAAGCCAAACATTTTCATTTATGTTAGTGTTTTGAATCCATACACAAAGTTAAAATGATTTCTTTATGTACTCTGTTAATATTTAACTATGCACATATCTTAGGTGTGGGAGAGTCCGCTCCTTTACTTTTTAGTTGGATTGGTAACACTCCAAAATATGTTTATGACTGAGAAATTATATTGTTTCGTTAGGATATGATGTTATTTTTAGATGAGAGTCTGGTGTAATAGTTTCAGGTAATATTGAGGATTTATAGTATTCATAAAGTGGAGAAAAAAGAAAAGTGATCACGCCAGTATTGTTTGATTAGTGTTAATTGTTGATCGTACATTATGTGGTGATTCATAGCGCCATCTGTGGCGAGGGTGTAGTTAACGTAGTCATACCAATCAGTGTACGGGCTCCACGGTTACTGTACTTGCACCATTCGCCTCTTGGTCGGATCGAGCCTCGGCAAAATAAATGCATATGGTTGTTCTACCTAAATGGACTCCAACTAGTGTCTTCCTTCTTGTCGCACACTTTTAGCACTCATCCAGTAATCAAAAACCCATTGCACAGTTTGATAACATTACTGGCATCAACAATTAATGTGTAAAGAAAGTAGGTTGTGTGTGTGGGTTCGAGTGTGTTTACTGGTTTTGGTATGTGCGTGTATAGTGTGTGTTTGTGTATGTTTGTGTTTGTATGGGTGTAATTATATTCTCTCAATACTGATACTGGTAATGAATTTAACACTTTATTTACAGATAGTGACAGGGCTGCCAACATTTGAAACTAGTTGAGAGTGAGACCCCCATAGGCCAATGCTATGATTTAGGAGGCAAAATGAGTGAGATCATTAGAAATGCATGCAAATAAAATAAACTTTTAGAGTGAGAAAGGACCAAAATGAGTGAGTCGACTCACTCTCAATGAGTGAGAGTTGGCAGCCCTGCAGTGATTACCAGGCACTTTAGAACGGTACTCATCCAATCAAAAACCCATTGCACAGTTTGATAACATTACTCGCATCAACAATTAATGTGTAAAAGTACAGGTAGGTTGTATTATAGTTTGAGAAAATAACTGTGGTGTTTGTTACACTTTCCTAATATCCATGATTATGATACAACTAACATGAATGAACATGAATGAACAGGAATGATTCACAATCCCACTACCTAGAGCGGCGAATGTATACATTACACTGTGCGCGTACCACCTAAGCGTGTGGAATGGGTTATGATACGCGCCATTTTATGTTACATTTGCCGGTTCGTAATGCGCACTCGCTGAAGTCCACACGTATTAGCCGGGTTCACACGTACACCAATTAGCGGGATACAAATCTCGAGATTTGCATCGCGATCGTCATCCCGAGTTTTTTGCACGTGTGGACAGAAAAAACCCGAAAATTAGCGGGATAAGCATCGCGATGCTAATCCCAAGAAATCTTGCGCTGGTTCCTCAATTAGCGGGATAATTGGCCCCGCGCTGGTACGTGTGAACGGTCGGGATTAGAATCTCGAGTTTTTACATGCCATCATGCAATACGC
Organism: Diadema antillarum; assembly: GCF_040938485.1. Taxonomy (NCBI): domain Eukaryota; kingdom Metazoa; phylum Echinodermata; class Echinoidea; order Diadematoida; family Diadematidae; genus Diadema; species Diadema antillarum. The sequence continues at coordinate 326,431 of NW_027271380.1, forward strand.
ACATCACAACTGCGAGGCCCCTGCGAAGAGGTCCTTCACCTTTTCGGAGTACAACAACAACAGCGCGCGAACCACACCACCGACGCGTAAAAGACAATGGACAAAGGTAATTGCGCGCAGGCAGTGATAGAGAAGGGCGCTGCGTGACCCAGTTTGCAGGCTTTGTTGTTATCTCTATCGGCAATTAGCGGGATAATTCGGTACGTGTGGACGCTCGCCAAATTAGCGGGATACCGATCGCGATCGCTATCCCGCTAATTTGGTACGTGTGGACGCTCGCAAAAAAACTCGGGATGAGCATCGCGATCGTCATCCCGCTAATTTGTACGTGTGAACCCGGCTATTGAGCATGGGCTTTACGAACCGGCAAATGTATACATTTGCCGGTTCGTAATGCCCGCTCTTTAGTACACGATATACGTAAAACGCTGAAATGGGGGGTTTTACGAACCGGCAAACGCACTTTGCATCACTACCACAGAGCCCCAGGTGCGGCTACAAAGTAATATTTAGTATCAAACAAAGCAGAAAATTCCGCTTTCATCACTCTCTTAATATTATCATCAATGTGTGGTTATAAGACACGTTTTTATACGTTTAAAGAAGTCCCGATTCCTTAAACGCGATTATCTCGTCATCGTGTTTCCGCGCAAATTCGAACAGTTCGAACGGTTCGTAATGCGACCGACGATATGGCATTTGTCCCGGCTAAATATCAGTAAAACGCTTACATAGAAAAACAGTTACACCTTTAAACCTGTATATTGTCTATAGGACATTTTATAGTCTGCTTTTGATTGCTGATTCCATTCAGTGACGCCACACAATATCAGACGTGTTCGGTGATTTTAAGTAAGTTTTTGAAATATGAAGGAGAACAGTTCTCCTCAGTTTATGTCGCAAAATATTGTTTTTCCCCGTGAGAATCGTAATAACTGGGGCTGGCTTAAACTCTAAATATCATATATTCGTGTTTTATATCTTTGAACGTACAGTTTAAACACGCTAAAATGGCTTTACCAAATTCTTTCCACATGGGAGGAGGTTGAAAGCAGATACAGCATTTGCTTGTTCTGAAATCGGTGTTATACGCTCTACGATCATTTCTTCACAAAACATGCATAGACATAAGTACAAAATTAATTGTACATTTCATTTCATTTCCAACAATGCAAAACATTTACATACACAATAAAAAAAAATATATATATACATATATATAAATAAATAAATAAATATATATATATATATATATATATATATCATGACTCGACACTAACTTTTTTGTTTGGTGGCCCGATGGGGCCACCAAAATCCTAAATTTCACATTTTTGGTGGCCCGAGAGAAAAATTTGGTGTCCCGAAAAAACAAACAATAAAAAACATTAAAAGTCCTTTTTTTTTAATGAGTCAAATATTTAAGATTTATGATAGTAAGAATTAGAAGTTGGACATATCTACTCATAAATAAACTTCAACAAACTTGCAACACTCACTCTCAGGCATTCATTCAGTCCTTTTCATCCATTCTTTGAACAAATCTAACTGCTAATTTCCGGCGCAAAAAGTTACGAATTTATTGACATACTTTTCAAAAAATTGTGGTGGCCCGAGGCGGGCCACCAAATTTGCCCTTTTTTGAAATTTGGTGGCCCGACTTTCATTTTTGGTGGCCCCGGGCCAAAAGGCCACCGTTAGTGTCGAGCCCTGTATATATATATATATATATATATATATATATATATATATTTACTAGGTGTTTCAAAAAACATTTCCCACTTTTGATCATTAATAATTCTGAAACTGTTCATTCGATAAAACTGTCATTGATATGAGTAATAGCTGAATAGTGTACAATTTTGTTGGAGGTAATTTAAATGTGAAAGCATAAATCAATTTCATTAAATCTAAGATTGATTTTGAAGTAAGGTTTCAGATTTTGGTCAAATTTTAACCCTCTGTACAAAAATAAACTTTACACAGAAACCAATGATGTGTATGTGAGTGTGTGCTGACAATGGCCCTGAACAATGGACATGCCTGAACCACCTGTTGACTGGGCGTCAGTCTCGCGCTCCCTGGCACATGAATGCTTAATCAATAATTCATGTTGATTGCCCTGGGCACTGCTAGTCTGAATTCATGCTCGGTAAAGGGTAAAATGCATGCACATGGAAAAAGTAAGCACATGTTTCCATGTGCTTGCAAACACCACATTTCATTCCAGCTGGCAATCATTTCAAATTTTGCTTCACATATCACTAAATTTGGGATATAATTAAGCATTTAATGATCTAAAGTTCCTCATTTTTATACAACTGTCTATGTAAACTAGGTAAATAGCCTGACAAATTTTTGCTTTTTCGATAAAAACAGATCATTTTTGGTAAAGAGTTCAGCAGCATTTATCATTGGGGCGATTTGTTTCACAGTAGATTTATTTAAGGCTCCATATACACAAGAGCGTATACTCTAATTGATTTTCTTTTCTTCCTGTCACCATGTTTACGATAGAACAGAAGGTATTCATTGTAATTTCGTTTTTCAGAAGTAGGGAGAGGACTGTCGCGACTCAAAGACAGTATCGGCAGGTGTTTGACTTTACACAGATACTGCCAGAGCCTGAATAAAGACTAGTTGTGACAGTGGAATTTCTCATGAATAAATAATGAAGCATTCAAACCCTGGCCATTGTTCAGGACCATTATCAGGTGTTAACCACACACTCCCATACACACCCATTGACCCCTGTGCAAAGTGAAATTTTGTACAGAGGGTTGAAAATAGAGCAAAATCTGGAACCTAACAGTGAAATTAATCATGGATTTCATGAAACTGATTTATGCTTTCATTTTTAAACCACCTTCAACTAAATTGTACAGTATTCAGCTATCACTCATATCAATGACAGTGTTACCTGATATATAGTTTATGAATTATTAAGAATCAAAAGTGGAAAATGTTTTTTGAAACACCTAGTATATATATATATATATATATATATATATATATATATATATATACACTCAGCAAAAAAAGAAAGTAAACGCTTTATCAAGTTTACATTTTTCATATAATATTTGGCTGAAAGCTAATGTATTATATACCATATTGAAGGTAATTTAATTGGCTATCAACCTGGTAGATCATGAAAAAGGGAAATTTTACGCATGAGTGAACACTATTGTTTTTCTCTTCTAGGGCACAAAAGTAAAAATTGCAAAACTGAACAATTTGCCATTCATGCGTATGTGCTCTTCCATAGAACAATAAGAACAAACAACTAATTTCACACAAAAAGAAACATAAATTAAGTTGTAAAAATAAACCTTTGATCTCTATGATATCTTTAAAGACCAAAAGATCAATGAAGGCTAAAAATAAAGGGGGAAAATAAAGCGTCTTATGTCAAATCTAAATTCAAATGAAATGAGAGATGAAGTAATAGTTAACAAAAATGGTAGAAATTTGAGGAGTTTTTTTTTTTAAATTTGGAAATTGTAAATAATGTTCGGTTCGTGAAATTGTCACATGGATTCTTAAATCACTAGATTGAAATAAATAAATAAATAAAGAAATTATGCTCATTTAACAATTTTTATGCTTATTATTCCCTTTGTCATTTGAAGTTTGACTTGACAGAAAATTTGTTTTTCCCCCTTAGTTTCCCACTTTGTTTTCTTAGAGGTTATAAAGAGATACAGAGAACAAAAACTAATTTTTCCTATTTTTTTCATGTCTCTCATTGTGTTAAACTGGTCTTTTGTTGTCAACGTTATCGTGAAGGGCATTTGCAAATAAAAGAGAACTTGTCAATTTTTGCAATTTTTAATTTTGTGTCTTGGAGGACAAAATGGAATGTGCTTACTCATGCGTAAAGTTTTCTTTCTAATTAACCTAGTAGCTTAATAGGCGATTAAATATCCTTTAATATGGTATATGATACAATAATTTTTATTAAAATCTTCTATGAAAAATATGACCTCGAAAAAGTGTTTACTTTCTTTTTTTGCTGAGTGTACATATATATATATATTATATATATAATATATAATATATATATATATATATATATATATATATATATTATATATATATAATATATAGTAGACTCGGCCTCGCCTCGTACGTTGTGGGTGCTGCATTATTTTTTATGTTAATAGGTGTGACGGAGGAATGAATGCTCGCGGACGTTGCAGTATGTTCACTAATAGCCTTTAATTCTCCCGAGCTTTCGACCGAGTTACCGGTCTTGTTCAAGGGCTTGGAACGTAAACACAAAAGCAGAAAAGCAACCAATTTGCATACAGTTGAACAGAATAAGGCAAACTAACAAATCCGAAAGAAAATCAAAAGAAAATCAAAGGGAAATAGACAGCAACATGACATTCACTACAACGGAGCGGCAACATTATGACCTACACTGGCAATGAAAAAATGGAACAGTAGTAGCAGTATAGTATAAATAAGCAATAACAGCGGTAATGATTACAATGAAATCATTCGAAACACATAAACCAACATAGGTGGAACCGTATAAATTAAAACACACTGGTTACCTTTTAAGGCGTTGGGGGTATACCTGCTGCGTGTGGCGTCAGGGGGATGAGTATGGATCAGTATGGATATTTGCTTCTGTATTAGAAGAACATTTATGTATTTATCTACATGTGTGTTTATAGTAATACATGTGTATAATTTGAAAGCGCGTGGATAACTACCAATGTATGCGAGTGTACGTGTGTATGCACTTGTGTGTAGACGCTTACGTATGTCCACATACACACATTATATTGCTCATAAAGTTTGTGTGTTGCGACACGGATTGTCGCCCCTACACGGATTGTCGCCTCCTGCTCGGGGCGACAATCCGTGACGGGCGTTGGCGGCACGGATTGTCGCCCCCTACACGGATTGTCGCCCGCCCTCGAAGCACATTTTGCTGGGTAATATCGTTCTGGACATAATCATTGAAATACTAACACATAACTTACATGGCTACATCCATGCAAACATGCCATGTAAAAAGTCATGGTGAGGTTTCAAGGGAGTGTGTATGTGCGCGTGCACATGATAATTTAGTGTCCGTTTGTGCGTGTGCGTGTGTGTGTGTGTGTGTGTGTGTGTGTGTGTGATGGAAGAATGTTGCAAGTATGTACGCCCATGATTTTTCATCATGGCTACTACTAAAACACTGATCAATTCAGTGCTTATTTACGTCGATGTAGGGTAATTTGTCAATCAGTTGCAAAGAAAGCATCTCGACGGCAGAAATTCATGAATTTGAATTACAAAGCAGTACCCGCTGCATGCTATAAGGATTAGAACCAACACTTGCTTTCGGGCGAAAGCTCGGTGGTCTAGTGGAGATGACGCCTGTTCGGTAATCAGGAGGTCGTAGGTTCGAATCCTGCTCGAGTATGTACGCCCATGATTTTTTTTATCATGGCTACTACTAAAACACTGATCAATTCAGTGCTTATTTACGTCGATGTAGGGCAATTTGTCAATCAGTTGCAAAGAAAGCATCTCGACGGAAGAAATTCATGAATTTGAAGAATGTGTTTATTATGTCAGTTTTTTGCCTATGTGTTTTTTAGCTGCGCGTGGGGAGGGATACCTAGTAAGCTGTTGCTGGCATAAACATTGATATTGATTTTATCAGCAGCTTTGAATTTGATGAGTTTGTTTGGCAGATTTGTATATGAATTCGGAGTGGAGCTTGCGTGCGGGCGAATGCTGCTTTTCTGCATACGGTCCATTATGTCTTATTTATCAACATTGGGAAATCGTTTCATCAGGAAGGATGTGGTATCGGTTCGGGTGTGCGTCGGTATGTGGGAAGGGGGTTTGTCATTCTGAAGGCTCATTCGTCCGAAGGCTCATTGGTCCGAAGGGTCATTATTCCGAATTTCATTTTGGATCAACGATCCACTAGGTATAGGGAATTGTGTGTTTCGGATAAATGGAGCCTCGGAAAAAACGAAACTTCGGAATAACGAACCTTCGTGTGTGTGTGTGTGTGTGTGTGTGTGTGTATGTAGGGCTTTTTACACTTGTAAAATTTTGCTTAGCCCCGGACCAACGGTGGGGCTAAGGGGGGGGGGGGGGCCTTAGCCCCACCGTTGGTACGGGACTATCCTTAGCCCACTTTCTGTTTACACTCGTTTTTGCCAAAGTGGGCTAGCCCCACCGATAGTACGGTACTATCTGGCCCTGCAAAATAGCAGGGGTTAGCACCGCAATTGCGGTGCCAAGCAAGTGAGTGTAAACAGAATGAAAAAATAATCCTGGGCTAAGCGACGGAGACGAAGTCCGACCCTCACTGACCAATCAGAAACGAGGTAATCAAGTGCTGCCGGTGCGTGCGTGTACGTGCACAGTACACAGCGTAATTATGAATATTCATGTGGTTTGGAAAGTCCGGGCTAAGAAATACGAGTGTAAAAAGGTCAGTTTTCTCCTTAGCCCCGGACAAGAGATAGTACGGGACTAATTGGCGAGTGTAAAAAGCTGAAAAAATTGGTACGGGACTAACGATAGTCCTGGGTCAGAGAAAGTCCGGGGTTAAGAAACACAAGTGTAAAAAGCCCTTATATGTATTTGGGTCGGTGAATGTGGGTGTGGGATGATTTAGGTTTTGTTTAATCAGGGGTTGGTGGGTTGGGGATTGGATTTGAAGAAGGATAGTTATAAATGGTATGACGGATGTTGGTAGGATTTAATATTTAGGATAGATGTAGGTCCTAGATTTGTTTCGGTTTGGGAGGGGAGGGGGTGGTGGGGTTTTTATGACTGATTTCATTCTAGATTTGTGTAATATATTTGTGTGTTTTTTATGTATTTGCCCTTGTAAGTAAGAAGGTGTTACATGATCCAAACCAATATATTCAAGGAATATAGGTTTGGTAGGGCCCTATACATGTCAAAACTTTCTCGTGAAGAAATTATTAGTAGGGTTGGTCTATAATCGAGTTATCTATGTTGAAGTGAGATTATTTGTGGTATAAATTGACAAATGGATTTGCTTTTGTTTCGAATTGCCATTTGTAACTTTTTTTGTTCATGTTGCACCCAGAATGGGTCGATTTATGAATGATTTGAATGAAATCAATAAATATCAAGGAAAAAAGTGTTGAGTTGGTTTGTTTGCATTATGAGGTTTGTTTGAGTGTTTGTTGGTGTTTGTTTGTATTACGTATGTATTAGCGGTGTGCAATGGCAGTTCGTTTGTGCTAAAATCAAGTAACGATTGACAAATTTTTTACGGCGTGTGGAAATTATTCGCTCATGCATAAAGCATGCCAAACCTATTCTGGGACAAAGAATAGTGGTATGGATGTTCTAGTTTATAAGACTGATGGAAGAAAATGACTGCAGGGAAAAATGAACAAAGACAAATAACATTTGGGGAGGGTACCTCCCTCGTATGTATTTTCTCTCGGTCTCTCTCTCGCCTAGACCGCCTCACCGCTGATATTTGGTTGACACACCCATACTATATTTAGATCAACGCTGGTGTGAATTCTTTAAACACGTGCTCATACACTCTGAAGGCGTTTGTATTGCCACAGTAGCGCCACTATATTCCACATACACACGTAAGCATGCAGGCACACGTATACACACAAACAAACCACTACCACTATGTAACCACCACACATGCACAGTTTCTACATATTGTATTATTACACTCCAAACACACACATAAACACACACACACACACAACAAATCATACACATCACATATCATGCAGCTCACAACACACACACACACACACACACACACACACACACACGCATAACTTACCAGTCATACCCATCCCACCAAAGCTTAACACCGGAGGAACCACCCCGAGCCCGGGGCGACAATCCGTGACGGGGCGACAATCCGTGTCGCAACAAATTTTTTGCCATCACGGATTGTCGCCTTCGAGGTCAAAAACTGGGAACTGCACAAGCGTCACGGATTGTCGCCAGGCGACAATCCGTGTAGGGGGCGACAATCCGTGCCGCCAGCGCCTGTCACGGATTGTCGCCCCGAGCAGGAGGCGACAATCCGTGTAGGGGCGACAATCCGTGTCGCAACAGTTTGTGTGCGTTTTACTGCACGCACACATTCACTGCATGATCATGAGCAAAATGTAAGAAAGAAGTTGAGTATAATGATCATTCTTGTGGAAGTTTCAAGTTCTTCGCACCATCAACGTCCCAAATACTCCAATTTACACCCCTCACACTTCACTACCCCCAAATTACGTTTGCGAACCCCTCACACTCATCCCACTGACACCACCGACAACTCCCTATTCAAACGAATTATTACTGCTTTTGCGAACTAACGTTGTCATGTTATAAAACACGATGGATTCAAGGGGTGATGTTCGGTAGTCTGCAGTTTCGTTGATCCGAAAATAAAGTAAGATTCATTATTCAGAAGGTTCGTCACTGCAAAACTTACAAATTTCCTCAATCAAGAATTTCGTTAATCTGAAAACGAGGAAGGGTTTGCTTATCCGAAGGTTCGTCAATCCGGAAATGAAATCAGACTCGTCATTCCGAAAGTTCGTTATTCTAAAGATGACATAATGTTCGTTATTTCGAAGGATAGATTATTAATCCCGAAATAAACTAGGTTCATTCATCCGAAAAATGAAAATAGGTTCATTATTCCGAAAATGAAAAGGGGTGCGTACTTAAAACCCTTCGGAATTACGAATCTGAATTGTTTCGCTTTCGGATTTACGAACCTTCGAAATAACAGACCTTATTTCATTTTCAAATTACGAACCTTAGGAATTTTGATCTGAACCCGATTAAAGATGGGTGTGCTGTTTTTGACAACGTGTGCTTGAAACCGCTCGGAATGTACTGGAAACCATTGCAGCCAGCGATGCCTGAACCCATGTCCTTTACAAACACATGGCTACTGGTAGCCGTCTCAAGCATCTCTTTGATCGAAGCATGTCTACGGTATGAAAAGAGGAGATAAAATGAGAATAATGGTGCATTTAGCTAGGGAGCTTTAGACTCTCTGGTTGACTCTTACAGTATGTTCACAGACATTTACGATTTACACCTATGGCTATACAGCACTCTACCTCACCTTCCAAGATTAACTTGTACACCAATACCCCGGAAATAAACTTTTTATACAGTTAGAATACACGAAAACCGCCACAGTTCTCCTACGATAGTCCCTGAAAGTATACATATTTCGATAAATCAGATCATATTAAAAAAAAAACCCCTAAATTTCCGTAGGCATACTGACGTGTGGGTGTTCTAGCTATTAGGGTACAAGACTACTTTTGTTTTTTACGAATAATATCCGGATTTATTAGTGCCAATCGGTCAGCTAATTTCGCTCACGCCTTGCATATCACAGTCATTCAAAACATACTGTAAAAATATCGATAGCGCATTAGTTCGATTTAGATAATTAGGTGATCACCTAGTCTTTTTCAAGTCGCTTTTGTTTTTGTATACTTTTTGAAATTTAGGCCTACATTTAAAACGCAATAGGTAAATATCGGAGTTACGAAAATTCTAATATTTTGCAGAAGGCATGTCTCAGAGTTTGTGTGTTTACTGATATTCTAGCTTCTCAAATAAAGCGAAGTCAAATTTACAGTTAAATAGCAAATTCTGCATATTTTCACTCAATAAAATGAAGTTAGAGAAATGCTCCATCATTTCTTTTTTTTTCTATGAACACCTGATGGAATATTCAATTTGTTTCAAATGATCACGAAAACGCCAGATACCCTTGTTTATGTAAGGGGCACCTTTTGAACATTGCCTATATGGTCATGCTGTATATTACTTGTTGCCAGTGGTTATATTTCACCATCTAAGTTAATCATGGAGATAGTTTCACTGAAGACTTAACTTTTTCTTGGAACTGAAAGAAAACGATATACACACACACACTCACACACACACACACACACACGCACACACACACACACACATACACACACACACACACACACTCACACATACTAGGTGTTTCAAAAACATTTCCCACTTTTGATCATTAATAGTTCAAAAACTATTCATCCAATAAAACTGTCATTGATATGAGTAATAGCTGGATTTTGGTCAAATTTTAACCCTCTGTACAAAAATTGAACTTTGCACAGGAACCAATGATGTGTATGTGAGTGTGTGCTGACAATGGCCCTGAACAATGGACATGCCTGAACCACCTGTTTACTAGGCGTCAGTCTCGCGCTCCCTGGCACATGAATGCTTAATCAATAATTCATGTGGATTGCCCTGGGCACTGCTAGTCTGACTTCATGCACGGTAAAGTGCTTGCAAACACCACATTTCTTTCCAGCTGGCAATCGTTTTCAAATTCTGCTTCACATATCACTAAATTTGGGATATAAATAAGAATAAATTATCTAAAGTTCCTCATTTCAATACAACTCTCTACTGATTAAATAGTCTGACAAATTTTTCGCTTTTTCGATAAAAAGAGATCATTTTTGGTAAAGAGTTCAGCAGCATTTCTCATTGGGGCGATTTGTTTCACAGTAGATTAATTTAAGGCTCCATATACACAAGTGTATACTCTTTGCTTCCTGTCACCATGTTTACGATAGAACAGAGTATTCATTGTAATTTCGTTTTTAAGAAGTAGGGAGAGCACTGTCACGACTCAACGACAGTATCGGCAGGCGTTTGACTTTACACAGATACTGCCAGAGGCTGAATAAAGACTAGTTGTGATAGTGGAATTTCTCATGAATAAATAATGAAGCATTAAAACCCTGGCTATTGTTCAGGACCATTGTCAGGGTGTTAACCACACACTCCCATACACACCCATTGACCCCTGTGCAAAGTGAAATTTTGTACAGAGGGTTGAAAATAGAGCAAAATCTGGAACCTAACTGTGAAATTAATCATGGATTTCATGAAACTGATTTATGTTTTCATATTCAAACCACCTTCAACCAAATTGTACACTATTCAGCTATCGCTCATATCAATGACAATGATATCTGATATATAGTTTTTTAATTATTAGGAATCAAAAGTGGGAAATGTTTTTTGAAACACCTAGTACATACACAAATCAAACGTACAATAGCCAAAGACAAAACTCACGCAAGGCGTTTCGGCTCCAGTCTAGACTGCGCATCAGCACTGAGGATTTGGCATGCCTTGTCTAGCGCCTCCTCGTGACCCACATATATCTTCGGAAGATCTTCTCCACAGTACGCCTTGTAGGCCCTTGCCGCGACGTAGCAGTAGTGGTATGGCTCGAAATAAATCTCCGAATCTTGGATAGCACTCAGACATTTCGTTATAGCGGTTGAGATGGTCCGTGGGACGCACCACATGATGACCCTTGACCCATCTTCACTGGAAGACATCTTTCCTTCCTCTACAGGATTCGAACAGCTGAAAGTTTGAATGGTTTACCCCACCTAATGGACCCAGCAGCAAGTAGCAGCAATATACTTTCAGCTGTATACTGCAATCAAGCCACACCCTGTGTGAACACCTTGTTCACACCCTGATTCTTTCAGATGGTCATGGGGCACGAATACGGGTTGACATTCCCTATAGAACACGGGAGGCAAAGTCCACTCACGAATACGGACTCCAAATTTTTCCTGTTGTTATGTCTGTGCGTGTTTTTTTTGTGGGTGGGGGGGGGGGGGGTAGGTGTCAATTATGAAAATGCATTGTACACACAATGCCATACCATGCGTGAGTAAGAGTGCCATTTATCCGTTTTTTGATCCACTGATCTGACTGCAAACACTCCTTTGCATGGAAATCACACAAAAACACTCTAAAATGGCTTTATGGGATTCTTCCCACATGAAAGGATGTCAGACGCAAATACAGCATTTGCTTGTTCACATGCCGGTGTCACAGTAAAGTTCATCTCTTTGAATATTAACAGTTAAAAGTTGCCAACATTCAGAAAATGCCGATTTTTCACAGAATATTGTCAACAATATCACCTTTGATATTTTATGTCCAGTGGATAGAGTGGATTTGGGCAGCTTCAAAGAATTCGTGCATGAAGAAAAAAACAAAAAACGAAATCCAAGTTTGACAATTATGTCTGACTTTAATATTATCAATAATAAGTTAAAAAATGTTATAAGCTACTGAAATCCTCGTATGTGATTGGTTTGGAGCTGATTCGTCGTAGAAAGTTTTATGAAACGGGACCCTGGTTGCCATGTAAACCGAACGAGAGGTCGAAATCAGTCGCATGGTCACTCGCCTTCTACGCTCATGACCGGAAGTTCAGCGCAGTTATATTACATTTCTCTGTGCCAAACCAGATATTAGTTATAGTATAGGTACGATCACTCGCAAAATACACGTCTCTAGCATTTCATGAGACATATATTAGGGTCTTTTTAATGTCATAGAATATATTTACACCATGATTATATTGACATTCATAACTATATTGAGGTCTAAAGTTATCGACAAACTGAAGTCAATTCTTTCAAGTTTATTGCTGTGGAGGAGGGGGGGGGGGAGTGGGGGTAATTGCTCTTCTTTCCCCTTCATTCAAAAGAAAACCACCATATCTCCATGTGCAATAAAAAAAAACAATGTCAAGTGCAGTTACTTTATGGATGGTCGAGCACTGCAGGTCAAGATTGTTTTTTAGACATGAACGCGAAAAAATCTCTTATTTTTCTTTTTTTTCCTAGTAACTACCTTGACGCAACCATGCAGGGGGCTTCATCCATTCATCCGTCAGCCATCCTTAGTTCATTTCATTCATTTCATTTATTTGGCAAAATATAAAACAATATACAACATGCAGGCCATTACAAAGAAACAGATACATGCCAAGACTCCTACGAAGCAAATTTGTGCTTGTGTATTGCATGCTGGAGCCCTCAAACCAAAAAGGATAAAATACTGTACATACAATCAACCAACACTTATTGTGATATGGACCAATACATGCAGAAGATTAGTCCAAACTGAATTAACACATATGTGTCCTTAAGTCATCTGTTATTGACACAAAAACATATCTTAGCTTAATTTGTTGGCAGACACACACACACACACACACACTCTCACGAGCCATATCCATCCTTAGTATACAGAGAAAAAGAGATGAGAAAAAGAAAGGTAGAGGAAGAATGGAAGTATAGTCAGTAATGGAGACCATTTGTCTAAATACACTCTGTTTATATGATACTTTAAATCTGGAAAATGTATTGCTAGATTTAAGGTCACCATCAATAGAATCCCGTTCCTAACTTGATGCCTGTAAAACGTATGGATTGCGATCTTACAGTGGAATAAGTAAAAGGTTTACGGAAATTGTAGCGGTACCGGGTGGGATATGAGTGGAATGAGGAATTCATATGGAACATGTTTCTGAACACATCGGGCAACACATTTTGGTTATATTTAAACATGAACAACAAAACATTCAGCTTGACCAGATCAAAAATTGGAAGCATCCGAAACTGCACAAAGAGTGATGAACTTGGACAAGTAAAATGACCATTACTTATACTACATAAAGCTCGTTTTTGAAGCATGTATAATCTATTAATGTGTACTCTGTATGTGTTTCCCCATACTTCATTGCAATAATTAAGATGAGGTAAAGTTATTGCGTTATAAATATTTACCAAGATATTAGAAGGTAGTACGCTTTTTAATTTGGATAAAACACCTACATTTCTTGACAATTTAGAACAAATATCTGTAAAATGATACTTCCAGTCAAAAGATTCATTAATGAGTACTCCTAGAAAGTTGTTGAGAGCAATGGCAGCAAGAACATTGGCGTCCACAATCATGATCGACGACACTCCGCGGCACACCAATCACTAGTTCAACTGCAACAACTGTAAGCCTTACTGCAGATCTTGAGCTGGTCTGATTTCCCACATGAGTGCATGCATGAAATACACCTCAACTTGAACATTTTAAGAGCCCCATCTTCGGCGACGAAGAACAGTCATATACAGGCCCGGCCTACACAGTGACCGCGTCCTGTCAATGTATAAGTCCCTTACAATCTTTTGTTTCTTAAAGCATGCTCTTTATACCCGGCAGTTTGGAGCATTTTAATACCATTTCAAAGATCTTAGGTTTGCATCAAATTACATTGTATACTAATTGTCAAACTAAAAGATTATCAGGGAGAAATTTAGGGAAGACGTGTAATCTACGACATACTTGTTAGTTGATGTCGACAACAAGTTCTGGATACTTTTAACAACATAAAGGGGAACTACACCAAAAGCAACAACCAACACGCAAAGAAAGAAAGAAGCAAACGATTTTGCCATTGGATAACGGCACAATACCGATGTTGTTTCATGTGATCTCCTTTTTATTCCTTTTCTGGCGTTTCGTTGTCGGAATCTCCTGACGCTCTGATAAAGGCCTTGAATTTGTGGTTATTAGGAGGGGCAGAATTTGAAATCAATGGGCGTCGTGGTGATACCTGCGTCATTGGGTTATTAAAAATCGACCTATCCCGTATGCGAGGTCGCGCGGTTCTATGTTGGCGAGTGGGTATACATTTCGACAACCCTCGGAATCTATTGCCCGCATGCAATGCAATTGTATTAGAGTTCAATAACCGATTCCAGTGTGTTGTGATACACGTATAACATTACACAAAGTTCTATCAAACGGTAATGATGATGATGATAATAATAATAATAATGATAACAATAATAATGATAATAATAATGATAATGATAGTTGATATTTTTAGAGCACCTTTTTCACTGGATAGAAAGCTTTATGAGATGTCATCCCTGGTCGCCATAGGAGATAAACATATACAAATTACCAGGCAGTGACAGTACAAGTCCAGTGCATATATAGGGATATCAAAATAAGTAGGTCTTCAAATTTTGTTTGAAGTGATCCAGTGTTGGGTACGATTTCAGAAGAGGAGGGAGCTTATTCCACAGCCTGGGAGCAGTAGAGGAGAAAGCTTCATCACTAGCGAGCTTGTTTGTGCACAGTAGAGATATAATCACATTATGATAAGATATAAGTAACATTATTGTCAGCACATAGACAAGCATCCCCCCGAAAATTGTGTCTGCTGTCAGTTCTTTGGTTTCAATGTTCCCTTAAGCTACCGAAGCAAGATCAGTTCGCATAACGGTAAACCTGCATTGCACAGTCTGCCCCTTTGATTTGGGAATTGTACTGTGCTCTATGATGTGTGAGTACTAAAACCTGTACTGTTTTCTCTTCTCATATTTATGACTATAATTATGCGATATAATTCCTATCCGAAATATTGCTACTTATGATATGGCTAACACTAGGCCTGATTGTAGACCATATCCATATTGCTTTAGTCAAAGTGCACTTCGACGGTATCCTACCAACAAAATGGTAGAAGTTCCATTAAAACTTATTCTATGAAATGTTTATGCATTATAGAGATTGAACATTCTTTTTGGTAGACAGTGATGGAAGGAGATACCACATCAAAATGAAGAGTTTAAATACGAAAAAAAATATGATGAATGACCTTTTCATTTTGTTAAATTAGATCATCACGAAATTGAGAAAAAAAATCCTTTTCAGTGACACTGTACACTTGTTACATAGCAAGAAATAATTTTAGATATGTAATCAGAATTATTACTAATATCTAAGGTATTTCTGGATATGTTTTTTAACAGGATAACAAGTAATTTCTTGAAGATGTTATTAGAATTATCACGTATATTAAGGGCCTATATTCTTTGGTTTTTTTTTTCAGCAGCTTTAGCAGCTCCATTTTTCAGCAGCTCCATTTTTCGATATTTTGTGTAATGTTTCGTCTATATCACTTCAGTCAATATTCATTACAACATTATTTGTTACCCCAAGGTTCCGCAATTATGTTCTCTTTTCAGTTTTACTTTGTTTTGATTATATGTAACCTTATTCTCTGTTACCAAAGAAAGTAAAATGTTTATGTTCTTTTCGAAAAATGAAATAAAGTTTGAATTGAATTGAATTGAAATGTCAAATGTTTGAAATTGAAACAAACACATGTATCGATCTGTTTGTGTATCTAGACTCATCACATG